>NC_141553.1:22047500-22347500 GCF_021556685.1 Rattus norvegicus | reverse complement strand
GCGCCAGGAGTGGCTCCTTGTGATCTGTGATGGCAGAAAATGTCCCATGGTGGTGTTGGTGGGGGCACACCATGTCCAGTTGAGAGCTACCATTCTGGAGATATAGTGGGTTTTAGAGATTAGATGTCAACCCCTTTATAGGTGAGAAGAATATTTAATCCTTAAAGCAGTATAGATGATTTGCCTACAGTCTGTGGCCGTTAAGTGATGGAATCCAAACTTAAGAAAAAAAAAATCCAGAACAAGATCGAGCGTTCTGGAATTCAGTGTCTGTTACACCAATCTGTTCTGTGGACTATAGGAAAGTAGGCTGAATTTTATTTCCCCCCCACAGAAAAGAGGATAAGACTCAATAAAGGAATAATTTCAAAATCCTTTCACGGGGTTGGGAATTTAGCTCAGTGGTAGAGCGCTTGCCTAGCATGCGCAAGGCCCTGAGTTCGGTCCCCAGCTCCGAAAAAACAAACAAACAAACAAACAAACAAACAAACAAACAAAATCCTTTCACAATCAGAAAGTCATTAAAACAGATAGCAAGAGGTCAGGAAATTGAAGCTAATGGCGGTGGTTTAAAAAGCCAATTAGATTTCAGCCATTTTACTGAAGAGCTCTAATTCATATATAAAAAAAAACCCAGGGGGTGGTCGATTAGAGAGGCGTGACAAGAGGACGCCAGAGCGAATCCTGGGCTGGCCAAAGGGGCCATCACGTCTGCTCTTCACCTGCCCTTCATTGCAGGGACCGTGCTCAGCCACATCAATGCCACCCGCGTCTCCCACGCGGCAGTGGGGCCGTTGAACGTCCTCAGCAGAATCCTTGAAGGTCCTTCACGTATTTGTGCTTTGCTCAGCCAAAATAAACTTGTGCACCGACCTTGTGAACAGATGCTTGGTAATGAGGCCACGGGACTGAATAACATTTCCAGAAAACCGCTTTACGGTGTAATAAATGTTCTGATTAGATTCCTGTTTTCTTTTTGGACACGCTCAGGTGATTCGAGCTGGGGATCCTGGGGAGGAGGTGACTGTTCTCTAAATATCCTACGAAGAGTGCAAGAGCTCTTACCTTAAAAGATTTTTCTAACTACATGTTATTTAAAAAAAAAATAAGAACAAATATTGCCATTGTTTTTCTTCCAGTTTCTCCTTAATTCTGACCTATTTCTTAGTTTGGCTCCAATTTACTTGAATATGAAATATCTGCTTCAGTAAGTTCTTTTGTAATAAGACACACCACACACACACACACACACACACACACACACACACACACACACACACACACACACACACAATGTCTCCACAGCTGAGACTAATTCCAGCCACAGTAATATAAGCACAGTATAACCTGAGGCAACAGTGCTAGCATTACGTAGTACTCAACATTGTTACTATTTTTAACAGACACAACAGAATTAATCAAGTGTCCGGCACTCCTGGAGTCATCATGAGAACATGACATCACCCCGTCCACTGATTCGTTTTGATTAAAGACCCACAGCACCACCAGCAATAGGGAAGTGGACTTCAGTGGTGGGCTTGTTTCCCAGTACTGACTCTGATACTTCTGCAGTCTCTGTTTCCTGCCTGGGAGGTAGAGAGGTGATTTTGAGTTACAAGTAAAACCCATGATTCACAAAGGAGGAAGCAGATGAAGGACTATCTTTCGGGACAATTTTTTTTTAATAGAAAAGTCTCTCTGTGAGATATTATTATTTAATAACGGAGGGTCTTAACAGACGAAAGACAGGTTAAATATTTCAGTTAGCGGTCCAGACACGGGCTACAGGCAGGCAGTAAGCAGCTAGTGAGGCCACAGAGTCAAACTGTCCCCCTTTTTTTGCTGCTGAATCAGCTCCTGTCTTCGAGTGGACATTAAACAGAGAGATGTTCAATGTGCGACATATAGGCTGGGAGGATCGTAAACACTGGTGAATGCAAAATGCCAGGTGGAACGAGGGAATGAGAATACAGTAACACCACAAGGCTGCTGACTTCCCATGAAGCAGTGACAGGATTAGTGAACACCCGTCAAGATAGCGTCAATGCCCTGCAAAGCAGCTATACCATATAATGTGCCTCAGGAGCCAAAGAGAGGGCTCAGTGGTTAGGAACACTTGCTGTTCCTACAGAAGACATGGGTTCGGTTCCCAGCGCCCATAGCGTTTACAACCAATCTCTAACTCTAGCCGCAGGGGATCTGACCCCTGCTCCTGTCCTCTGTGGACACCAGGCACAAGCATAGTGCACACGCTTACAAGGAGCAAACACACTAGAAAGGATTCCTAAGTGTCAAACTGAGAACCTCTGGGATTTCTATGTAAATATTTACTAAAACAATGGCCTCATCTGTGCTCTTGAAGCACACTTAAAGTTGAAATTGAGTCTGCGGTTCTCTACACAGGATCCTGTTGAAGCTTTTAGATGAGACAAGTCCAGAAACGTCCTTGAGGTATAAATAAATATAACATGTGGCCTACAAGTAGCTCCACGCTAAGCTTAAAGGGGAAGCAACAAGCCACTTGCGATCACACCCCGAAGGTGAACTCACTACTCTAAACTCGCTGACTTGTGTTACAAGAGTTCAAGTTCAATCTCCTTCCTCTCTTCCTCCTCCCAGTTTCTCAGCACAGCAAGACCACAGTGGTTAAATCCTTTATCTGTGTTCTTCTTACAGCTGATGGGTCAGGTCCCATCGCTGGACTTTGCTTCTAATATAATTTATGCTGCTTCGTCCCATGGAGTTGATAATTGCCTTTTTGGTTTCCATTTGCTTAGCTGACCTACTGTGCACATAGTCCCTAATACACACACACACACACACACACACACACACACACACACACACACACACACATGGTGCTCAGGGGGACTCAAGGCTGCTCCGGCACACGCTGTCTGTACTACCCTGCGAGTTCTTTGGTGGGTCACACCATATGCACGACAAGGACAAGTATCACCTGTGCACAGCATCAAGCCTGCTTAAGTCTCTCCTCTATGCGTCAATTCTGTACTTCCTCCAGAAGCATCTCTCTTGACACTTTGGATCCACAGAATCCATTTCTGACTGTCTACACTTAGACTTGATGCACACTGTCCTTCTGGGGCATTCCGTCATTTCCCTTCTGTGCTGGATAACCTATTTCCCAGATCCCACTGGTTCACTTCCCCCACCCCCTCTTTAGCAATGTCAGAACACACCCACCCCGACAAAGAACGTGCAGTTGGTGCACGTTGTAAGTTTGCTTGCGTAATTTTTTTTTAAAAAGATTTATTTATTTATTATATATAAGTACACTGTAGCTGTCTTCAGATACACCAGAAGAGGGAATCGGATCTCTTTACAGATGGTTGTGAGCCACCATGTGGTTGCTGGGAATTGAACTCATGACCTCTGAAAGAGCAGTCGGGTGCTCTTAACCGCTGAGCCATCTCTCCAGCCCGCTTGCGTAATTTAAAAAGAAATGTATTCTTTTTTTTTTTTCCTTTTCTTTTTTTAGGAGCTGGGGATCGAACCCAGGGCCTTGCGCTTGCTAGGCAAGCGCTCTACCACTGAGCTAAATCCCCAACCCCCAAGAAATGTATTCTTTTTCAATTATTCTAAGTTCAGACCTGATTGCCAGGCTTATAGAATGGAGCTACATGATGGAATCGTGGGTGATGTCATCGTGGGTGATGTCACTGTGGGTGACGTCATCGGGGTGACCACACTGGCTTCATGATTCCCCTGTCATTAATTAGAAATTTACTGCTTTTCTGATGCCAGGTCAGTTGAACACGATGTGCTTTTAATGTCTGAAATCTGTGAATTCTGGCTTCCCTGTTGGTGTTTGGAGGTGGAGTTTGGATGGGGGTGGCAGTGGCCCTGTTTCTAGACAGTCATTCTTCCCCTGTAGTGCTAGGTGATATAAGGGCCCTTTGATCCACAGGCTCACTGCCCTCAACGCACTGTGTGATTTATTTTTCTGTGATGCTCACACCAGCCTGCTCCTGTCACAAGGTCTAACTGTGAAGGATGATTTCCTGGGTCGTCTTTTTGGCGGATGTGTGATCAGCAATGCATTTTCATTAAGTGAGAACAAAAACCAATAAACTTCAAGAAGCTCAACATGTTGCTGTTTTAGTGTCTACCCATGTTAAAGAAAGAAAACTCCCTTGTAAGCCCAGCCAGAGGAAAACTATACGCTAGTAAGCATTGCAACATATGCCTTTAATCAACAGCCATCATCAATGCAGCTATCTACATATGTCCTGGTAATGAATCTGCACTTAGCCCTCCCTATGATGCTGTAAGGAACAGCATGTGGACTTCCCACGGTTTGACTGTGCTTGTGCTGATAGGTGAGCCAAAGGTCTCTGCCCTCAGGTAACATCACTCTTTCATCGCTGGGATTCTGGGAAATCTCTGCTCAACTGAACTTTATCTTTCCATTGCATAGGCGAGTTAGCAAGAGACTGACTGGAGCAGTAGAGACGGCTCAGGAGTTAAGAGCACTTGCTGCTGCTCTTGTAGACGACCCAGTTTCAGTCCCCAGCATCCACAGTGGGAGGCCCACAACTGTCTGTGAGTCTAGCTCCAGGGAGTCTGTGCTTCTGGTCTTGATTGGGACCGGTGCTCAGATACATACACAAATACACACACAAAGACATACACACACACACAGACACACACACACACACACACACACACACAAGCCTATAGTCTCCATAGGTACCTGCACTGACATACACACCCATACAAACACAGACATACACAGATGCACACATAAGATTCTGCTCTCCATGGGTACCTGCAAGCACATGCATGCACTCACATGCATACACACACAAACAGATACAGACACACAAACAGACACAGACAAGCTTCTAGTCTCTATGAGCACCTGCGCTTACATGCATACCCACACAAATACAGTCACATACAGTCACATTCACATACATACATACATACAAATGCACAGACATACAGACACACACACACACAAACACATACACACAGACAAGCTTCTGGTCTCCAAGCATACTCACACAAACACAGACACACAGACACACAGACACACAGACACACTTAAAATAAAAATAAATCTTAAAACAATAAGAAACAACAAAAGAGCTTGGCCAGCAAGCAGAATGCTAATACCCCATCTTATTTTCTATTAGCAAACTACTTGCATGGCTTTACGAGTCCCTGGTTCCCATTATGAACAAGTACTGTGCCATCATGTACTCCCACAGACATGTGACCCTCATACCTTTCTTTTAGACACAAAGCTCCTAAGGTACACACAAATTAGCAAACCGCTTATGGTAAATTCAAAGGTCATAGCCAGTGCTGTGAAGTCTGTTCTTTTTTCTTTTTCTCATACACCACACACTAAAATCAGTTATTGAAAATAACTGAAAATAAGCCACGCCAATTACTTCATGCAAAGAAAGCTGAAAGCCAGAAGGATGGTTTCCAGAGAAGGTTACTTGGCTTGAACGAAGAGCTACGGCATTAGTGACGCGCCGAGTCAAACCCGGTTCTAAGGACACGCTTTTCACACGCTTTATTTTGAAATAATCAGTTACCTCAAATTGCTTGAAGTAGAGGTGCAGAAGTAAGCCAGAAATCCTAGCAAGGCAGTGCCAGAGAGAGAATGAGAGAGAGAGAGAGAGAGAGAGAGAGAGAGAGAGAGAGAGAGGGAGGGAGGGAGAGGAGGTGGGGAGAGGGAGGGGGGGAGAGAGAAACATCAAAGATACAGAGAAAAGACTGGCCATCTTTACTTAAGGTGATTTATCATTTATCGAAACTATTCAGGGTTAAAAGGGGGAGCTTTGTGCCCCAAAATGACATTTGCGTATGTTTTATTAGCTACCTCTAATTTCATAATCAATTAAGAGTTTTGGATAGAAAATGAAGTATTAAAATATCATTAACATTACCTACTTAGAATATTTATTCCAGTATTAGAATATAAAATGAAATTCTGTCACAACTCTGTATGATCTAAAACGAAACTAGCTGCCTCACTGCACCTGCTGACGAGAAGACCCTGGCTAAACAGACAGAGGGAAACTTACCTTCACTGCTGCGGTGACGGCAGCTGCAGCTGCCAAATTCAAACCTTGCCGTCCGAAATTCACCATTGTCTCATAGCCTCTTTCTTTGGCTTGGACAATATAATCATCAATTTCCTGGTGGCAGAAAAATTAACAGAAAAATCAGGTGTGGTAGCATACCCCTAAAATCCCTGGAGGGAGCTAGGGGCAGTCAGAGCAGAAGTTCAAGGTTATCGTCAGCTACATCGTAAGTTCCAAGCCAGCCTGGGCTACAGGAAGCCCTGAGGAAAACAATAAATTAAGCTGGGTATGGTAGTGCATGCCTAAATCCCAGCACTGTGGACAGGCAGATCTTTGTTAAGCTTCAGGCTAGCCTGGTCTATATAGGGTGTTCCAGACCAGCCAGGACAATAGAGTAAGATCCTGTCTTAAAAATAAAAACTGGCAAAGAGTAACAACAACACACCAATAGATGTTAGTTCATTCAGGTTTTATAGTGAGACAGGGTCTTACTATATACTCCTGGCTGGCCTGGAACTGGATATATAGATCAGGCTAGCCTCCAACTCAGGGATCTTTCTGCTTCTGCCTCCCGAGGAGTGGTCTGCCTCTCCCTGTTGGTTTTATTTAGAATAATGTTAAGAGGCCTCTGGCCATTAACACGTTCTGACACACACTACTTAGATGGTTCAGAAGTAACTGGTACGCCTTACCCTTTCCTTCGATGACAGCAGGGGATGAAGGAACTTTCTGTAAATTAAACTCGCCCCTCTAGTGTAGGGTGACAGCAGCCAAATGACAAAGGCGATCTTCAGCTCATAGTACAGGGGAAACCTGGTATGAAGGAACAAAACAAAGATGCAAATGCTGGTAAGCAAAATAACAAGTCTCAAGGAAATTGTAAAGCCTGTTTCCACATGAAGTTGCTGACCAGGAAAACAGGAACATGTGTGTGCACGCGTGTGTGTGTCTGTGTGTGTGTACATATATTGGAATTTACCGATGCCTTCATGTCATTCAGTCATAGATAAGTTGACAAAAGAACCCAGCCACCCTTGCAGACATTTGCTAGGGACAGTACCTATACTAACTACAGAGACCCAGAAAGGACAAACTTCCATCTAGACACTGTGGCTAGGGACAGTCCCAGAAGCACGTGACAGGCCCCACCAACCCAGGGGACAACTCTGTCTGTCCCAGGTGCACGTTCCCTTAGCTTTCTCAGAACTCCCCGGCAATTCTCTCTCCAATTGCTGATGGTGAGTGTGGGAATTCCCGCCGAGGGAGACTGGAAGCCAGCTGAGTGCCTTTCTTTCCTGAGTGTGGAATTGCTTCCCCAGCCCTGCATCATGCGAACTGACTGGCTAGCACGAGTGAACGTGACAGAGTTGACATAAATCTTAACTGCTCTCTGACACTCTTCCAATTCCCCCAACCTCTTGCTTTAAGCTTCTCCCATGGGAAATTCTTCCTTCTTCTGCCTTGGTCTGAAGCTGACTGGAGCCGAGCCCAGCACGGCTGCAAACACCCGCCTCGAGGCCACTTACGGAAGACATTGATGCCTGCCACCACCATTCTAACCCACACTGCTCTGCAGGGCTGCCTGCTGCCACAGAGAGCTAAGTCATACAGTGTGAGAGAATTACAAGGCACCAGGATACAAAGAGCCCCAGGTCTGAGTTCCTGTGGTAAGGCAGATAGACAGGGGGTCAGTGAGGAGTCACCGCTGCAGCCAGCAAAGAGTGTCTACCGCAGTGCCCTTTATCGAGGGCATGGACTCTCACAACCGGAAAACACAGAACAAAACCCTACAGTTGTGTGTGCGCATGCAAGTGTGTATGACATATGTCTGGTGTGAGCCCCCGAGGCACATGTGTGGAGGTCAGAGGAGAACTTTCAGGAGTCAGTTCTTTCCATCCAGATTGGACTCTGGTTGTAAGACTTTGTGGCAGGCGTCGTCTGAGAATAAACCATCTGGCCATACCAACTCTTAACATTCAACACTTTCTATATTTTCCAATAAGGCATATAAGCTATATTTGAAATTAGAAAAAAAAAAGTCTTAAAAAAATGAAGCCATTTCTCCAGCCTCAAGAGGAACATTTCAAAAAGAAAAATGGAGGAGGGTGGAGTCTGGCTCTAAGAATATGCTAAGCATGTGGGAAGTCCTGGGTGAGGTGGTGGAGGGGAGGGAGGGAGGGAGGGAGGGAGGGAGGGAGGGAGGGAGGGAGGGAGGGAGGGAGGGAGAGAGAGGAGGAAGGTAAGGAGAGGGAAGAGGGGGAGAGAGAGAGAGGAAGGAGCAGGGAGAGAGAAGGAGAAGGGGAGAGAGGAAAAGGGTAGGGAGGAAGAAGAGAGGGAGACAGAGGTGGAAGGGAGGGAGGGAGAGAAAAGAGAGAGAGGTAGGTGGGGTGGGTAGTGGATTTGCACTAACTCATAAACGAGGACAGGTTAAGAATGTTTAACTCTGGTCAGGGGTGGTAAGACCTGCATTTATTTAATCTCAGTAACTCAGGACTCAGAGGCAGGCAGACTTCTGTGACTTCAAGGCTACCCCGGCAATTCCAGGAGACCTTGTTTGAGGGAAAAAAACCAAAAAACATTGAAGCCTGATGATAGATACTTTTCCTCTAGGTGACAACATGGTGCAATATTCTATGAGGATATGAGACCAGAAATTAGGTAAAGCAGATATAGGTAGGAACAGAGAGGGACCACTGAGTTCAAGTGATTACCTATAAGTACTACAGTTTGATGTCTGTCTGTCTGTCACTCATCCTTCCTTCCTTCCATCAATCTGTCCACCCATCCACCCACCCATCCATCCATCCACCCACCCATCCATCCACCCATCCATCCATTCACCATCCATCCATCCATCCATCCATCCATCCATCTGCATGTAGTAGCCAAGGTAAAGAAAAGATAGCTTGGTTAATTTCAGCTCCGGTCTATGATACACGGGAAGTGGAAACACTGGCAAAGTCTCTGGTTTTCATTTTTAAAAAGGAGACTTGTAGTGAGGATTTTGGTTCCTTAAAACACACACACACACACACACAGAGAAATATTATAAGAAATGTCTTCATTTTAATCCCAGGCGTGGGGGACACAGGGCTGCTTCAGACTGTCCACAGCAGCTGACTAGGACTTGCCCCGGGCTCCAGCAGGGGCGTGATATGGCCAGCTGCAGAGAGTTTCTGCGATTTTGTGACATGTGGACTTCTGGGGACTTTCAGAGGGTGTATAAATGCTAGCGCCCTGAGCGGGATGGGGTCTGTTGGCTGGTTGATGTTGGTCTCGGTTTGTTAAGTAGTCGTGTGAAAAGAAGGAAGAAATTAGATATGGGATGACATAGCTCAAACTTGCCCCGGAAGAACTCAAGGCCCCTAATCAACAGGAAGTATTCTAGTGATAACGTCGTTCCCTTTCCCCCTCTACCTCCTTTGCTCTCCTATCTAATGTTAGGGGCCTGAAAGGGTTAAAATAAAGGGTGGAGAAGCGTGGAAGAGAGAAGAACCTACAAAGTAGCCAAAGCCATGCTCCAGAGTCTTCTCTACTGGTGTGGCCGGACACGAAGGTGCTCTGAAACATTATGTGAGATTGGAGTCCTACAGTGTGGGTCCTGCATAAACTGTCAACTCAATGAGGGAAGGAACATGTTGTAATTATGTCTCCTGTTGCTTGGATGGAGCCGCCAGGGAGCTGCGGGAGTGGGTGGGTGTCCCCGTGGCTGCTGACGCGCTGCCTCCATGTTCGTGCCTGGAGCTTTAGGGCTAGGCAGGGAGGGAGGGCTACGACCAGATGCTGCGGATTGGAGAAGAGTCATTTCGGAAGCCCTCGAGAAAAACAGTCTGAAGTCATGAGTGTGGAAGGCAGATGACGACAGACAGCCAGGCTCTCTATTTTGAGACGCGGGTGGGAGTGGGAGGTGGGCGGGGATTAGCACAGTGAGCTGCCTTTGTGAGGGCGGGCTCCACAGAGAGCACTGTTGTCGCGGGGAAAACCGAGGAAGAAAAAGATGCTGGATAATTAAGTTGCTGGACCTCTTTTTCACGGGGGTTGGGGATAGAGTGGGAAGCAAGACTGGGATAAGAACGTGGGACACCTGAACGCACCTGAGTCCCTTGGAGCTGTGGAACTTACCATGCAAGTGTCTGGTCGGCCACCGTTTCAATGACAGTGTAGAGGGCAAAGACTATCCAGTACATCATCCAGCGGACCTAGAAGTCATAAAGACACCCATGAAAGAATCGGCTAGGATCACTGCAGGGCCTCCCACCCAAATCCCAGCATCGGGTACGCTCAGGCAGGAGGAGGATTCCCTCCGAGTTTAAGGCTAGCCTGTGTTACACATCAAATTGTAACCTGGATGAAAGGAATTATTTGCTCTGAATCATTTTATATAAATACACACACACCTCCAGATACATAATAGATTGGGTTCTAATACGGAGTTCAGTTTTTAACAGGTGTTATGCATGAGTCTGTGGCTTGGCTACACCAAGTGTCTGGGAACACAAGAGTCAAGAGCAAGGCTCCGAGGTCTGATACAATGTAACTAAGTAACCAGAATCAAAGAACTATTTCATGCCTACAAGATGGTCCTAGACATGATGACATGTGACACTCTTTGAATTTTGCATTTATTTGGGTGCAATGTCTTTCATCCTGGTACCTGGGAGACAGAAGCGGGTGAATCTCTGAGTTCAAGGACAACACAGTTTACACAGGGAGCTCCATCCATACCATCCAGAGCCACACTGTGAGACCTTGCCTCAAACAAATAAATAAATATTTGGATTCTTTATTTTTCCATGGACAGAAATTGCTCAGAGTCCAAAGAACTATCACAGGATGGTTATTTCCATTACTGACAAATCCCCCAAACCAGTCATGCAGTGTGAGAACCCAAGGTACGACAGCAGTTTGGGACATCTTAACTTCCTGCCTGCTGAGCGAGGCCAGCCTAACTAGTCCCTCGCCCTCGGCTGTCTCTTGGCTGTCTCTACGTCCTTTCATAGGCAGAGGCCACACTAGTTATTCTTCAACTCCATCTCTCAGACGTTTACCTATTTTTCAGTACCAGCAGCTACACTTTCTTTCAAGCAGATTCAGGTTTCTTGTTTGTTTGCTTGGTTGGTTCCCTGTTCAACAACATAAGCAAACACACAACCCCACGGCAACCACTGGACTTGGGACTGCTACGTACATAATATAGCAATAATGCCTTTAGCCCCTGTATTATTATGGGATGCAATCGTTCCTGCCACAGGTAAGGGACTAGTGGCAGAGAGGTAAATGGGTTTTCTCAGGGTCACTTTGCCAGGCAGTGGACCCAGGCTGGCCGACTCTGCGATGGACTAGACAGCTGTACCACACACAGAGGGAAAACCGGAAGAGCTCAGTCAAAGCCCCTGCTTCCTCCAGTCTCATCCATGACAGTGCCCTGATAAGCAGCCATGTAAACATATTCTTACTTAAAGTGAGCTCACGTCTAACTTGTGTGGCCTTGTGGCACTTCCATATGGGCCACGGGGCCCTGTTCTAACTACTAACTACTAACTACTAACTGTCCTTACTAACTACTCAGTTTAGAGATAGATGTTTGTCCCACTATCTCACAGACATCAACCTGTATGTAACTCAAGGCTGGGGTGTAGCGAGTGGAGGCCTTGCCTAGGATGTCTAAGCCCTTGTATTTCCTTGCTCTGCAGACAGCACGACAGAGACCCTGGAACCGGAGGTACAGGTGGTTGTGAACTGCCAGCGCTCTTATCCACTGGGTCAGCTGGGGAACTGAGTCAGTCTCTCTTCTTTTTAAAGAAGAAGGCATTCTTTTGTAGTTAAACTAAACCATCACCAAACTATATCAGTGGTCTATTCTCCACATTTTCCCTGTGGACTGACTGTATTTTATTATTATTATTATTATTATTATTATTATTATTATTATTATTTTCTTAGACAGGTCTTGCTTTTTAGCCAAAGTTGGCCTCATACATGTGACAATCCTCCTGCCTCAGCTTTCTCGGATTACAGGCCTGTCTGGCGCGGGCTGTAATTTTATATAAACAAAAGCCTATGGTATGAATTTGTCTTTTGTGAATGAATTCCTTGACAATCTGCTCCCTAGAATGTAAAGGCATTTCATTCTTATCGGATTTACAGACCTTACATGTCACTGAGCTTAGGCAATGATTAAATGTCACTCAGTGACCCTGTGGTGTTCAGGGGAACGACCGCAGAGAGAGTCAACCTGGGCAATGTGCTGCCTGATTTTCACAGTAATGGATCTGGTTGGGATTTTACACGGAACGATTACTCAGCAAAGCCTTATGAAAACCTCGCCTCAAGGCCACCCAGCCTCTGTTTAAGGTTTTTCCCAGAGGAAATACCAAAAGGTATTTCAAGGTTAAAAAAAAACAGTGGTGGTGGGGATCATCTCATAAAATTGCACGTAAAGATGGGGAAAGGCAAAGACCTGAGATAGTTTTCATGTCAGATAAAAACACTGATAGCAAAGTGCAGCATTGGTGTTAACATTAACAATTTCTGTGAAAACCATCACTTCCTGTGCATGTCTGCAGGCCCTTCTGTGTCTGTAGGGAATGTTTCTCAAACCCAGCAGATGCAGAGCCTGCTGTCACTCTTACTGAAGTCTCACCTATGAAGCGGCTTAGAATTTGCAGACAACCAGGACACATCCCCTCGTTGACATCAAAGTCATCTCCAGATGACTCATCCTATGTAAGAGGATGCAAAGCCTTCTTCTTCCTCTTCTCTTCAGGTCCTGAACTGTTGATCCCCTGCCAAGAGCTGGCATTATAGGTGCCTTACTACGCCCAACTCCAAAATCATTTCAAAGCGGCCCACTTAATGGTCACAAAAGTCATTAAATGCATCTTCCCTAAGAAATGCATTTCCAACAAACAACATGTACACTTAGAAGCACTACGTTGAATACACACACACACAGAGTCATCTTTCATATAAAACATGACACAGCTAATTCTTAAGGGCAGAGGTGCCATCGTTAGCAATGACAGGAACTGTCACAACTGTATCCAATGTTACTGCCCACTTGCCATGGGAAAAGACACAAGGATGGACTGACGAAATGAGATCTGGCTCAGGAGACAAAGAAGTGTGTCACCAAGCCTGATGACCTCTTGAGTTCCAGCTCCAGTACCCACAGGGGCAGGAGACATTTCTTCCTGCAAGCTGTCCTCTGACCTCCACTTGTGCTCTGTGGCACCCACAGGAACGAGTAGCAGCGTATCCACACGAACCAATACATGCAAATTCAGGAAAGACGAGAGGTGCAGCTGGCGGCTTTGGCCCACAGGTTTCTAATATTCTCAGGAGAGGACACTGCTACTGAAATTATGAGAAGATCAGTATCAGCTGAGATGAATAGTTGAACAGCTAAGGGATCTAGGTGAGGAGGAGAAAGCCTCCAAGGAAGAAGCATCCTCTGCTAGGACAAAGGGAAGAGGAAGGAAAAAACTTGCTGTGTGGGTTAGAGGTCTTGATGGAAGGAAACAGGGAAGAGGGCTGAAGGGTTGGACACTTCTGTCTCTGCTCTGCAGCAGGAGGGTGGTCGTGTGTTAAGAGCGGCCATGGGTGGCTTTGAGAAGAATAAGAAAGAGCTAGAAAAGGTTTCCTTCTGTTGTGTCTGAGACAGGGTTTCTCTGTGTAGCCCTGGCTGTCCTGGCAATCACTGTGTAGCAGGCTGGCCTTGAACTCACAGAGATCCACTCCTGAGCAGTGGGATGAAAGACGTGCACCACCAGGGACCCTTAAAAAGTTGCTTTTATGGGTAGGGAAAAGTGCTGGTAAGGAAAGCTGGATCCGACTCTAACCAATGACGCCTTTGGCTGCTTGGCGTTAGAGCATGGGTGCTGCAGGGTAATTCTGGGGCAATGGAGGAGAGGCACTCAAAGGCAGTGCCTGAGCGACCCACTCCTCAGCTCCCCCCCACAGGTGTGTGGGGCTGAAGATACCGTTCTCACGTGCACAGTGTGACCTGGAGCGGTCAGTGTGTGCCTCCAGGCTTTCTCCTCTTCCCGCTGGCTAGCAGGGAGCACAGTTGTCTTGGAAGCTGTGTGTTGAAGGTGAGCACAGCTGAAGAGCTGTGGGGCGGAGGAAGACTCCTCTTTGAGGTAGAGGAAGGCCTTGCTTCCTAAAAGCTGGCACAGGGCAGAATAAATCCCCATATCCCTCTGTCACCACGTTCTCTGCAGCAGGGTGCAATTAAAGCATCTTAGTCCATAGGTGAGGCCCCACGCTAATCTTTGGAAACTGAGGCTGGGACCTCTAGAGCAATGGCTCTAGAATTAGCTATGTACCCACCAGGGCCTATTATGGGATAGCTGGGGCAGCTAATGACTGGTTTAGTGGTGGAGACACTGAGAACTATCTTCACGGTCTCTGGTTGAGATCTCCTCAGGGACTCTAAGGAATATCTGGGAAGCAACTGGAGGGTAGGAAACATGACATATTCACATAGCAGACTGAGACAGAACAGGAGGGAAAAAAAATGACTCTGCATTATGGTTGTGATCTTCTAGGAGGAGTGGCTTCCGACTGAGTTTGTTAACTGCCAGTGTATGTGAGTTTAAGCTGCACCTCTCCCCTCCCTCATCATCTTCACCAGGGGAAAAACAAATCAGATAAATCATCGAGCCTTGCAACATGCTGCAAGTAAATCTGTTCTGAAAGGCTGTGGAGGCACCCAAGGGTTAAACGTTAAAGGTTAAAGGTTAGCATAGCCCCGGTGCTGATCTGTGCTCCATTCTGATCGCTTTGCGTTTCCTACGCGTTTGTGACAAAATCTGATGTTCAACGTTTTTATTAAGAGGCTGCAGGAAGGAGACGGCTCTGTTGACAAAGTGCTCTCACTACGTAAGGATCAGGACCCAGGTTTGGATTACCAGCACCCACATACAGAAGGCTGGAGAGAGGATTCAGCAGTCAAGAGGACTGAGTTCGAGTCCCAGCATTACGTGGTGGCTTACAATCATCGACCACTCTAGTCCTGGGAGGTCCAACACCATCTTCTGGCCTCTTTGAGTGTGATGCACAAACACGTGTGCAGGCAAAATACTGAATCACACAAAAACAAACAAAACGGATTCGGGTCTGCAACTCCAGGGACTGGAATCAGTTCTCTGGGCTGGCCAGCCAGCCTGGATGAATTGGCTAGCTGTGTGGTGGGGGGGGCGGGGAGGGGTAGGGAGAGGGAGAGGGAGAGACAGACACAGACACAGACACAGACAGAGAAACAGAAAGACCCTACCTTAAAAATCATTTTAAAAAGTGATTGGTTTTGGACTCTGGGACAAGGGACTGAGGTGCATATTTTACATACCAAAGCAAACCTGGCCTCCAGTTTCTCCCAGCATCCCTCAGTCCTAGCTGGAATACCCCACCTCCAACCCTAAATTTCCCAGCCCAGGGGCTTAGCTGCCCTCCCCCCAGAGGCTCTTTCTTCCCTATTTAATCCAGACATTTTGGTCTCTTGCTCTCTCTTCCGCTCTCTCTTCCTCTCGCTCACCTCAGAGCTACATCCTCAGCCTGTACAGAACCTCTACATCATTCAGATGTCAAAAGAAATTCATTTGCCAAGGAAATAAACCCCCTATTGAGGCAAGTTCTTTTGGAGATTAGAGAGTCATCTGTGATATGAAACCACAGCACCTAAAGTGACATTCTGGTTACACAGTGCATGGGCAGTCGCTCCCCAGATAGCGAGCCAACACTTGCTCTATTATTGCTCCAAATTCATAAGGTTTTGATAAGCCTCAGCGTTTCAAACATCCAGACAGTCATGTGACGGAGCTCTTAGCTTCCCTCTCCCAGAGGGATTAGAGGACATTTAAAGCCTGAACAGTACAGTAAAACGAACACACCCAGAGGCGAAACGCACTATCAGAGTACCACGCACCGTTTAATGGGAACTCATTTACATTACCCTGATACCAAAAGAAAAGTGGGTTCATTTCATGGGTCTTTTAACATTTTTCAACAAAGGAAGTTTTTATGCTTTGCTTCCTCAGGGGGGGAAAACATTTTTATGAAGATCTCAGGATAAACAGACAGAGCGCTGGAAGCCTTGTAACTGTAACCATTGCAGAAACTGGAAGCAGGAGTAAGAGGACAGAGACTACAAACATGCGGGTGGGAGCAGGGCTAGGGTAGGGGTTAGAAGGCTGGGGTAGGGGTTGGGGATTTAGCTCAGTGGTAGAGCGCTTGCCTAGGAAGCGCAAGGCCCTGGGTTCGGTCCCCAGCTCTGAAAAAAAGAACCAAAAAAAAAAAAAAAAAAGAAGGCTGGGGTAGAGGGTAGCAGTAGAGGTGGGGTGAGGGTGGAGGTGGGGGCAGGGTAAGGGGTAGGAGTGTAGGTGGGGTGTGGGTGAGGGTGAGATCACCTCTGGTTTAAAAATAAATGCTATGGGGTTTTAAGAGCCCTGGATAATGGGCACGCATTAATTGAGAAGGGTTTCCCCCCTATATCGTTCCTTTATATAACTTGTTCTTGTTATGTCGTTACTAGAGGTATCATAATAGCAAGGGTGATAATGTGTTCAATGATACAACTGTACTAACTTGCAGTGTGTGATTAGTAAAAACCCAGGTGATAAGTTGATTTGACAAATATTACTCCAGGTCTATTGTGCACAAAGCCTTTGACACGAAAGAGTCGCAGACGATTATAGCAAGGTTCTCCTGCTTCAAGGGCGCTTTCATGGGAGGGTATGAATACAAGAAGATATGTAATTAGAATAGAGTTTAATCCACATACAACTACTAAAGTCTTTATGTACTATGTGTTATTCACTGTTCTGTCTGAATGACAGTTAAAGGAAAGGCTCTAGTTATGGCTCCCCCTCTGCCTCCTTCCCTCTCCCCTCTCCCCTGCAAAGGTCATACATAAATCTGTGCACCGTGGTTGGCTTATATAACACCCGCCTCAGCCATCTCACTGAAACAAGAGGGAAAGAAGATGAACCTGTCCCGTCTACCACGTTCCCAGGACGAAGTGCCTGGTAAGGTGGGCATAGAACCAACCGAACCAACAATTTCTGTTTTCTGGGGGAAGGTCTGTAGGCCAGGCTGGCATGGAACTTACACTATGTAGGTAGCCAAGGAGTAATGGCAGCCCTCCTGGGCACTGGGATTCTAGGAGTCACCAGGCCTGGCTTCTTTCTTAAAATTGAAGGTCTGCTGTCCAGTAAGAAGAGAAGGGCCTGGTCAGAAAAGTCCCTGCCTTGTAGGGCAAGGCCAATGACCTGAGCTCCATTCTTGGAAGCCACACCATGGTGGGCAGAGAGGACCGACTCTACGAAGTTGTCCTTTAACTGCCACATGCTGACCAAGGCACGTATGTGTCCACACACCCACATATCACACGTGCACACACAACAGTAATAACTAAAATGAAAAAGAAAGTCAGGCCTTCATTGGTGAGACTTAAACAAGGAACTATGAGCTGCAGGTGGCAGTCTACAGCATACGGGAAAAAAAAAAAGAATTATTTGTCAATTATTTTCCACATTATCAAGACATTAAGAAATTCTGCAACCTTTCCTAAGTACAGATTCACTGAATTATAAAGCTACTAGGGCTGGTCTTAAAAAACAACAACCACAACCAAAAAAATCCAAAAAACCAACCCCCTCACTTATGCCTAATGATTTCAATTAGAACCATGAAGTAGAACTCGGATCATAAATGCTAAAATATGCTCCAATGCGGGGGGAAAAAGGAAGAAACAAAACAAAATAAACAAACCCCCCAAACTTTGCTGAATCTAAAAAGAAATAAACACTGCTGGATTTCAGACCACCCAAAGAGCACTTGATTTTCTGGACATTATTCGATACTCGGTTGAGTCAGTCAGTGTTCCCAGAGCACTTGTGGACACCAAGTACACAGGGAGTGGGGGTGGAGGGGTTGGATGGAGAAATTCTCAGATGAGGGTTCCTCAGAAATGGCAGAGAGCTGAAAAAACTCTCTTCTGTTTTGTGAACAATTATGCAATAATTTGGTTATTTCGCAACACTTTTCTCCCCCTTTAAAACAAAGAGGAACAAAATGTGAGAAATCAAATTGAAAAAAAAAAAAAAAACAGAAAACAAAAAAACCCTCCCTCTTTTATTCAACCCAGATGGCTCTGCTTTGGGGTGCTTCTCAGAACTGTGCCAAGTCAGAGGCACGGTAGAAACTAAGCTAGTCACGTTAGATTTAACTTGGGCAGAGCCTGCGCTGGAACATGTGGAGTCTGTCCTTGACACGGGCTCCTGGGATAGAACTTAGGTCACTTGCAAGGGCGTTTACATGCTGACCCATCTTTCCAGCCCTGGCCATCATTGATGAACAGGGACAGAATGTAGGTTTCTGATGGTTACCTCTGATCTGGGCTTCCTCTGTTTGGAGGTGGATCTCAGCCCACCGTGTCTTACATGGGTGTTGTAATTGCTGTAGCTTACCATGACTCCTGGGTGGGAGTTTTACAATCCCACACTGAACCCACGCAGCGTGAGTAACCTGCAGTTTCTGGTTCTTGCCGCCCCAGGCCCCACAGAAGACCCTGTTGCTTTGAAGGACAAAACTTCATGTAACTGCAGGTGTGAGTCTCGTAGCAAGTGAAGGGAGACAGACACAGAACCGTTCTGTTGTCTGATTCCGGGACCAATGAATTACAGCAGCCCTGCTCTCCTCAGTCTCAGGAACTTGGGAGAAGGAAAAGTGCAGAAACATTTCAAAACTAGATGACAATTAATTTAAAAAGTGTTGAAAACAAGATGCAAAATTTAGGAACGACTTCGGGGAAACTGCTCCCAGGAGCACATGGGAAGGAAAGACTGGCTTCTTCACCCAAGATAACTCTTTCCATCCATACCAGCTGGGAATTCATGCTTCACTTTCCCCCCTTTTGTTTAAAGTCCTCTTGATTTGGGATAACACAGATTGTTAAGAGACGCCATCCTGTTTAACACGGGACAGAATCTCTCAGGGTTTAAAGGGGAAGGGGCAGCCACTAGAATGGGTCTCCTGATCATCCTGGAGGTGAACCTGACTCACGTGTAGGCTGTACCCTGTGTTCTTCTCTTCCTTTGATTCATCTCAGATCGCTACTTTTCTCTTTTAAGCCACCCCAAGGTACCATTCCATAGGCATTTCTATCCCAGAGAGAGAACGAAGGTCTCCACTGAGTCATGGATAAGTAGCTACCTGGGGTCGGGGCCAAGACCCTAGGACAGTAGTTCTCAGCCTTCCTAACACTACAATCCTTTAACACAGTTCCTCATGTTGTGGTGACCCCCAATCATAATATTATTTTTGTTGCTACCTCAGAACTGTGATGTTGCCACTGTTATGAATCGTAATGTAAATATTTTGGGAGAAAGAGGTTTGCCAAAGGGGTCACAACCCACAGGTTGAGAACCACCGCTCTAGAGGAAACCGCAGAACGAAGGCTGGCTACTGAAGGGGAAGCCTCACCCACAGACATCAGGCCAGCCTCAAAACATGGAAACCAGGAGGAAGTCTGACTCAACTTGTATTGTGTGGTTAACTGTGTTAAAAACGAGTTTGTTATATTCCAAGCTGTTAATTGATTCACATGTTCCTAAAACAATTTTTCAGTGGCCAATGGTACATATGAAATTATTATAACTTTAAGAAACACAATTTGGTGGATGGTGGTGATGGAAGGCCTACCACCTTCTTTTATTTCCTCTCACCCCACTCCCGCCACAGACATGGCTTCTATGTAGCCCTGGCTGTCTTGGAACTTGCTTTGTAAACCAGGCTGGTCTTGAACTCACAGAGATCTGCCTGCCTCATCCTCCTGAGTCCCAGGATTCAAGACTGTGCCATCACGTCTGGCCAGCAATCCCTCTTTACTGAGCTAATGGGGTTCCCAGTGCTGCTTTCATACTGGGCTTTGTTTGTTTACTCCAGTAACTTTTCTTGCTCCCCTGCTCCCAGTTTCTTTGCTCCCTTAAAAAATGCTATTTCTCATCACAAACATACACAACAGAGTTAAATCTAGGTTCTGCATACGAGAGGGGAAAAATGAACATTTACACATAACATTTTAAAAATCAACAGTTTCCCCCTTAGCCGTGGATGAGGATCTGTCTAGAGGAGCCTGTAAGGTGGTTCTGAGGGTGCAAGTCTGAAAACCCGAGTTCAGGCCTAGAACCCATGTATAAAGCCAGATGTAGTGGGGTGTTCCTATCACTCCAGCACTCCTACTGTGAACTGGGAGTCAGACACAGCAGAATAAGCCAGAAGCTTACAGTGAAGCCAGCCCAGACCCCATAACCCAGTGACACAAATAAGAAAGACCCTACCTCAGGAACAAGGTGGACAGAATCCACCCAGAGAAATCGAAGGTCCATGTGCCTGCCATCTCTCGGTCTCTCTGTCTGTCTCTGTCTCTCTGTCTCTCTCTCATACATACATACACCCCTCCAGAGGATTCAAAACAGTCCTGTCGATTTCTAGACCCCCCTTACCCCCAGTAAAATGTGGAGAGAGAGAGGGGGGGGAAGGAAGAGGGAGAGAGGAGAGGAGAAGAGGGAGAAGGAGGGGGAGGGGAGAGAGAGAGGAGGGGGGAGGGAGGAGGACAGAGAGGAGATAGTCAAGCCTTCAAGAAGTACAATCCACATAGGCTTTGGCTGTGGGTCAGGGTTCAGCCCATGCACAGAGGCCTGGCTTTATTTGGGAGCTGACTGCAAGGGCAGGATTTCAAGTCCAGGCCAGACCTACTGCTCTAGCCTCTGCATTTTAATAGGATCCCAGGGGATGCATGCAGACTCAGAAGGCCAGCATCTCCCTGGGAAGCTGCTCAGCGCAGTTCCTCTCCCAGTACCAAGTAGAACAAAGGGCAAGGCTCTGTGACATTGAGAGAGCAGAGCTTTCTGTCTGGGGAAAAGCGGGACATGGTACCTTAGATAAGCATCGTAATCATTTAAAATGTAATCGTACTTTCAGAGCACTCTGTATATATGTCATCAATGAAATGAAATTAAGAGCCAGGCATGGTGACTCACACCAGTAGCAGAAGTATATCTTCGAATTTGAGGCCAGCCTGGGTGGGCTACATAGCGAGTTCCAAGACAGCTTGGTCTACAGAGTCAGCTCCTGTCTCAAGCAGCAATTAAAACAACCTCTACTATCCTAAGGCTCAAAGTAGTAGGAAGAGCCTTTAGCTTTCAGTCTAGCCCTCAGGGGGGTTTCTTGGTAGCAATCAGCTTTTCTCAATGGAGGGGAGGGAAACCCTGGAAGGACTCTCTTCCCGAAGCTCATTAAATATACTCTGTTGTTTCTCCAACGGAAAGACCAGAGCTACTTGGATGCGGACAATGGATGTAGGTCTCTTCCCAAGGAGAGAAAGTCCGGGGCTGTGTACAGAACTCAGTTACTGCCCGTGACCTCAGCATTGGGGAGCTACAGGCGAGTCCAAGGTTATCCCTGGCAGACTTTCAGACTCGCCCGGGCTGTGTGAGACCTCCTTGTCTCCAGATACATAAAAACAAAAAACCTGCTGGAATGTCTGGAAGCCACCATGACTCTGTGAGACCCTGTGAGACCCTATTATCTCAACTCCGTCTCTGTCTCTATCCGTGGCCTGAGTCGCCTTCCGCACTTCGCTTGCCAAGTCAGGATAAGTGGCCTTTGTTTATTTGCTTGTTTCTTTAAAGGTGACTTTTGTTTCATTTAACCATCCTGATTGCCGACAGGAGACCCCCAACCGAAGATAAAACGTATTTCAGTGTATTCGGGGTTTCTGAACAGCATCCCTCTCCTTCCCTGACATTCCCATGATGTTTTCCCAGTGTCCTTCAGGGTGACCGAGGTGGTAGGGAAATACTTGATTGGTCTTAGCGGGAATCTTCAGGAACAGCTCCGGCTTCCGTGTCCGATAAGGACCTTTGTCAATGTCACGTCAGTCTTCCTGGAGCTCTGAATCCTGCAGCCACAAGCTATGGACTCGTAGTCTAAGATCACGGAAGGAAGTCAGTGTCTTAGCATTCAAAAGATAGGTTCTGGTCTCTGTGTGGTAGGAAAAAAAAAGTGACTGTCCAATGACGTGACCTTCAGCTGAAAAGAAAAAAGTCAGTCGCGTAGGACATAATTAGGAACTGCCTCCTTAGAAAATTAAAAGATGTATTTTCAGTTTACAAGTATGTGTATTTTCCCGTGTGCATGTGTCCTCCATGTACCCCATGCACACAAGGCAGGGACCCCTGGGAACTGGAGTCACAGGTAGCTGGCTGTGAGCTGCCACCATGGGTGCTGAAAACCAAACGTGGGTCTTCTGTAGAAGCAGCAAGTGCTCTTAACTCCTGAGCCATCTCCAGCCAGTCCTCACAGATCTTAGTTTTTAAGAAGAAACAGCTTTTCTGTACTCCAGTTTCTAAGTAGTTGGGTGTTTTCCTTGACGGCTGCATTTAGCACATCTCGCCCAAGCTTCTTTTCCTGTTGGTCAATCCTGGGCTAATCTCTCCACCTTTCCTCTTGCAAGTATTGTTGTTCTGAGATAGGGGCTACTAAGTAGTCCGAGCTGGTCTCAAACTCAGGATTTTCCTCCCATCGATGAGACACAGGCATGAACCATTACATCTGGAGTTAGCCGTTGCTTTATTAAGCTGGTGCAAGGGATAATCCTTAGGAATACTAATCCCTTGGATTTTATTTATTCTTTTACTCCATTGTTTAATTTACCCTACTTCCCTTACAGAGCAAGCTCACTAGATGTCACAGGCTTTCCTCAAATTCCCGACCCTCCTGCTATGGCCTCCTGAGTGCCGGGATTACAGGTGTGCACCACCAGGCATAGCTTCAAAGGCACACCTTTTAATTTCATGTGTGTGTGTGTGTGTGTGTGTGTGTGTGTGTGCGCGCGCGCGCGCGCGCGCGCGTGTGTGCGTTTACTTTGTTAGTCAATATTTCATTTGTCTTCCTTTTTTATTAAAGGAGTGCTTCAAAGCTATCAACTGAAAAAATGTGATGTTTAGAACCATTTCAGATTTTCAATCGGTCGACTACACACTTGCATTCTCTCCCTCAGAGTCCGGTCAGTTTTCCTCTGGTGGGGAGGTTATGGTTTCTGAACAGAGCCGCTGGGGTGGGGGAGGCGGGGAGGCTGAATGCTGGCTGCTTTAGAATATATTTCTCCCTGAAGTGAGGGTGGCGGCAGCAGGGTTTTTTTGTTTTTTGTTTTTTGTTTTTTTGGTAGTTGGGGCTTTTGCGACTTTAAACTATTCCATCACTAGGGATTAGGGTGGAGGTGGCTAGGCCTCTCTCCAACTTCTTAGCAACATTTCCTTTAATGGAAACGACTGTTTCTGTCTCCGCTTTTAAGTCCATTTCCACTGCCACTACAGTTGGTAATGCGATGTCCTGCCCCCATCAGTGGAAGTATGGCCCCGCCTCTAGGTGTAGTGTGACTGCAGTGACTTCTCCACGATGGTTCCCAAACAGTTTCACTGGGAGCTGGGACAAGGCTGAGGCTCCAGGATCGTGGGAAAGCTCAATTTACTTCACAAAGGCCAAGAGTTTTGCTAATTGGCATTCTAAATCGGTAGGAGAAACTATCTTGGGTCCTCTGCAAGAGCAGTCAGTGTTCTTAAGCCCAGAGCCAGCTTTCCAGCTCCAGTTACAGAATCTTCTTCACACTGGACAGTTGCGTAGGCTGTAGCTGTTGTAATGACCCCACAGCGGTCATGAAATTGTTTTTAGAAGACTTGAGCATAAGACACTTGATTATGACAGTATCAATGATGTCAACAGAAAAAAATATACAGTATGCATAAATAAACCTGACACATCAAAATCTGGTTTGCAAATAACTTTCACATAATTCAAATAGATTTCATTCACTGAAGGATAAAGGGTTGTCCCACATTTATCAACACTGACTTAATTATGAAATTTATGTTGAGAAAGTAGGGCTGTGGCAACATACCCCTTTAGTCCCACCAGTAGGGAGGCAGAGGCAGGCAGATCTCCATGAGTTTGAGGCCAGCCAGGTCTACAGAGTGAGTTCCAGGACAGCCAGGGATACATGGAGAAACCCTGTCTGGAAAAACAGAACAAACCAAACCAACCAATCAACCAACCAACCAACCAACAGAATCTTAGTTCATGTACTGGGGTGTGGCTCAGTGGCAGTCTGTCTGTCTAATGTGTAGGAGACCCTGGGTTTGAGCCTCAGCCCTGCAAAATACAAATAGGCAAGCAAACAAAAACCTAGATTCACGTGCTTGTCGTGGTTATGCACACGTTTAGTCCTAGTATTTGGCAGGCAGAGGCAAGCAAGTTTCTCTGAGTCTGAGGCCATCCCGGTCTACACAGAGTTCCAGGAGAAGCAGGATTACACAGCGAGACTCCGTGTCTCGAGAGCAAAGCAAAACAAAACAAAACAACCCCAAACCAAGACTTATGACTAAAGATATTCATTCTAGCGGCTAATACTCAATTTTAAAGTAATTTTCAAGGGCTGAAAAAAATAGCATGTGTTACTTTAGACCTATTTTCTATCAAATCATATTTAACAAGTGAACGCTAATTGTGTGTCTTATTTGATACTGTAGGAAAGTGGATCTCGGCCTTCCTAATGCTTTCACACAATCCCTCATGTGGTGACCCCCCACCTCAGCCATAAAACTGTTTTCATTGTTACTTCAGAACTATAATCTTGCTACTGTTGTGAATCCTTGTGTGAGTATCTGATATGCGGGATATCAGATATGTGGCCCTTGTGAAAGGGGTCTCCACCCACAGGTTGAGAACCATTGTCGTAGCATTTGGAAGCAGAGTAATAAAATGGTCCAACAGCAATCCATCACCATGCCAATTTAGAATTTGGGTAAAGATGTTAGAATACACACGTTTCAGAGGGAGGATCTAAAAAAATCTTATTAAAACAATGAAATCATTTACTCTGTGTGTGTGTGTGTTTGTCTGTGAGTGTCTTTGTGTTTGTCTGTGTGTGTCTGTTTGTGTGTCTGTGTGTATCTCTGTGTTTGTGTCAACGTATGTCTCTGTATTTGTGTCTGTGTGTTTGTTTGTCTTTCTGTATCTGTGTGTGTCTCTGTGTTTGTGTGTCTGTGAGTGTCTTTGGAGCTGGGGACTGAACCCAGGGCCTTGCGCTTCCTAGGCAAGCGCTCTACCACTGAGCTAAATCCCCAGCCCCGTGTCTCTGTTTTTATGTCTGTGTGTCTCTGTCTGTCTGTGAGTGTCTTTGTGTACCTGTGTGTCTCTCTGTGTTTGTGTCTGTGTGTTTGTGTGTCTGTGTCTGCTTGTGTCTCTGTGTTTGTGTGTTTCTGTTTTTATGTCTGTGTGTCTCTGTGTTTGTGTCTGTGTGTGTCTGTATGTCTGTTTGTCTGTCTGTGAGTGTCTTTCTGTGTCTGTGTGTCTCTGTGTTTGTGTCTGTGTGCTTGTGTGTCTATGTCTGCGTGTGTTTGTGTGTCTCTGTTTTTATGTCTGTATGTATCTGTGTTTGTCTGTGTCTGTGTGTGTCTGTGTATCTCTGTGTTTGTCTGTCTGTGAGTATCTCTGTGTCTGTGTGTTTGTATGTATGTGTTTGTGTGCATGCACAAGCTAGTGTACTTGGAGAAGGTCGAGGAGAGCTGGTGGGAGCAGACACTCTCCTTGCACAACGTGACTCCCAGAAAGACTCGGGCTGTCAGGCACAGCAGTGAGTATGTTTACAAGGTGAACCTTGTGTAGCCACCAACAGTCTGAAAGCAGATCAGGCTGTGCCTATTGCTCCTGCTGCTCCAGAGACTGAGGCAGGGGGATCAGAGTTTAAGGCTAGGCTGGACAACATTTAACCATGCCTCCCCTCCCTGCCAAGTGTTCAATCAGAATATAAACAGACAGATAAGCATGCGGCTGATAAAAATGAATTTCCTAAAAAGCAAAAAACGAAAACAAAACGCGCCTTAATCAATACACTTTTTTTTTTTTTTTGGTTCTTTTTTTTCGGAGCTGGGGACCGAACCCAGGGCCTTGTGCTTCCTAGGTAAGCGCTCTACCACTGAGCTAAATCCCCAGCCCCTATCAATACACTTTCAATACTGAAATCTTTGAATCAAACGCAATATGGCTGTAGTTGTTGCTATACTGAGTGTCATATCAAATCCAGAGCTTCGTCCACACTAGGAAAACATTCTAACAGGACACTTGCTACATCCTTTCCCTGGGGTGAACCTTTGGGTTCCCATCACGAGGTACCCAGAACACTTGTGTAGGTCAGTGGAATTCTGCCCCTCCTTTACCACGCAGAGGATGCTGGGAACAAGTAAAGACAGGTCTTCAAGACGTCTCCCTCCACCCTACAACTACTAGACAGCCTGAGCTGTCACTGAAGGACAAGCACTCTGGAGCGGGCCCCTGGTCCTTAGGAAGTCCATTCCCATCACTCCCACAGTCAGTTAAGAATGAGGTCAGGTTCCAAACTCAGCACAAGTTCAGAGTCATTTCTGGGCCTTTTAGCAAGTCGTCTCCCAAAGGCCTGCCCCTCCCTTTGTTCCTGCTCACAATGAGTCTCAGGCCCAAATGTCTGACTTTAACTTTCAAGTGCTGCTTAGCAAGTCTTGCGCTTGCTGCGCTCTCCGACATTCTTAGAATAAGAAAACGGGTTCCCTAGAAAAGCTATGGCGATTACACACGATTTGGAAGTGAACGCTCTCGTGTTTTCCAATCTTAAGATGTATCAGCCTGGAGAATGTTGCAAAGACCGCATTAAATCTCCAGTAAGCGTGCATTTCAACTACGGCAAGGCCTTGAGCGTCTAAGTAGGCCATATCAGCTACACCATGCAGGAAATTATACCCCAGGAAAGCTCTGCTTTAAAAATAGGCAAAGGAAGAAAGGAACGCTGCCAAAACACACAGGGCTCTCCGTTTGTTTTGATTTGCACACGGCATCTGTTTGATCAGGTGCAACCTGCCATTTGCAGGCTTTGGGGGAATGGTAGTAGTTAGGGTGGGAAGAAGTAAATTAGCCCAAAATGTTTGCTTTTAGAACATGCTTTTGAAATAGATATCAGCAGAATTTAGGTCAGGACTACATATCACAAAGACACCGGGTTTGGGGGATAAGTGTTGAGACTGGGCTTGGACATGCCCTAACCCTGCAGACTCCAAGCTGAGGAAACAGATTGGTCCACTGGCTCTTGCAAGCACAATGTAGCATTCTGCAGACGTGGAGAAGCCAGCTTTTCTATCTTACAGCTTTTCTGTCTTACAAATTAATTTTTCGAAAGTTCTGCCTAATTACTGTATACCAACTATGTTCAAGGTACAGTGAGGTACAATGAAAGCAGCCAAACCCTTCCTTTGATGGGAGACAGACATTAAGGATACAGTATCAGGCAGCATAAAGAAGTATTGAGATCGGAACACAGACATGTAACGAGTTTTATTACTGCTGAGAAACTTCCACAGAAAAAAAACCAAACTGAATCTACAGGTCTGCCAAACCCGGCAGGACTAGTTTAAACAGGATGGCTACATTTGGTAAAGTTCAGGTGAATACGAGGACACTGTATTAATTCCTCGCTTCACATAAACAGCGAGGCGGCTTTCACTGCCAGCCATTGTTGTGATTAATGACACTTTGGGGGCCACAGTGACTTGGCTATTTTATTTATGTTATTTTATGTGTATGAATGTTTTGTCTGATGTGGACTGTATGCCTGCCTGCTGCTCTTGGAGTTCAGCAGACGTTACTGGATCGATTGGAGTGGAATCGGGGGTATGATCTACTGGGACCAGAACCTAGGTCTTCGGTGAGAGCCTGTGCCTTCTCTCCTTTCCATCACCTGTGCTTTTAACCACTAATGGGGTTGGGCATGGTATGTGCGCCCAAACAGAATGACCAGAACATTAGAAACCCAAGCGCTCTGGTGTGGACCCATGCTGACTTACGAGGTCCTCACGAGTGAATGGACAGCACACTCAAGTGTGGATATTATTAGAGTTGATAGAATGCTGCCTCCTTTCCTGGGCATAGATCCCTGTTTTAATTCCTACAAAATTAAGTATATTAGGCTATATGATAAAGAGAAAATAAGGCAGCAGATGGAATTAGGGCCAAGGATCAGACAACCTTGGGGGTGAGCCCTGTCGTTCATAAAGGACCATACAAGCGAAAGGAGGAGGCAGAAGGCTAAAAGCCCAGTGCTGGCAGCATCCAAAAATCTCAGCCCTGAGCTCTTGGCTGTAAAGACACAGGGACTGAGCCTGAAGCCAAGGAATGTGGGTAGCTTCCAGCTCTGAACGACAGATCCTCCACGGGACTAGAGCCTCCAGAGGGAACACAGCCAAGTGGACCCATGCTACATTTCTGAACTCTAGGGATGTCTGGGATTAAATATTTCGTGGCTTTCCGTCTAGAATAGCGTGGTGGCTGGGACAAGCAGGAACTCGACGTGGTGATATGGGAAGGTGCTCTGAAACTCGTGGGGAATAATTAAACACTCATGCCTCGGGCGAGGGAACACACGCAGCACCCCAACCTTGGTTTCTGAGAGTCTTGGTGTTAGACAGGAGGGTGACTGAGGTCTTCAGTGGTGTATTATATTCCTTCCTGGTTCTGTTGTGCCAGGAAGTGTTCGTGAACCCCAAAAGACCACCAAGGAGCCGCTTCCAGTGTAACAGCATTAGGGTCTTTTTATGACAAGCATGGGCTTGGGCTCTCTTCCCACTCAACCCTGACACAGCAGGATGGGAAGGGAAAGCAGCGTAGCCTCGAACCTCAGCAGGACAAAGGTTTATAGGACACAGAAGTGGGGGAGGGGGGCATCTATCCTGGCAAGCATCAAATTGAATGACTATTATAAGCTGACAGGTGGGTGCTCCAAAGCAAGACGGTATACAATCGCAAACCGTCTGAAAGTTCATCTGAAACAATCAGACTAATCTTTGACTAACTGTTGCTAGGAAGTAGCTAGGGAGTGACTCTGGCCAGGGCTAAGCCGTGAGGTCCTTCCTGGTACATGGGTGTAGCTTGGGTTCTGCTGCAGGTCAAGTTCTCTGGCTTTTTTTTTTTTTTTCTTTTCTCTTTAAGATGGAGGCCAGTCTCAAGATGGAGTAGGTTTGGCCTCTACTCAGTTCAGTATCTGTTCTCTTTTATCACTCACTGTATTTTCAAAACAGGGGTTTTGAATTTAATGGATTCTCTTATGCAGGTTAAGCTATTTTTAGCACGTGAGGGAGAATTAAAATTCCAGAAGCATGTTATCTTTAATTGTCTTACATTTTCAAATAACCCAATAATAAAAATCTGAGTGTGTTATTAAGGGGATGAAACATATAAAGTTACGTTTTCAAGTGGAGCTGGGGGGGGGCATGCCTTTGATCTCAGGAATAGAGAGGCAGGAGGATCAGGTGTGTAAGGCCAGCCTCAGCTAGCTACTTCGTGAGTTAGAGGCCAGTTTAGGTTACTTGAAACCATGTTTCGAAGAGAAAAGAAAAAAAAAAAGTGTAACAGAAGAACTGATGCGCAGTGAAAGTGGAGTAATTGTTTTATAATTAAGTCAACCTCTAAATAACCCGTTTTTAGCATTCATTTATACATATAGGTAATTTATGCTTTCCTAAAACTTTTATATTCTTATTGCTGTCCTCTTAGCTGGCTTTTGGTCTGCCTATTTACTTAACTACTTGTCTTTATCTATCTAGTATGCACACATCTACATATGTATGTATCCACTTATCTATGTATGCATCCACTTATCTATGTATGCATCCACTTATCTATGTATCTGCCTACTTAGCTATCTTTCATCTATCTATGTATCTACTTATCTATCATCTATCTATGTATCTATGTATCTATCTATCTATCTATCTATGCATCTATATATCTATGTGTCTGTCTGTCTGTCTGTCTGTCTATCCACCCACCCACCCCTCTGGGATGGTACATCTGTGTCCATCTCCCCACCTCCCTACCTGCCCACCTGTCTCCTTGTCAGTGTAGCTGGGTCAGAGCATCCATCTACCTGGCTGTCTAGCTATTTATTTCCTCTTGGGGACAGATAGAGTCTCTTCATTCTGTAGTGCCTGCTAACCTCAAGTCTTCAGGGATTCTCCTACCTCATTCTCCAGAGTGCTAGGACTGCAGGCCTGGACTTCTCTACAACAGGCCCTGGAATGAGTCCAAGATCACAGGAGCCCACAGCTGAAAGATACACCATCCAGTTCTTCAACTGCACAGTTAGCTAGAAGCAGAGAAAGATCCCGCTGGATACACGCTGTGAGGAGCTTTTGTATTTCCTAAGCTCTGGCCAGTAGCATACTCCGTGGCTCACATTCTCCTGGCATTTTAGAGATGAGGGGTTATTCATACTTCTTTACCACTGGAAAGAGGATTCCAAGTAAAGACACAGTAGAGCGGTATCTCACGTCTATAGAAATGACTAATAATCGGTGGTAACTCCTATGTTTCTGGGGGTTTTGTGTCTGGGGGTTTTGTGCTCATTTTCATTGTAGTTTTTACAAAAGTAATGGCAAATGACTTCGAGGGGAAACTAAACCAAACCGGTTCATCCCCAGGACCACAAAACTCAAAGCAAACATAACCAAACAGGTCCTTCAGCACCGGCAGCTTGAGAAATGCTGGAAATGGAAAGCAAGTGTTGTTTTAGAAACTAATATAAGCCAGTAGTGTAACATGGCACCTGAAATATTTATTACAGCATATATTGAAATATGCCCCTTCAAGCTACTTATAAAATGAATTTAAATTAGAATGACTTCATATGCTTCCATGTCTTAAGACTATTTTCCCAGTCCTGGATCCAAGAGATCTGTATCATAAAAGGATTTAAAAACTCCACAGCTTACCCAACTAACTTCTTCACCCCTCATAAATGTATTCCACCATTATGAGCTCGGTGTGTGGGTCTATGCGTACATACACTTCATTACAAAACTGGCCTTATCTGACAGAGAAACGTGACTATAAAAGTTCAGTAGGTTAATTACAAAAGTTTTAGCCACTGGCTCTCTGCAACCTTAAATACCTGCAAAGGGACCCAAGAATCAAGACTGGATTTCTGGTCTTTGTGATCACATGCAGGGCTGGATGACAAGGCTGCCTGCCATCCACGGTCCTTACAAAGAGCCACAGTTATACACCTCCGGGAGCCCAAAACAGGCACTTAGACAGATGCTCACACGGGCATGTCTGTGCCAGCAGTATTCATAAGAGCCAAAAGACAGAAGCAGAACAATTCAGACGTCTGTCGACGGATGAGCAGATAAACAAGCCCTTGTTTGGTTTCACCAATACAATGGGACACTGTTCCAGCCATCAGGAGGCACGGAACACTGAGACGTTCCAAAACATGGATGGACCTCGAACACGGCTCGGCAGCTGGGAGAAGTCACTTACTCTAAGATTCCATTTAAGGGAACGTCTCCAGGGAGAAGCAGGTGGGGGAGGGGTAAACGCCTAATGGGCCTCCCTTTCATTTCAGATTGAGGAGGGCTGGAAGGAGATGGTGTCTGTTGTCTGCCTGGCACTGAGAGAGTACTAAGTGCAATCGAATTGTCATTTAGAAATGGATATTCTGGCTCCCTCAAACAAACAAATAAAAGAAGTGCCACAGTTGCCGGTGTGAGTTACCTCAGTGCTGGCCGCTTATTTGTTTTGATTAACTGCCCAAGGTACACATTTGTTATTGTCTAGAAATGTACTCCATCAAAACAGAAGCCCACGCCAGGACTCTGGGCAAGGAAGTGTATGGGAATAGTCAGCAGAGGAAGGGCCAGCCGGCCAGTGTGAGGGCCCCAGTCCAGAGCCCCCAAACACATGAAACTGGTGTGGTGGCACATGCCTGTAACCCTTGAACTGGGGAGACTGGGAAGGGACTCCTAGGTAAGCTCTTTGACTCCCTAGTCTAACTGTACTAGTTAGCTAGAAGTTCTCAGAGAGAAGACATCTTCCTCCAACCTCCATATGCTATGCTCCAAGGTGTACACATACACACACACACACACACACACACACACACTCGTATACTCACACTCACACACATGTATATCATACATATACACACATACTCATATACACTCACACACACTCATATACACACTCACACATATACACACACTTATATACTCACACTCACACACATGTATATCATACACACACATACATACTCATATACACTCACACACACAGTCACACACACACTTATACACATACACACATACACATACACACTCACACACATACACTCTCACACATAATATACATATACACACTCACACACTCATACACACACTTATTCACTCACACACATGTATCATACATACACACTCATACTCACACACATAAACACACACACTTAGACATGCACACATACACACATACACATATCATACATACACACTTAGACATGCACACATACACACATACACATATCATACATACACACTTAGACATGCACACATACACACACCACACGCAGCAAAAATAAAATAAAAAAAAAATCATGATGAAGAAGTTTGCTTCAAGCCTGCAATAGTCTAACAGAGATGAGGTAAGGGGCTTTGTGTTTAATCAAAAGTGGGAGGACGACGGCCATGAAAGAGGAGGCTTTGTGTGACGAGATACTCTCTCGGCGCATCTGTAAAATTCAAGGCTAGAAAACTACAGCCTGTGTCCAAAGAACTTTGGCCAGGCACACAAACCTTAGTCCACTGTGACTCAGGCCACTAGGAGCCCACCGTCACTGCTCTTGGGAACTCCAAACTCCAGGAGCCAATGGTCAACGGAGGCCACTTGAAGCGTTATGGTCAGTTAAAAAAACGTCATTTTAAAAAACAGTTATTTCCACAACAACACTCATATCACCGTTAGACCAAACCCATCGGTCTAACTCTCTAAAGCGGCAGGGTTTCCCAAGGTCTGTGTTCACAGCAAATGAGGATCACGGAAACTTTACTTACATACTCCTTGACGTTTTTCGTCTTCACGGCTTTGTAGGAATAGTACGCCGGATAGAGCATTCCGAACACCAGTCTGCAAGGGAAAATTCGATTAATTCGATCCAGCAGTGCTTCTAACAGTTCAAGATTTAACTCAGGAAACGTGTAAGGATGGTAACACTCAGAGGGCTGCAAAGTCACGTGGAAACCAAGTCTACCCTGAGAAGCAAAGTGGAAAACACATTTTAAAGCAAAAAGACAATTTTAATGATTTAGATAGTGGCTTTCATGGTAATAAAAAAAATCTTTGCTTTGTGGGGAGAGAAAAAAAAACTTTAAAGTATATTTTTCTCATCACCTCCCCAAATATTTTTTCCCTGAAGAACACTAAAAAAAGGGAAAAGTAGGAAGACAAAGGTAAAAATTGTCCCATCCCTGGCAACTGGAGAGAATCCCACCTTTATTTTGACAGAAAGAATTCACTCTTACATGTGTAGATAGCAAACTCAATGCAAACAAATACAATGTTGTGGGAAAACAACAGCAGCAGCAGCAGCAGCAGCAGCAACAACAACAAGAAAAAAACCCTTCACAACTCAAGCTACCAGCCTGAGCAGCGCTGGCTTTTACATATGACAGAACTGAGAGGCACTACTCAGTATTAGTAAGGAAATACATTAAAATAACTAGGCATGGGGGAGAAGCGGGGTGGTCTCTCTCTCTCTCTCTCTCTCACACACACACACACAGAGAGAGAGAGAGAGAGAGGATCAAAATCCACTGTACAAATATAACCCTAAGCAGTTATAACATTAAATTACCAATAGGACTCAAATGCACTCATTAAGATTAGCAAGCCCATAGGGAAGGAATAAACAGATATGTCACGAGAACAGGCCTTCCAGCTAATGTCTGTGTTCCGGACAGGATGCCTGCCCTTGAAAGTCACTCAGTACTAGTATTGCCAATGTCACGGATTCCCACAATATTTATAAACGTTGGTGACTCTCTGAGTCTTTGGCATTACATCCAATACTGTGGCAAACAGTTCTCAAAATCACACTTCCCGAAGTAACCTTCACCTACCTCAAGATACCACCCGGGAGATGACGTCATTCTACGTTCTTACATAATCGACTCCTATCTGATTAAAAGCTATGCCGGATGAAGAAGAGAATAACAGCGACAACAATGATGATAACAATGTGACAATATCCTGAGTTAGTACTCAGTTTTTGAAGAACACCCCACCCCCCATCCCCCAGACAGGGCTTCTCTGTGTAGGCCTGGCTGTCCTAGAACTCACTCCACAGACCAGGCTGGTCTCAAACTCAAAGGGGCCGCCTCACCCCCCCCCCCCCCCGCCAGGGTTTTTTGTTATTATTTTAAACAGCCCTGTTATCTTAGAGGTAAGGTTTACAGAAGTTAGAAAGTATATAAATAGTTCCTACATATTCCACACGCAGCCCCCCACTATGATCTTACAGAGCGAGCCTAGCCTTCCTTTGTTTTCACGTAGCATAGGTAGCATCAGTACTAGGTTCCAGGCTCCCAGCAGGCACAGGACACTGTCACCTTCACAGCTCTCGATAGCCTGGACGCATCATACTTTCCTTGATGCTAAAGCCATCATGATGGTGTATGGTGTACACCATGATGGTCAGGTGTACGGTGGGATGTTTCTCTATTCACCATTAGCCAGAGGCATGGGTTTAGTGGAAGAAACCGCAGAGGCCAGGTAATACTGTTATCACAGTATATCTAGGGCACTTATTAGCCATGGAAATCAGTGTTTGTGTTAACCTTGACCAGTTTGCTGTTCTGTTAGATTTTGCCGCTGTAAAATTTTGTTTTGTTTCTTACGATGGAGGTCTTGCTATGGAGCCCAGGCTGGCGTTGAGCTTGCAACCTTAAGCCTCTGCCTCTAACTCCCAAGTGCCTGTGTTAGATAGATGTGTGCTATCATGACCGGCTGTGATAGGGCTAGTTTTCTTTCTTTTAGAAGATTTTTTTTTAAGTGTGTGCATATGTGCGTAGGTGGACATAAGTAAAGGTGTCCCACTCAAGTGGGAAAAAAGCACCGTGACCTCTGGAGCTGAAGTAACAGGAGGTTGTGAGTCACCTGACGTGGGCGCTGGGGACCAAATTTGAGTCCTCTGCAAGAGCAGAGAGGACTTGTGACCGCCAAGCTAGCTTGCCTTTCTTTTTTCTCTCGTGGTACTGTGGGGCCTCTTACGAGTTCTCCATCACTGAGTTGATGAGTGTGTCTTTCTCTGAGTAAATATTTACATTTCTATTTTTAGCTCACCCACAGCTTTTATATTATATGTGTTTATTTTGAGACCTGTGCTTTCCTGGTGGTTTCCTTAGGCCTTGGTTTGTGGCTTCAAGTCCCCAGGTCAGAAGAACAATGGCGAGTTCTCTCCTTCACCACTGACAATCTCTGCCTGGCCTAGCAACAGAACCCGGCGATTGCCACCGACCAGAACTGACTCCCAGTCTCCGGTTCTGGGAATGTTTAGCATTGCCACCAAGCCCAGGGCTTTTAGAGTACCATCAACCCCCCCTGGAACGTTGACTGCAACTGTCTGAGGGTAAAACAGAGCTCAATTCCCAGGGCAGCCATTTGCTGACCCTGGCTGTGCACATGAGGAACAGTCCTGGGAATTCCCCACCACAGTTGTAGTTTAAAGTGTTTTGGAGATGCCATCACCATGAGATGACCACCAAGAACAGCAGCCGCAGTGGAGTACGGGCATCTGAAGCCTGGAGGACAAGCTGCGTGCTACAAAGGGCAGAGCTTGGAGAAGTGACCCAAGCCCTCGGAGGAGCCCAGAAGAACGTGAGTGGATCCCAGACATTCGATGGTTGGAGTTTGCTTTTGCTTTTTATTGTGACTGCGCCCTTGTATTTTTCCCTCTCGAAGGAAGAAAGTATTTTAGTGAAGTCCACAGTTAAAAGACTTTTGAATTGTAAAAGATATTGGACATTCTAAAGGGATTGAACTTTTTTTTTTTTTTTCTTTTTTTTGAAGCTGGGGACCGAACCCAGGGCCTTGCGCTTGCTAGGCAAGTGCTCTACCGCTGAGCTAAATCCCCAACCCGGGATTGAACTTTTTTTTTTTTTTTTTTTAAAGATTTTATTTATTTATTATATATAAGTACACTGTAGCTGTCTTCAGACACACCAGAAGAGGGCATCGGATCTCTTTACAGATGGTTGTGAGCCACCATGTGGTTGCTGGGAATTGAACTCATGACCTCTGGAAGAGCAGTCGGGTGCTCTTAACCGCTGAGCCATCTCTCCAGCCCGGGATTGAACTTTTAATATGTAAAGACTGTGGAATTCTTGAAGTTATTTAGATCTTGGGGATGAATACGAAAGCGAGGGCTGAGGCTCAATAGTGATGTGTTTGTATGTCAGGTTGACAAGGGGTCAATTGTACTGGCTGATTTTGTGTGTCAACTTGACACAAGCTGGAGTTATCACAGAGAAAGGAGCCTCAGTTGAGGAAACACCTCCATGAGACCCAGCTGTAAGGCATTTTCTCAACTAGTGGTCAAGGGGGGAGGGCCCAGCCCATTGTGGGTGGTACAGTCCCTAGGCTGATGGTCCTGGGTTCTATAAGAGAGCAAGCTGAGCAAGCCAGAGGAACAAGCCAGTAAGAAACATCCCTCCATGGCCTCTGCATCAGCTCCTGCTTCCTGCCCTGCTTGAGTTCCAGTCCTGACTTCCTTTGGTGATGAACAGCCATGTGGAAGTGTAAGCTGAATAAACCCTTTCCTCCCCAACTTGCTTCTTGGCCATGATGTTTGTGCAGGAATAGAAACCCTGACTAAGACACACACTCACTCTCTCTCTCTCTCTCTCTCTCTCTCTCTCTCTCTCTCTCTCTCTCTCTTAAAAAAACAAAAACCAACAAAACAATCTCACGGCCAGGAATACCCTGGGCTCATGTCACCCAGCTGACATTTTGGCTGGTCCCAATATGCTCTTCTGCGTTGCTAGCAGGGAACATTCTCATGGACCTGCCACACTACTGCGCTCAAGGATGTCCCTTGCAGACCAGCTCTGTGGGAACTCCTCAGAATATAACTGAAAACCACTGCCTCATACAAACCATCTGTTCCAATGTGGACCCTCACTATGTCTCCAGTATTTCCCCTTTGATCCTGGGCATAGCTTCCTGCCTGCAATTCACACCTCCTAGCTTTTTCTTCCCAAACTCTTGCTTTTCTTTCTGTTTTATTCTTGCTTAATTAAGTCACACAGTTCCTCCGAAGCGTCTACCTTCTTATATAGAACATCTGAATTATGGACATTCTGAATTTTATGGAAATCTTGGCCCGACTTTAGTCATTCTGTATTTAGTACAGTAATTTTAGATGGTATAAAGTATTATTTAGTACAATATACACTTGGCTTCCAAAGCAGATACTTTTCTCAAATATAGTAAAAATTTGGTATTGATACTCTGCCTACAGATGTTTTACCCTTATTTAATTTTGTTTGTTTGTTTGAGACAGGGTCTCATTATGTGGACCAGGTTGGCCTCAAACTCAGATATCTGGAGTGCTGGGGTTAAAGGTGCCTGACTTAACCTCTATACTGAATAGAACAAACTGAAGACATAGATTATCCCTAACACCTCTTCTTTGAAATAACAATACCCAATATTGTTTCTCATTTGCAACTTGGGGAAAGAGTCAAGTGTCTTTATAAATAGTGGGGTGGGTTTTAAGGACGGAGCCTCTGTTTACCTCACAGGTTACTACAGTCCAATGTGAACATGGCTGGGTGACTTATTAGGAATGTTAGCAATGTCTTCTAGAGGGTGTTTTTGAGGGAGGCGTTATTTCTTTAATGAGTGGGGTCTACTGTAAGGTCTGTAACCTGGGAGGTCGGGCACAGAGCCAAGGCATGCAGAGTTATAAAATGAAACTGCATGTTAGGAGACCACCTCCAAGACCAACTGAAGCTTTACAAAGGGAATATTTACTCCAGATAAAATTCATGTAGAAGTTTGACTTTTTAAAAAAGTTATATGGGCAGAAAGAAAGAGTTACTCATTTCCTCTTCATCCTATTTCCACCTAAGGAGCGAAAACTTGGCCAAGATACTCAAGATAGCCTACGCCTCCAGTAAGGCAAAGTGGCCCCTTCAATTGTGTGAATTGAAAAACTGACATGGTTAAACACACACACATACACACACACACACACAGAGAGAGAGAGAGAGAGAGAGAGAGAGAGAGACAGAGACACAGAGACACAGAGACAGAGATAGACAGACAGAATGACAGACACACAAACACACAGGCTTTCACTGTTTAGACCAGCCTGGGCTATCAGTCTTAAAAAACACAACAAACGGGGTTGGGGATTTAGCTCAGTGGTAGAGCCCTGGGTTCGGTCCCCAGCTCCAAAAAAAAAAAAAAAAAAAAAAAAAAGAAATCAAAAAGTGTCAAAAAACACAACAAACAAGCCAGCCAAACAAATAAGCATTAAAATTAATTTTATGCATATGAGTGTTTTGCCTTCATGTATGTTCGTGTCCTATATGCATGTCTGGTACCCTTAGAGGTTAGAAGAAGACATTAGATTCCCTGGGGTGCAGTTAGAGTTGGTTGTGAGCTGCTGTGTGGGTGCTGGGAATTGAACCAGAGTCCTCTGCAAGAGCAACAAGAACTCTTAACTGCCAAGCCAAGTTTCTAGCTCCCAAATTAGGAGTTTAAAAACACGACAGACAGGGACTGGAGAGATGGTCCAGTGGTTAGGAGCATTGGCTGCTCTTGTAAGAGAACCCAGGTTTAGTTCCCAGCACCCACAGGACTCCAGTTCTAGGGGATTTGACCTCCCTCAGCACCAGGCATGCGTGTGGCATTCAGGTAGGTAAAATAATTACATACATACAATAAATCTAAAATAATTTAAAAAGTAGAGTAAAGGTTGGATTAAATTAGTCATGCCTACATACAAGGCCAGTGGATATTACAGTTATCCTCAGCATCCACTCCCCTAAAACCTTTGTATCACAAGTTCCACCTCTAATTCTGTAAGGGATTTCAAATTGCAGACTGTTAAAATTCTTTTTTTTTTTTTTTTTTTTTTTTTGGTTCTTTTTTCCGGAGCTGGGGACCGAACCCAGGGCCTTGCGCTTGCTAGGCAAGCGCTCTACCACTGAGCTAAATCCCCAACCCGACTGTTAAAATTCTTATGTCACTCCTTTCAGACTCAAACACGTGACATTTTATTATATTAAAGGTCAAAACTAAACAAACAAACAAACAAAAACAACCCTAATGAGACTAGAGGTTAACTAAAATGGTAGAAGTAATATCAAATAAAGGAAATGAACTATAGAATCAAAAGTCAGAAGGGTGGAAGACGGCAACAGCAGGTTTGCCTGGATGAGTTACACCCTCAGACAGCAACACAAAACAACACTTACCAAGGAGCACTCAGCCTACTCCACAAGGGCTGCCTTGCTTGCACACAGACTGGAGCACGGTTGACAAACAACGGAGGTTCCTCCGCCAATAGACAGGCAGGAGCAAGCCAGGCCAACCTCGCAGTGGTTCTCCCTTCGGCCCCATTCCTGTGGTAAGGACACACCACTAGTTCTTCACCACACTCAATTCTGTGGTGTCCGCTTGGCTCATCAGCCTCATGCCAACAACAGTCTGAAGTTAGAGAGCTGCCTGAGACCATTACTACCTTGTTCTAAACCTTTATTCCTCCAGGAAGGCTCATCTTAGCACTAGATCGTAGGTTTCCGCTCCCTTGGGAGAAAAGGTTGTATTACATTTTACGTTTCTCTTGAAGTATAGAAACTCCTTCAGGAAGCCCAGAAACACCAGAGGGGCAGTGTAAAGGGCAGACACTGTACAATGCTTGTACCCTTGCTTGTGAAATTTCATGTGTGAGTTTTCCTTCTGAATTCAGTAACACAGTATAGTGCTTAGCACTTTAAAAAGTTCTGGTGAGTTTGTAATCTTAGCCCCGGGAGGTGGAGGCAGGTGGGTTTCTAGGATTCAATGGACACTTTCCTAGGCTACTTTGTAAATTCCAAGCCAGCGAGAGAAAGAGGCTGGTTTTTTGTTTTGTTTTGTTGTTTTGGCTTGTGTTTTTGTTGTTGTTGTTGTTGTTTTGTTTGTTTTTTGAGGCAGGGTTTCTCTGTGTAGCCCTGGCTATCCTAGAACTCACTTTGTAGGCTAGGCTGGCATCATAACACTTGTGTGCTCTGTGACACCCCCAAAATCCAACATACATTTAAGAATTCCATTCATTATCTACTTTACAACAATAGTTTTCTGATTTTTTTGCGGACTCTTTTCCCTCCCAGGGAAACTCTTTCTGTGAAGCCCCCTCCATCCTGACCCACCTCCAGCAGCTGCAGACGCACTGACCTGGGAAGGGGAGACTCTCAGAAGCCTAGGTGGAGGACCTGACCACCTACATCCTGCATCTAACAGGGAGGTGCGCAACAATGTAGCACTCACTCTCAGCTCCAGGGAGCCATCGTCCTGCACACTCTCATTTTGGATTAAAACTGACAATGAAGAAACAATAGGCTGTCAGCGGGGCAGGATGAGTTCAGTCCTAACTGGATTTATTATTAACTTTTTCTGAGAGGGTGTCACTTAACCAAAGCTGTCTCTCACTTGCCACCTTCCTGCTCAGTTTCCCTAGTGCTGGGGTTACACATGTGTGATAGAGTTACACGCGTGTGATGTTACCCCTGGCTCTAACGAGATGTAAACATTTCCTTTTGAGACTTTTTAGTTTTAAAAATGTGTATGCCCGGATGTGTGTTATACATCATGTAAGTTCAGTGTCCTCATAGGTTAGAAGAGGGATCCCCTGGGATGGTTGTAAGCTGTCATAGTCTGACAAGATTTCCAAAGCAGCGTGTTGTTCTGACTCCTGACTCTTGACTTGCACAAGTGATTGTGACAAAGCAAGGTACACAGGAAACTGAGACAGCAGTTTGAGAACCTTCAGGCAGGGTCTCGGCACCCCTCACATTCATGCTGGAGTCCAGGATGACCCCAAACCCGTGGTTTATCCAGCTTGCAGTGCCTCCATCTCCAAATACAGGAATTAGAGGTATTTGCCACTATGCGCAAATTTATGTGGTGCTGAGGTTGGACCACGGCTTTGTGCTACAGTCTCAGCTCACGACTTATAAATCTTTGAAACCAATCAATTTATGCTTTCCTATAAACAATGATTAGCGGCCAATTCAAGGTCAAGTGGAACATAATACGCTTGTTACAGTCCAGTGATGGCCTCCGGGTGAGTCACTGTACTATTGTTTTAGTGGCTAGCGGATGCGAGACCCCCGTTAAAGCAATGTGTGACTTCTGTCCTCACGGAGAGTAGTTGCCACAGTTTCTGCTCCACTACAGTTAAGAGGCTACAACCTACAAGAAAAACAGCAAAGAGGAGAAGCTGTGCTCACGCAGAAGAGAAGCCCCCTGAATGCTGAGTTCTAGAACGGAAGGTCCACGTTTAAAACCGTTAAGGATAGAAAGAGACAATACCACGCCTTGGGGAGACTTCGCACACGTTATCAAGAGCTAAGAAGCTTGGAATTTTCATGTTGTCAGAGCTAAACTTAATTTCACGCTGCCGAGCTTCAGATTTCTACTCTAAAAGGAAACAGAAAGCTAAAGGGAAAAAGAAAAGACCACACAGCACATCAGGCTCCACCTTCCTTTTTCCAGTCTCCCTCTCTGGCCATGCCCTCTCTCCTACCGCAAGTGCCTACTGCGTGGTAAACTGTAGCTCATGGAAAGTGCTTGTAGGAACGCTGAGGGGCTTGGGGGTTTAGCTTAGTGGGTAGCGAGCTAGTCTAGTGTGCACGAAGCCTTGGGCTAATTAATCTCCAGTACACCATACACAGGGGTGGAGGGTTCCTGGTATATGCCCACAAACCCAGGACTGGGAGACTGACTGTCAGAAGTTCAAGGTCATGCTTAGCTATTTAGTAAGTTCTAGGCCAGCCTGGGCTACCTACATGAGACCTCATCTCAACGGGGCAAAAATGTAGGTGATGTAAATGTTACTGTGTTTTTTCTACAAACCACACAAGCAACGCTCAGAGAGATTAAAGAGTCTAACATGGATGGATTCATCTAGGACGGGTTGACCCTGATACAGAACACAGGACTTTTCATTCTAAGACCTGCAACAAAACCCAGACAGAAGTCTGTATCACTTCACTACCACACGGCTCACTCCTCCCGTGTTAGCAGCTGAAAACAACATTTGGAAGTGGGTCTAAGCCATCGCTGATGAAATCTGCTAACAGAAAACTGTCCTGAAGAGACCCGAACCCAGTTTTAAAGCGGTGCATTCAATCTGCAGGGCCCATCCTTAGCTGGGAGTATTATTCATCAAGTTCCCAGGTTCCCATCAAACTCGTTAGGTGGCAGGACTTGAAGGGGTCACGGATTCCTCCTCACTGACCAACTCCTGACTCCCGAGTGAGTCTTTGCCCGGGAACTGTAGGCTTTATTTAGCTCTTTAAGCACAGGATCTGTAAAACCACACCTTCCATTAGCTTCCCCGACTTAAAGAGCATTTAAGAGTTGAGTTGTAATCTAAGGTTTAAAAAAAAAACCAAACCAGATCTGGTGAAGAAAAAAAAAAAATCATATACAAACCAGTTTTGAAATGTTGAGAAAATTTCCTTTCCTAAAATATACCCGACCGTGCCAGTGAAGCCGAGCCTCGTAAGGCAGGCCATATGCAGGGATTCGTGGTCTGCCGTTCACTCCCGCCAACTTCCCAAATGAAGTCAGGCCTAAAACTTCTGCCAACGCCGTCCATAAGACACTCATCCCACTGTACCTCCTAAGCTTCGGTCCCCTCCTGGCACCCCAGAAATCTCTGCTAGGAGTCCGCCGAGCTGACGTGAACTTAGCAGTTTGTTTTCAAATCATCCTTTATTATTATTGTTGTTGTTGTTATTATTATCATCATCATCCTAGGTTTTCCGAGACAGGTCTCTGTGTGGCCCTGGACATCCCTGGACATCCACCTGCCTCTGCCTCCCAAGGGCTGGGATTAAAGGCGTGCACTACCACTCGATCAAAGTATCTTTCAATTCTCCTTTGGACAGAACCAATCGCCGGTGGCAAAGTGTGTACCAGACTCTGCCGTGCCCTCCCTTGCCTACGATGGCATCTGTGTCCTCGACACCTCTGTCTTATTCATCATTTATTGACCTGCAGTGCTGGGGACTCAGCCTGGGGCTTACGGAGACTGATTTCTCTGCTCTTCACTCTTACTGGTTCTCTGATTTCTCAACGTTTTATTTTTACTTTTTTTTATTTTAGAGATGGTGTCTTGCTACGTAGTCCAGGCTAGCCTCAAGATCATGCTGGGTCAGACTGAACCTCCCAACTGCTTAGGACTGCAGGCGAGTATCCATTTACGGGATCTGGAAACCAAATCGTTATATTTTTGTGGTTCTTAAACCACTTCCGTCATTTCACTCACTCAGATCCTTCGAGTGCCTAACAGTAATTTCCCCCATGCCGCTCCCTACGGCTAGAACAATCTCCCTCTTCATGTTGAGAACCCCCTCCTCTCAAACGGCCTTTCATTGATGGGGTTGAAAGACTTGTCAGGGGCTGGAGAGATGGCTCAATGGTTAAGAGCACCAACTGCTCTTCCAGAGGTCCTGAGTTCAAATCCCAGCAACCACATGGTGGCTCACAACCATCTGTAATGAGATCTGATGCCCTCCTCTGGTGTGTGTGAAGACAGCTACAGTGTACTTACATATAATAAATGAATAAAATCTTAAAAAAAAAAAAAAAAGAAAGGCTTGTCAGCCCTTTTTTGTGAGATAGACAATAGCACACATTATGGTACCCAAACATATCCAGAACACAGTGATCAGACGCCATGAAGGCATTTTAACATGCTCTTGACATTCTCTTGAGGCAACTACCTGACTCGGGGACATCTAAGCAAGTCCTTTAGTCCAAGAACACCAGGGAGGTGGGAGCATTCTTTTCTATCTTGGACAAATGAACAGAAAAAGAAATAAACAGGCCACAAGAACTAGAGCACTGCCTAATTTAATCCTGAGTGCAGTCACTGCAGAACTCAGGCTCTTGGCTGGCTGACACCAAGTCCCCTCCTCTTGGAAAGCATTGCTCATGTGTTAGAAAGGGAAGCTTTGGATGACACCACACCACTGCCCCTCTGAAGAAAGGGTGCAGTCTCCCTCATTGCTAACTTGGTTGGGCACCCCCATTTCCTGAAAGAAACACAGAAAAAAAATCCTATAGAAATAGAGACAATAAATAGTAAAGCCATGTCAAAGTTCTTATGTCGGTCTCCCAAGTACAAGATTTAGACATTGATTTTACTTTAAAAGAAAAAGATTTGTCACCAGGGATGGTGGCATATGCTTTTAATGTCAGTACCATGGAAGGTGGATGCAGGCTGACCTATGGGTTCGAGGCCAGTCTGGTCATAGTGAGCTCCAGGTCAGGGCTATAGAGAGAGACCCTGTCTCAACAAAACAAAAAGATTTGTTTTTACTCGTGTGCGTGGTGTGTGTGTGTGGTATAAAGAGTGTGTGTGTGTGTGTGTGTGTGTGTGGTGTGTGTATGTGTATGTGGTGGGTATGTGTATGGTGTGTGTGTATGTGTGTGTGTATGTGTGGTGTGTGTGGTGTGTGTGTCTGTATCTGCCACCCCTAGAAGCCAGAAGTGGGTGTGATAGGACTTATAGGCCACTGTGAATTATTTGCTCTGCTTTGAGTCCAACTTGGGCCCTCTGGAAGAGCGGCAAAGGCAGGTCTAGGAACCAAGTCTGAATCTGTAGTGCCCACATTTAAAAGAAAAAAAAAGCCAGGTACAGTAGGGGCGCCTATCACTGCAGCAGTAGCCCCTCCAAGACAAACAGGCAGATACCCTGACCCCCAGGCAGTCAGTCTTGTCAAGTTCAGAGAGAGACCCTACCTGCGATAAAGCAGAGACCCATGAAGGAAAGTTCTAGAAGTCCTGCTCTGGGGTCCACATGCTCACACAAGCTTGCTCACACACACCAGCGAATACTTTTTTTTTTCTTTTTTAAGTATTTATAAACCTAGGCTGGCCTTGAACTCCTGAATCTCCTGCCGCATCTCTTGATTGCTGGGGTAGCAGGCACGCACTTCAGTTTTATGTAGAGTTGGGGATTGAACCCACGACTTAGTCCATTCAAGGCAAGCACTTTCCTAGCTGAACTCTGTCACTGCACCGGAAGGTATTTATTTTGACTTTGTGGGAAATTACCATTCACGATATTAAAACTAGTAATTTCTCTTCTTAACATCATTGGTTCTAAGGCCTTGGCTGACCATGGTACCTGTTAGGGTTTGGTTTCCATTGTAATCATAAAATTCCTCATTTTTTGAATGGTTTTAGCACTAGTATATTTAAGTATGTTACTAAAGACTTTTTTTTTTTTTTTAAAAAAAAAACCAGGGCTGGACTGCAGCTTAGTGGACAGAGTCCTTGTCTATGAAGCATGAGGCCTGGGTTCTATCCCCGGCTCTTCAGAAATAGGGTATGCCATGGATGCCTGAAATCTTGGCACTCAGCACGGGGAGGAAGATCCTGAGGGTCAGGTCATCCTGGGCTACAGTGAATCTAGAGCTAGCCTGGAATACATGAGACCCTGACTCAAAACTCCCCAGGGAGATCCTGTATTTTCTTTCGATTGTTACTGGCGAGGGGCCCCCAGAGACACAGTTCTGCTCTGGTTCTCTGGGCCGCTGGATCTTCAAGCGGATCTTTGTGCTTACATTTTTCTGAAGCTCTGTTCTAAAAGAGAGAATCAGGACAGTGTCTAAGTCAGTCTCTCACCAGGCACTGGATGGGCTGGAGATGGCAGAGTGCAGTTTCAGAACCTCCCACATCTGATGCACATGCATCCCACAGACTGTTGCTTACCCATCAGGAGATTGCTTAATGTCCCTTATAGCTACGGTAAAACAATCAAAACAAAAGAGCAGGAAAGGAAAGCCCAGACCCCAGTGTTCTCACGTTCGAGAATCTTTTTTCTTTAAATGCACAACCAGCTCTTTTCTAAGGCCAACTGTGAATGATCTCGATTTCTATTTGATTGTAAAGATTTAACAGTTTAATTTAAGCTTTTAACTCTTTCTCCAAATCCGTAAAGAGGGCTGAAATATGGTTTGGCATTACATAATGTTGCCACCTCCTCCTGAAACAGAGCTGAGCGCCTAGCAACAGCAGGGGGTCATCTCAGGAGAGCTCCGATTGCTCACTGGAGCATTCTCGACACAGATGCTTTCCTGGGTTGACCGTGCCCAACCCTGCTGAACACAGGCTGGGTGCCCTGCGTCCTGGACCACCTCATGAAGACTGTCCTCCAAGGGCAATCAGTAACTGATGGTCAGGGTGCCTCTACCTCTTGGTTACAACAACGCCAAATAAACTGTAACATCTGAAGGAAATACAAGTCCTTCATACAGAACCTTTTCCCTCAGGGATATAGTTTTAAATTTGTATTTATTGTTGCCATATGATACGTGTGAGTGGATGCAGGAGGACAATTTTGTAGTCCACGCTTTCCTGTCACGTCTCCATGGCTTCTCAGGTTTCTAGGCTTGCACAGTAACACCCCCTCCCCCACTAGCTGGCCCACTGGTTTTGGGAAGGCTTAGTTTCCTTGGCGTTACTTTTCTGGTTCTATCTCCTATACCTCAACAAATCAAGGCTTACAGAGTTACCAATGAAGGTGCCTAAATGTTAGTGGCTTGCTTTTTCCCCTTTCCACTCTCCTCTCTTTTTGGAGACAAGGTCTTACTATATAGCCCCCACCTGTTGTTGCGTCCCTATCCCCGAGGGCTGGGATTAAAGGTCTGTGTAGCACCACTTTCAGCATTAGATGATTTCCTTAAAACTGACATCTAATGCCTAGACTTTTACTTTCTACAGTCATCCAGCCTTTCAAGTGGCAGGTAGATTTGAAACATAGTTGCCACTTAATCCCCAAAGTGTAGCAGTAATCAAAGACCCAGGGGCTCTGGTTCTCTTTGTAAAGACACAGAGAATAGGAACTTACTCAGCTTTATACACCATGGCTACCATTTTAGAAAGGCCCACGTTTCCTGTGTCCCTCTTTTCTTGGCCATTTATTCTCTCTTTTCCTTCCTTCCTTCCTTCCTTCCTTCCTTCCTTCCTTCCTTCCTTCCTCCCTCCCTCCCTCCCTCCCTTCCTTCCTTCTTTGTCCCCTCCCCAGTATATGGTTTCTCCGTGTAACCCTGGCTGTCCTGAAAATCTGTAGCTCAGGCTGGCCTCAAACTCAGAGAGCTACCAGCCTCTGCCTTCTAGAGTGCTAGGATTAAGGTTGTGTGCCTCTACCGCTGGCTTTCCTTGGCTATTTTCAAGCACACACTATTTTTTATGTAAAATAGACCTGTCCAGGTACCTTTATATGTTCTGCATATGAGATATATCTTGCTCTTATTTTTTTTAAAAGGTAATAGCCTTTGTTACATTTTTTTGTGTGTGTGTGCACACATGTGCATACGCACCACAGCGGAAGTCAGGATAACTGCAGGAGTTAGTTTCCTCCTTCCATCTCAGATGGCTAGGCTTGGTGGAAAACACCACCTCCCGGGCTGTTTAACCAACCCTATTTCTTACCTTTGTATACTACTAATATTTTGTCCCATTCGTGTTTCCTTCCCACTCTCTATGATGTCTTTATCACTGACAGAGAAGTATCTAATTTCAGTCTATTTCAACCTATCATTTTCAGCCTTTCCCTTCGAACGCAAGCTGCTGGTCCCGCTTAAGATTGCTTTCCCTAATCTTAAAGTCATAAAAGGTAATTTTTTGATATTTTAGAAAGTTTATTGTTTTATTTTTGTGACCACACTGGAATTGACTGCCTGTGGTCTGAGGTGGAGGCTGGGACCAGAGAGAGAAGGGTGTGTGATACAAGGTATCTTTCCTGGGCTTTCCTTAATGCTTTGTACTCTAAGCTGCCCTTACCCATCTCCTTGCCTGTTCCTTCCCTGATGCCACACTGTCTCCATTCCTATAGACAAACAGGAAGTTTCAGACTGGATCGAGTCATTTCCCCCAGTGGTATAATCTGGTCACACCTGCCATCATCCTACTATAACGGCTTGCTTTTCTGTTGCCAGACTATCTGAGGAGCCTTTGCCTTGCACGTTCCTCACGTTGAGATAAAACTTAGCACCAACTTCTTGACGTCGATTAAGTCCCTATGCTATGAACTCCACTAGTTCCTGCACTCTGAATGTCCATGGCCAAACTGTGAAGCCGCCCCCCTAGCTTCTGTGTGAAAACATAAATCCTGGCTCTGACCACTGACGCCACCTGGGTCCGGTCCGTGTTACCATTCTCTCTACTCGTTCACTAAAGAGCCTCTTGAAGCTCCTCCTTTGTCCACAGCCTAGAGAGATCTTTAAAACACAGGATCTGACCATGCCACTTGCCCCTCTCTTCTCAAACCTGGGTCCCCACGTGATCAGTGCAAATCCCCATGCTTTCAACAATGGCCTCTGTCATGGGTGACACCATCACTCTGCTATAGCCACGTGCAAACCCACAGCTGTCACAGACAGCCATGGGGCTTGCCCTTGGCAGACAGCTTTACTGGGACTCTCTTCCAGCTAAGCTGAGCTCTGGAGCAGCCAAGGCCCCCTCCGCCTGCAAGTCTTTGTTCAAAGTCAGTCTCTCACTTCCTCAGCCACCCTATTTGGAATATGTCATTCCCCGGCTAGACCAAAGGAAAACGCAATGCAAACAGTGTTTTATCTTTTGACAGAAACACATCCGGGAAGAAGTAGCCACAGTAACTACAAACAATTTCAATAGCGAACGTCCACTTCTTTCAGACTGTTGATTCATGTCCTTCTGTTTGCAAAAAAATAAGACCGCTAGAAAAATTAATCTAAGGCACAATAAATACTGCATGATGACAGATGAGAGCCCTTTGCTGACCAGAGATCTGCTGTTTTCTTTTTAATGTGTGGAGAAGAACTATGGAAGTTCAGAGGTCTTGCTTCAACGAATAAATCTCTAACCCAAACTTAAACAAGTGGTGGGGGATCTCAAGGTGTTGGGGTATGTTTTCAGTAGCAGTTTTAGCAAATGCCACTCTTCTTTAAAAATTATTTATTTAATGTATATGCGTACACTGTCGCTGTTTTCAGACACACCAGAAAATGGCATCAGATCCCATTACAGATGGTTGTGAGCCACCATGTGGTTGCTGGGATTTGAACTCAGGACCTCTGTCTGGAAGAGCAGTTGGTGCTCTTAACTGCTGAGCCATCTCTCCAGCCCAGCAAATGCCACTCTTAAAGTTTAGTATATAATAAATACACTGTCTATACTATAGAATATATGCGGTGTACTTGTGAGTCATGAAGGCTTAATAAAACACATAGGGCCCCATTTCCCACATTAAGATCAGCCTATCACCCCTACCTCACTCCCAGCTGCCATGACAGGGTTTCTCTGTGTAGCCCTGGCTGTCCTGGAATTTGCCCTGTAGACCAGGCTGGGAATTTGGAGACCTACCTGCCTCTGCCTCCTAAGTGCTGGTGCCACTGTTGCCAGCTTGAGGAAGATGACTTTTAAGGACAGAGTTCAAAGACTCTGCTTTGGGAAGCTTTTCTTGACCCTTTTAGGTAAGAACTCCTTTCCCCTCGAGACTATATATAACATCTTGTTCCTTCTTGGGTAACAGTTAAGACTTCCTACAGCCAATGATGCTTCTTTGTATGTCTCCTTTCTATAAAGCACCTGGTAATAACACAGCAGGAAAGGGCGCTAAGGGACATAGCTGTTTGTAACTATGGTGGCATATATCGTTACCCACCTGTGGTCTGTGTGACAGAATCTGTCATGTTTAGTGTCATATGTCTCTGATGCATGGTGGGTGCTCATTAAATATTTGCCAAAGGTGGGGAAGGAAGCACTCTTTTTTTTTTTAAAGATTTATTCATTTATTATATATAAGTACACTGTAGCTGTCTTCAGATACACCAGAAGAGGGCATCGGATCTCTTTACAGATGGTTGTGAGCCACCATGTGGTTGCTGGGAATTGAACTCAGGACCTCTGGAAGAGTAGTCGGGTGTTCTTAACTGCTGAGCCATCTCTCCAGCCCAAGGAAGCACTCTTGACTGTAGATGGGATGTTGCCATCTACCCTTGAAACAGACGACGCAATATGTAAATGTGCGTAAGCTGAGATCTGAACGAGAAAGGGCGCTGAAGAAACTGAACGTGCAACTGGACTGTTCCAGAACTTTCTCGGTGAATTTCCAAAGCCATAGGCAACTAACCCACAAACCTAAAGAAACCAGGGATGACTCCCGGGCATCTGGAATCTTAGCGCCAACACACCTAAAAGTGGTCCCGTGTCCCACTATTACAGGTTCCAGATTGATGGCCACCTCTGTTTCTGATTCGTCATTAATTTGAGCAGAGGATCTATATTTCACTTCTTCGGAGGGTCTTTGCCTCATGACAGTTAATTCTCTCCACAGAACATTTCCCTCGTGAGTTCCTAGCCAAAGATTTACCTTTTCCTGCATTTCCTGGATTAGTTTCCATAACAACACATTGGACCACATTTTAAATACCATACAGCTTTTCTTAGATTTTTAGGGGAAGGACGTGTAAGAGAACTTGGACACATTCCAGCAGTTTCTTTTAGGATGGACACACACACACACACACACACGCTCACACGCTCGCACACTCACATACAGAAATAGGACTCGGAATGAGCACCCACTCCTAGTGTGATTTGCTAAAAGTAGCGTCAGGACAGACTACGTGTGCTCCTTTCTGTCACTCAGAAAACTCACGGCTTGCGGACATCCCAAGCACTGGAGACTTTTAAGAGTTGACTTCTTTAAAGGTCTATTTATTTTTAATTGTGTGTATAAAGCTGTATGTGTTGATGGGTGCCAGCATAGATGTATCTCGGAGCTTACAGTCAGTCAGCTGTGAGTCACCATGTGGGTGCTGGGGACCAACCCTGGGTCTTCTGCAAGAGCAGCAAGTGCTCTTAACCACTCCATCACCTTTCCGGACCTGTAAGTTAGTTTTATATGGCGGACACTTTAACTGGCATTAGGAATTTTGAATGCACTCACCTGCAGGTAAGTAAGCACAGGGCTCCGCAGTCAGAACCTTACAAATGGCCCTTTTGGGACGGTATTAATGTCCTTGCAGCAGGCGGTCATGTAGCCGCTGCACAAACACGGGGTTTTACTGTTTGCTAGATCGTGCTCTCAAGCTGGTTGAAGGTGCAATGTCCATTTCCAGGTTCAAATTCATGCTGTAATAAACTCCAGATATTCCATTTGCCACATGCTTTGCTTCTAATACTTTTGCAATAAATTCTGAAAAACCCAAACTTTGTCTGAGAGGGAGCACTTCTTTTTAACCATTTGAAAAATTATGTGTGTGCGCATGCGCATGTGCATGTACTGCTATACGTGTGTGCAGGTCAAAGGTGTCTGTTTTCTCCTTCTACTATGTGAATCCCAGAGATGGGGTTGAACTCAGACCCTCAGGCTTGGTGCTAAGCACAGTCATCTGCTGAGTCATTTCTTTTTTTTTTTTTTGGTTCTTTTTTTCCGGAGCTGGGGACCGATCCCAGGGCCTTGCGCTTCCTAGGTAAGCGCTCTACCACTGAGCTAAATCCCCAGCCCCTGCTGAGTCATTTCGATGGCCCTGGGGGGCTTACTTCTTTACAGGCCACTGACTGCTTCTTGGTAAGTTTCCGAGATCTTTTTTTAAAGGCTCAGATTGCATGTTTTAATATCACTAGATAGCCAAACCAACAGCATTTTTACTTCCATGTTTTAAAATGGTGGTCTTTGGTAGCTCAGTCCCATGACAGTTTCTGACAAAATCCAGCATAAAAGTTTAAAAGTGTGACTGCATGTTCTTTACACAGAGGAGCCCGTGGAAATAGGGACACCCCACCTATCCGAGATCCATTCAATCAGACTCTTTGGGAGTGGAGTTTGGGAAAACACTTTTTTTTTTTAAACAAGCTTCCAATAAGCTATAGTACTTCAGAGCTCCAAGAATGTGCCACCTGCTTTGTGACAGGCTCTCATTAGGTTGCCCAGGCTGGTTTGGAAAGTGAGGGCTCAAGTGAGCCTCTGACTTCAGCCTCCAAAGGGGTGGGTGGGTGTCCCTGCACAGTTCTATTCTGATGAGGCAGGCACTCAGCATCAGTAAGAAAGTGTCTGTGATGCTAAGAAGGGGTTCAGCAGCCACAAGAAAATGGATTTTGCCAGCACTGGGTGGCACAGAGGCAGAGAGGCAGAGGCAGGCGGATCTCTGGCAGTCTGAGGCTAGCCTGGCTAACATCTTACAAGACAGCCAAGATCACAGATTTTGAGACAGAGAGATCCTGTCTCAAAAAACAAACAACAGAAACAACAATAACAACAAAATTGGAACTGAATGTTCTCCTTTAGGAATACTACAACACTGAAAATAACTTAAAGATGTTTTAAGAGGTCAAAGCCACAATTCTACCAGTGGTATTTCTCAAATGAAGTAATGTTAGAACTGCTTTTCTGGCCCCAACCTGTAATTTTAAACCATCTCATCTTACAGGATTTATTTTTAGATAGTGAACAAGGCAATCTTCTCAGACAGGGTCTCATCCAGTTCAGGGAGGCCTGGAACTCCTGATTTCTCCAGCCTCCGACTCTGTAAAGTGTCAGGGGTACCTGGGCCTGTGACCAGGTCCCAGTTCAAGGTTGGAAAAACTCTTGTCTCTTTACCATAAAATTTTAAACTTGGTTCCCTGGATTAAAATGTGAGCAAAACACAGAGACTGAAAAACCACAGAAAAAAGAGAATCCAACCAGTTCTAGAGCGAATCTAGGTCATCCCCAGCCCGCATGGAGGGAATTCTCTCCAAGCTGAAAATGCCACATTTGCAGCGAGAGTTTTCACTTCTGAGGGACTGCAGCGTTACTGGGATGGGGGTGGAGCAGGCCTGGGGGGGGGTGGGGGGTGTAGAGGTGACTTTCCAAATTCCAATCCGATGTCCTAAAATTACAAATCTTTACACGCAGAGCTGCAAATGTACAGGCGGATGCCTCATATCCGGTTCTGGGTCCTCTGCCGCTCTGTGCATGTGTCATTTAGTGACCAAGTGAGCACAGCAGAGAGAATGAACAAGGAACAATGACTAGGCTAACAAGCCAAGTAAATCCTGGCCACCGGAGAGTGACAGATGTCCTAGCTAGGTCGCTCCTACAGTAGTGACCCTGGGGACAGTGCACACCTCTCCACATCATGTTTCCTTTCTTCATACACATGGAGCTCAGGGTGGTGGAGGAATAGGAAGCACCAGGGTTCCTCTCAGTTTCAGAGGCTCTCTTGCCGGAGCTACCCAGAACCCACTGCTAATGCTTCCACTTCTAACCCCGAGGAACTGTTCTAAAACAGATGTGCTCTGTGAGCTCTTTCCTTCCCTCCTCCCCTTGTCTCTTCCTTGACCTGCAGAGATGTGGACTGAACCCAGGACTTCATGCATGCAAGAGACATGGAGGCCTATCTCTAACTCAAGTTAAATTACTTTTAGGGGAGCACTGGGTAGTGTCTCAAGTAACCTGAGACTTTGGACAAGTCAACCACCCAAACAGACAAACAATATCATTAAAACACAAAGCCCAGGGCTGGAGAGATGGCTCAGTGGTTAAGAGCACTGACTGCTCTTCCAGAGGTCCTGAGTTCAAATCCCAGCAACCATGTGGTGGCTCACAACCATCTGCAACGAGGTCCGATGCCCCCTTCTGGTGTGTCTGAATTCAGCTACAGTGTGCTCATGTACATAAGTAAATAAATCATAAAAACACCCACAAAACCCACCGAGCACAGCCATTGAACAAAGAACATTAGTCTGCACTTCAATAGCCACCTTATCTCTTAGGGTTAGCCACATTAATTCACAAGGTTTCAAATACCAAGTTACTTTCCATGTGCTATCAGAGAGATAGATAAGAAAGCAACGTCTGGAGCTGGAGAAAAGGCGCAGTGGCTAAAGCATTTGTAGGAAGCAGTGAGGACTTAAGTGTGGATCCTCAGAGCCTAGATAAAAGCGGGGTGCAGTAGCCCAGACACAGATACAGCAAGAGGAGAGGCAGATACCAAAACATGGGTTAGGCTGGTGTACCCAGAGAACAGCAAGGACCAAAACCCACGGATGTCCTCTACTGTCCTCACCGACGCTGTGGCACGCACATGCCTCCACCCCAATATCTAAAAAGGTTAAAAAGAAAGAGAGAAAACTCTCATCTGACAAGGAGTGGAAATAAGGAAGAGAACATTTAACCAGCTAGCTGTGCATCCCCGTCTAGAACCTCAGAAACCCTTTGGATAAACCTCAAGTTGGACTTTCTTCACTGCACTTACACCAGCTTTGAGGAAAAGGACAAAAGACAGCCTGCCTGGCATCTTCTCAAAGGTTCTGGCCTTCTGTTCCAAGACTCGACTCGTCATGACAGGTGCGGCCCCTTCCCTGCCTCCATCTGTGCCCTGGCGTAGCATAGAACCAGCCCCTATACCAGCAAGAACATATGGGCTGGGACAGGACCAGCCTCTCCTTCCGGTGGTATCTGCCTCCTGCTTGCCTCAGCTCGCCCTGTTAGCTATGGCAGGGAGCAGCACCTAACCCACTCCCAGTGTTAAACACATCTCCGACGTAAGGGCTGACACAGAAGAAAGGATACAGGACACACGGTTTCATGTCGTATAGATGATAAGGCGAATTCCGCCAATCACTGAAACTTAGCAGGATGCCATAACCACCAATTGCTTTACCCCTCTCCACCTTCACGGCTAACTCATATCCTACACGGTGACGGACATCCGCTCAAAACCTGACTGGCCACATATGAGCAATCTAACTATGTGGAGGCAGTTAAAGATGCTGTCGTGTGATACACAGTCCTATCTGGCTTGCTTCATGCACAGCACCATAGTTCTCTGGATACCCCACCCCTACCCCAAAACAGAGAGCCATGTTCATGATTATATTCAGATTTATAGGCAGCTCGACCATTGTGTACATACCAGTACTACACACACACACACACACACACACACACACACACACACACACACACAGTCTTTCACCTATCATTCTCCAGAGGAGGCACACAAACAGTACAGTCAAGATCCTCAACGGGGTTCTACTTTGTATGACGTCATGGAGGACCACACACTGTTTTCATGAGGCTGGCAGTTAATGGTGAACAAGTTTAGAGGTTATAAAATTGTCCTTTACGGGCTGTCAAGTTGACTCAGTGGGTAAACGTGTCTACCTTTGCAAGCAAGCAAGCCTGATGGCCTGCATTTGATCCCTGGTACCCACATAAAAAGCTAGATGTGTCACGGTGGCTCATGGCTAGCTGGAACTCCAGTTCCAGGGGATCCGATACCATCTTCTGGTCTGTATGGGCTCTAGGCATGCACATGGGAAACAGATATACATGCAGGCAAGGCACCCCTAGACATTAGAATAAAGTAAGCAAACTGGATACGGTGTGAATCTGAAATCTACATTAGGACGGGAAATGGAGGCAGGATTGCCTGGCAGTTCCTGAAGCAGCTAGCCTGCAGTCCAGAGTACAGCACGCCAACAATTGAGACCCCTGTCAACAAGGTGAAAGGTGAGAGCACATATACTTGGTCCTTTACACACACCCCATACTATGACTTCAGCACCCCCGTGGGGCATTGGATCCTACCAGGAAACTTGGCAAAGTTGAGTGGGCTCAGAAACCCTGGTACCCACTTGCGGACGGTAGGAGTTTCCGTCCGCCCGACCAGATGGAACACGTGACCACAGCTCCACACGTAAGAAAGTGATCACTGATCACATAGCATAGAACACAGAGCTCTCCACGCTCATGAGGTACCTAGATGAGCCCTGAGCGGTTAGCCGGTGAGCTTCCCTTCCCAGACTATCCTTCCTGCAAAAGGTATTTAATCTCTGGTCGTCCGCCCTGAGGAAGTTACATGCACCCATTTTCCAGGATGAACAATCAGTAAACAGTAGGACAAGCAAGGACTGCCTCTCTCACCAAGAAGCACTGTAGGGGCCATGGAGGAAGCCTTTGTCCTACAGAGCGGCCACCTAAGTCTCCCGCTGGAGGCCGCTCCGCTGAAGGCCCCTCCTGGTCATCCAGCCCCTGAGCTAAGCTGGAGGACCCCTGGTCCCAGTCTCACTGCAGACCCGTGGGCCACCCATGCTCCCAACTCCACACAGTTTGCAGTGGAGACTGGACACTCCAGAGCTTGGGACCCCCTGACTCTTTGGCCTCAGCCTGCCTTGGTTCTCATCCGGGCTGAGGTCCCACTCCCTGCGCAGTGAATCCACGGCATTGGAACTTACTGCAAGCCCCCATGTAAATGTAGTCTGGCATTCTGCAGTTCTTCCGAGTGGAGTTAACGCCACCCCTCCCCCACTCCCCACAGCGGCTAGGTGTTAGGTGGAACCACATACCCCTCCTCCCACAGAATCATATTAAGAGAGCTATTTTGTTAATTTCCCCTTTAATCCAGTCCCTAAGATTGTTCCTGTGCCTCTGTCTGCATCCCTCTGCGTGTCTGAAGGTTGTGGTGTACGGTTAGGTATGCTGGAGACCAAAGCGCGGCTTTAGAGGGTGACCTTATTTGGAGACAGGGTTATTTACAGGGATAATCAGGTTAAAAGGAAATCAACGGAGCAGGCTGCAATCTGGGGTCAGTTTGGACCAGCAGCCATCCACTGCCCATCCGTGTGGAGATGAAGGGAGGGAATCAGAAGATGATAACACCAGAGGCGGCTAGCAAACCACCAGAAAGCAGAGAGGCTCCACAAAGATTCCCCCTCCGACCTCACGACCCGACTTCTTGTTACCTTGATCTCAGACTTCTGAAGTGACCTAGTTTGTAGTTTTCTGATCTGTCAGTGCCAGCAGGCCAGACTTCCCAGAAAGAAATGTGACCTGGTAAGAGGTTAATGAAGCTGTCCATGGCGGAATGACTGATTTGATTTATGTGTGCTAATAATTATTTCCCAAGACTGGCACATCGTTCCTTGAAAACATCAATGCGCATTCTGCACGAGGACGTCTGATCACTTCGTGACATGACATACTGGCTGGTATAAACCTATGGTCAACATCCTCCCTATGACTTGCACATATCTTCTTGCTAGCTTCTCTGTCACGCTGCTGATGCTGGTAACTGGGACGATGCCAACAAAATGGTAACCTATGGCTTCACATTTCTAATCCACGGAAGTCTGAATCAGAACGTGCTTGCTTGGTCCCATAAGCTTGAACACTTGGCACCTAGTTGTTGGAACTGTTTGGGAAGGACCAGGAGGTGTTGCCGTGTTGGAGGAGGTGTGTCTTGGTGCCTTACGAGTAGCCTGCCATCCCTAGTGCACTCTCTGCCTCTTGCTTATGGTTAGAGATGGAAGCTCTCAGCCCCTCCTCCTGCCGGGCCTTTGCTAAGCATCATGGGTACTAACCCTCTGGGACCATAAACCTGATTAAATGCTTTCCTGTATAGACTACTCTGGTTGTGGCCTCTTATCACAGCAATAGGAAAGTAACTAGCACACAATCCTGATATCGTTTTGTCTGCATGGTGCTGGGGATGGGACCCAGGGCGTGAACCTGTCAGGCATTTGCTTGACTGCAGCCGTGGGGGCTCACAACTGTAATCCCAGGGTTCAAGAGGCCGAGGCATGAAAATCTTGAGGTCAAAGCCAGACTGAGCTGCAGAGGAAGACCCTGTCTTAAACAAACACACCCCTCAAAACTAAACAACATACAAAGCACAGAGAGCCCCACCTCCAAGCTGCCTTCCAGACTCATGTAACTTCAAAGCTCTGCTGTGTCACATAGAAACTCAGAAAATATGGTGCGATACTGGGAATATTGTAAGACGATTTCTTGAATAATTCAGGAGTTTTATTACTCTTGAAAGCATCTCTATACGGCATAAAGAGAAAAAAAAAAAGATAGCATGGTTAGTAATTGTGTTTTCCACAGAGCATTCAGAGGACAATTCCGTCCTAGTGGATTTCCTAACATCAATGCAGGAATTCCAATGTCTCCTAGAAGGGTACCCGTACAGCACACAGTAAACAAGCCAGCCAATTTTAGACGGATGTGCTAGGCGGGTGACTATATTTGCTAGATTATTTCTACAGGACTTTCTGTAACAAGGGAACATTCTTTTTTTCCCCTTCTTTCTGAGACAGGGTTTCTCTGTGTAGCCCTGGCTGGCCTCAAGCTCACAGATATCCACCTGCCTCTATCTCCTGAGGGCTGTGACTAAATGTGTGTGCCACCATTGCCTGGCAAAGTGCAACCTTTGCACTGTCCACCAAAGTGGCCACCGAGACTGAGTAATTGGAGTTTGAAATTCACTTAATTAACTCATATCCTAGGACCCACATGTGCCCACACTGGCCATCATGGCTTCCAGGTTTGTTCTTTCTCATAGTTTTCCTTCCTTCCCTTTGATTCCCTTTGCTGTAGCCTGGAGGTTCTCAGTCAATAGCAATTCTGCATCTGAGGTGGCACACGTAGGGCAGCATCTAGAGACGTCTGGGGCTCTTAGAACTAGGGAAATGGGGTATGATGATATTGGTTTTAGTGTGCAGGAACCAAGAGTTCTGCTAAATACCCCACGATGCACAACACTCTCACGATGAAGTACGTAATCTCAAACACCAATAGTATAGAGGGTAAGTAAAGCTGGCATACGGCTGGAGTGTCTGCTCAGCCTGGAGAGCACTTGGCCTCTTACACAGGACTCAGGCTGGGTTTCTAGCATCAACATGGGACAAACTTCTGGGCTCTGTGGGTGCTAGGCACTCACACAGTACACACACACACACACACACACACACACACACACACACACACACACACAATTAAAGTCTAAGAAAACTTAACCTACTAAAAGGAACTTTTAAACTTTAAGCTAGGTGTGGTAGTTTGTTCTTATGATCTCGGTTCAGGAGGCTGAGGCAGGAGGATTGCTGGGAGTGTCAGGGTACATAGTCAGATGGTTACATAGTATAGTACAGTGACACTTTGTGGTCTGCTCCTTAGTTATCTTGATCACTAACCGACAATGCCATCTCGACTGCCACATTTTCCCTGTCTGTGGGACCTGGGTGACCTGGTATCTTCCCTGACTTTCCGTCACAGTGATGTTGCAGAAAACTCCACAGCCAGTTAACGTGGTGCACAAGAAGATTTTTTTATAATGGTTCTGTCAAACAGTCTTGATCATTCATCTTTCATTTACCTGGAAAAAAATATGTGGAAGAGTGTCTAGTACAAATGTGTAATCTAGGATCCAAAAAATAGAGAAAAAGGCTTGTTATTTGCAGGGGACCAGCAGTAACCTTGCCTCAGATGCTTATGCCCATTTTAACGGATTACTAAATATATATATATATATATATATATATATATATATACACATTATTATTTAAAGGTTTATTTATTCATGTATGAGTGCTCTCTTTTCAGACACACCAGAAGAGGACAACAGATCTCATTACAGACGGTTGTGACCCACCGTGTGGCTGTATGGGGAGTTGAACTCAGGACCTCTAGAAGAGCAATCAGTGCTCTTAACCGCTGAGCCATCTCTCCAGCCCCCATGTAAGTTATTATTAAAGCAAGGTTGTTGTAGAAAGTCTGAGGAGATGGTGAACAGCCGTAGCAAGAGCTGCTGATACAGGAGATGCAGACCAAGCCCTGGCTAAAGGACATCACGACTGAAGGGAAAATAGCAGTGTCGGTGGAAGGGGAAGGAAAGTCTAAGTGATAGAGTTTGGGAACATCTTGACAGGAGACAGAGTAGACACAGCGCACACAGCTTACTTATTTAAAAAAAAGTTCATTATTTTATGTGTATGGTGCTTTGACTTTATGCATGTATGGAGACCAAGTGCATGCTTGGTACCGGAGGTCCTAAGAGATGTCAGATCCCCCGAGACTGAAGTTACAGACCTGTGGGTACTGGTAATTGAACCCTAGTCCTCTGTAAGAGCAACAAGTGCTCCAAACCTGTGAGGTGTCTCTCCAGCCCCTCCTCTGAGGTATTCTTATGTGAAAGAGGGAGGGAACTGAAGAGTAGAGGAAAGTATTTAGCTAAATAAAGGAGTGAGAAACAATGACACTTAGGCAAGCTCACAAGGAACGCCAGGCAGATGGATAAAACAGAACATGCTGGAAAGAGGGGACATTGCTCGAGCAGTTTTAGTCTCCAAAGATATGTTTAGGTTGGCCTATGGGCACATCTGTGGGGGCAACATGATTTTTACCTGATGTAAGAAGACCCAGTCCATTGTGGGTGGCACCATTCCCTAGGTCCCGAAAACTTATATGAGAGGAGAAAGCCAGAGGAAAACAAGAAAAGATCACCCCCACCACCAAGTGTGGATGTGAAACTTTAAGTGCTTGCTTTAACTTTCTTGCAGTGATGGACTGTCACCTGGACTCATGAGTCAAAAATACGCTCTTCCTTCCCTCAGTTGCTATTTCTTGGGGGTGCTTGTCACAGCCATAGAAATGAAACCAGAACAAACAGTTGAAGAGAGCAGGAGGAAGTTGTTACTACTACTGCCAGATGCTATAATTATGGCAAAACAAAAATGAAAATGTGTTAATAAGTAAGAAGGAAACAGAGGACTCTTCATAATTCAATTGCATGAGAAGAGAGTAGTTACCAAACATCTGGATGGACGAAAAGTTAAGAAAGAACGGAAATCAACGTGTTTAAGAGCAGGGGTGTAGTTCAGTGGTAGAGCACTTGCCTAGCATGTACAAGGTCCTGCATTTGAGCTGCACTAAAGCCCACATTGCTGAGAACAAACAAAAAACAAATGGGAAATGCTACTAAAAGGTAGGGGAGATGGCTCAGTGGTCTATGCAAGCCTGAGGACCTGTGTTCAGATCCCCCCTGTCGCTCTAGTGCTAGGGAGGAGAAACAGGAGCATGGATCCCAGAGGTTTGCAGGCCAGCCAGCCTAGCCAACTGATGGGCTTCCAGGCTCAGAGGGATCCCGGATCTGAAATAATAAAGTGGAAAGCAACCGAGGAAGACATAGGATGCTGGCCACACGCACATGTACCTGCTCACGTACGTGCACACATCTCTATCCACCGCACACAGCACTAGAACTATGAACTGTCCATGAGAGACGTAAAATCAGATCAAAATATATTTCTTCCCAATATTAAATAGTCTGAGCTTCGTTATTGGGTAAGGGGCTCAGAGAAGACAAAGAAGAAATACACAGTAGTGGATGAAGCACATACAGGCTGTTGAAATAATAAGAGAATTAATCGGCAAATATTAGAGCAGTTATTCAACCTTGATAATAAGATATGAAATACAAAAGAAAAAGAGGCCCATCATACATATTAGGAAACAAAACAACAGTGTACGAATGTCAGGCTGTCTATTTATTTATTTTCGTCTTTCACTGTGTAGCCACGGGTGTCGGGAACTAACTCTGTAGACCAGGCTAACTTTGTACTCAAGAAAGCCTCTACCTCCCAAGTGCTGGGATTAAAGGCACAGGCTACTACTGCCAGGCTGCATCTTGATAAAGTTTTTGTGCTTTGTTGATGAAACAGAACACACGAATAACTTAGGCAAACAAATTTTCAGTTTCAGACCAATGATCATGAAAATATAAAGTTTCATTCAAAAATACTCCTCACATTCGTCTCCCTCTCCCTCAAGGTATGTATGTGAAGGATGCTGTCCGTGGTGGTTTGAATATGCTTGGCCCCAGGAGTTACAGTTTTAGGAGGTGTGACTTTCCTTGTTGGAGTGGGTGTGGCCTTGTTGGAGGAACTGTGCCACTGTGGGGTGGGCTTTTCTGAGACTTCCTTTGTAAAGGCAATTAATTCTGATTCTCTTAACCTTAGACTTAGTCTCAGGCAGACACTTTAGACAAAGGCACAAAGCAGCCACATTTCCCCACACAATTCCACAAAAAGTCTCTAGGTCAGAGGTTCAGTCCATTATCATCAAGGCAGGAAGCAAGGCAGCATCCAGGCAGGCACGGTGGCAGGAGGAGCTGAGAGTTCTACGTCTGGATCTGAAGGCTGCTAGAAGACTGGCTTCTTAGGAGGAGGGTCTCAAAGCCAAGCATTTTCAAAGCACCACAGACGCCCACTGCAGAACCCTACCTGTATTATGGCACTCCTTATAAAGTGTTATGGTATCAAATTCTGTATGCATAACTTTGTTATCTAAACACAGGCTCAGAGGGGGCTAAAGAAACATAAGATAGTCTAAAATTTAGTATGTAGGTATTTGGGGTGGGGAAGTATGTGCTTCTTTGAGCTGTAAGGAGCAACTGTCACCTATAGGATGGTTACTACCCATTAGATGCCGCATGTGGACATTATATATAAGAATGTGTCTTATCTTGTGGGGTGAGTCACTGTCAATAAGTGATAGAATTGATATTTGAAATTAGACAATCTGGTTTGAGGTTTGGTTTGTGTACAATGCTATCACAGATGCTAAGAAAAGTTAGGGAAGGGGGTGGTTCCCTCAATTGGCGAGTAATGCTTTCAGAACGTGAGGTACGGGCAGCGTATATGATTTAGTACTGTAAGATGTGCTTACATTGCCATTCCTTACAAGTTGCTCACCTCGGGGACTGGCTCAGTGGTTAAGAGCACATACATACTTCTGCAGAGGACCCAGGGTCTGGATTCAGTATTCAAATGGCAGCTCACAACCGCTTGTACCTCCTGTTTCACGGGATCTGACACAGCATTCTGACCTCGGGCTTTCTGCAGAAGCATGGTACACATACAAATACCCAGGCATACCCAGGTTCGCGCACGTACACACACACACACACACACACATGTACACACATGTACACACATGGTCCATTAAAAACTGCTAATTTATTGGTCACGTGACATTTAAGTAAGTTTTGTGACAATGAGGAAAGATGAGGAGACTTTGTGCTTTCTGGCCAAGTCTAATCCCTGTGTTCATCTAATCCCTGGGACTCACATGGTGGAAGGAACGTATTGATTCCTACAGGTTGTCCTCTGACCCCTATCCCAAAGACCACCCCAAAACAATAAATAATAATAATAATAATAATAATAATAATAATAATAATAAAAGGCAACTTAAGCTTAGGTGGGCTTGGTGTGTTCAGAGAGGCTACACAGTTATTAAGTGACATCTAAGTCGGAGTCTAAAGCCATCATTCTTTTTTTTTTTTTTTTTTCTTCTTTTTTTCCGGAGCTAGGGACCGAACCCAGGGCCTCGCGCTTGCTAGGCAAGCGCTCTACCACTGAGCTAAATCCCCAACCCCTAAAGCCATCATTCTTGTCCTCAGAGTTATACTTCAAGGTCTGCAGATTCCTCATTCATCTTGGGAGTTCGGGTTTACACAGGGTCCTCTGTCCCTTATGGAACTTCCAAAGGCTCACGCTGAGGAAACCGTCTGATCTTGTTTAGGCCCGGCTGGATGTTTCAGTAGGCCAGGAAGGAGATACATAAATAAATTTTATTTCAGTGGGAAGCGTGTGCCTAGGTCTGTGTAGCTATTAGGACAGCTTTCATGTTTAGAGACAACTCAAGCACAGACAGACAGAAACACACAGATGTTCCCTGACAAATGTGCCGGGCCCGAAGCTCATGACATACATCTCTTGACTCTTGACTAATACATGTTTTAATGACCTTTTTAAAAGTCCCATTTGTAGGCTTCCCCTTCACCCCAGACCTTAAATTCCACAGGATGGCCCAGCAGGAGTGCACCCTTTCCTCAGTGCTGGACTCAGTGTCTCTGGGATTACAAACTCTTCATAAAACCAAGGCAGCTCTTTCTCTTCCTGCTCGTCTGGCTTTCAGCCTGTGACCAACCCCGGGCTCCAATTTACACCAGTCCACCTATCGGGCATTTTTCCTTCTTCCTCCTTGGCAGTCTAGATTGGGTTTATTCTTCAAGGTCTATTTTGAATGTAATCTCTTTTGCCTTCTTTGATGACTCTCCAACCACAGATAATTTCTTCCTTGTCTAACACCAGGTATTACACTAGGTATAACCCTCATAAGACCTGACATTCTGACCTGTACAGTAGATATCTGGGAATGTGGAATGTCTGTCCCATTAAGGTCTCCTACGTGGTACTGACCTTTGCATGGGAGGCTGCACTAGAAACATATTTCCTTTCAACAATAGGAAATAAAATTCTTATGAATGCGAACTCACTCAAGCTGTCCCATAATTTTCCATCATTGCAAATGGTCAAAGAGATCAAAGGACAAAACCAGCTTTTTAGTGGGGGCATTTAGTTTGAGGGGCTACGCAAAAATAGTTGAGGGACTTCTGGTTGGCTAAGAAAGTATGCCTGGATTATGTGGAAACGAGAAGATTGCCCCGGAAAAGGCTAAACATAATTTGAAGGCACCTGTGGTATAACTTTATTTGTTTGTGGTTTTAAGATGAACACAAGAAGTTAGGAGGCTTCAAAGGACATTTTATGAAAGGTCGAGTTTTGAATGCATTGCAAATTAGGTAACCTAGTTCACTTCCAAATGAAATAAAAGTAAGTTAGAAAATTTAGCTCCTTCTCCATAGTGAAATAATAATGATAATAATAATAATACTACCCAAGTAATGTAACTTTCTCCCTACAAATTATAAGCTAATCAGCGAGGCCTGTTAACCTCATATAAACATTTCATTAAGGTACTCAGATGACATTACTGCTACATGAATAATGAATCCCCGTCCCCAGGCTCCACCTAATTTACTGGCCTTTATTTGGTGGCTTTGCTTTAGAGCACACAGGGTAAGGTGGAAGATGGGAAGAGAACCGGTTTAACTTGTATCCAAATACCTTTGCAGATTATAAACAACTCAACTTTTTCCCCCTCTTCGCATCCGCAGCTCTCGTTTGTATCACAATCAATGAATAGATGAGATGACCCGAACAAAAGGGACTAGCACCTGCGCCTTCCGCGTCGCAAACATTTCTTCCCACACAGGGCCCTCCTGGTCAGGGTTTGGCCGACCTTTCTAGAGCAAGCTCCTTCGCGGGTCACCTCGGGACCCCTGAGCACGACTCTGCAGCCTGGGCTCTGACACGGATCTCTCCTCCTCCTCCTCCTACACGTGACCAAGCGGCGTGCGCCGCGGACAGACACCGCAACGCGGTAGACCTGGTGACAAAGGCTCGGGCGCATCCGGAGCCCCGCCGGCCTCCCGCGCTCAGCGTCGGCGGAGCCTGCGCAGGGCGGTGCCGCGCAGCGCGGGCCGCGGGAGCGGGAGCGGGAGCCGCAGCCGGGAGCGCGCCGCGGAGCCGAGCAGAGCCCGCCGCGCGCAGCGCCGGGCAGCGGAGGAGCCGAGGAGCCGAGGAGAGCAGCCGAGGAGCGGAGGGGAGGCCGAGGAGAAGCGGAGCAGAGCCCGCCGCGCGTCGGGGAGCGGCTCCACGGAGCAGAGCCCGCCATCCGCCCGCCAGGCAGTCTGCCCGCCCGCGCTCTGCTGTTCCCAACACCGCCGCCCCGGAGCCCCGCAGCGACTCGGACACGGGTGAGCAGGCCGCGGCCCGTGAGCTCGGCCCCGGCAACCGGGCCCCGAGCGCCTTCCCCGCCCGTACTTACACCACGGCTCGGGAGATCATCCAGGACACCATCTTTTCGGCCGCTGGGCCGCTGACCGCAGGCCGCGCGCTCCTAGCTCGCGCTCCCCGGGGCCGCGCTGGCGCCCTCGGGAGCCGGCCCGGTGTGTGCGCGCGGTGCCCGGAGCCGCCCGGAGCCCGGTCCCCCGCCCGTCCGCCCCCGCCCGCGGCCCCGCCGGCCCTGCCGGCCCCGCCCCTGCGCTCCGCTGATAGGCGGCGGCTACGGGACCCCGGCGGGCGCTGCGCTCCACCGACCTGCGCGGTCACCTCGCTTCCCCGGGCCGGGGGACGCCGGGCGGGCGGTGAGAGCGCGTGGGAGCCGAGGCCGGGGTTGGGGGAGCCGGGATTGGGAAGTGTCTGGCTAGGTGCGGCTCCGGTGCACACCGAGGCTGGGTAGTCAGGGCCTACCACAGGCCCGGGTTGGCACCGCGAGGCTCGTGGTGCAATGCAGGGGCCAAGGGAGAGCGTCGGGGGTCACGTTTGGAGTGATGGGTTTGCAGGGATGGCGAGGCTGCTCTGGGCTCCCTGGGGTACCTTTTCCATCAGCATCAGCCAACTCCTGAATTGCCTGCCACAGCCTAAAACGTGGACCCAGGATTTCCGACCCGTGCTGTTGTTTACAAGTGTCCTTAATTTTTCTGTCCTCTCTCTGTGTGTGTGTGTGTGTGTGTGTGTGTGTGTGTGTGTGTGGTGTTACCTCTTCCACTGTCCAAAAATTTAAATTTTGGCGTGAGAAGTGCTGGATTGGGAGAATGACCTTTAAGTTACTGTAGGTGTTTCTCCCCTTGGTCCCCTGGTGGAAGCAATAGTAAAAGTTCTCTAAGCTAGGAAGAATAATGTCTGTAATGCGGGGCTTGGAGCCTTTAATTAAAGTACTAGAAAATATGATGGCTCATTCTGGGACATACTGTAATTTAATCTTTTTGTTCCCCAGTTTCCCCATAATAAAAAGAGGCTAATAATACTCTAGCTTACCTCCTGCTTTTCAAGGATGATGTAAGGTATTGCTAATTAATGTGTTTAGGAAGGACTCGGATTTGCCTGGGATGGTATCAAGGGACCAGAATAGGTTACTGTGAGTTCCTTTTAGTCCAGGAGGCCTATACATTAAGAATTTTGGTCATTAGAGAACGCAGCAGGCGAGGCATGGGGGTGATCTCTTGTGATCCCAGCACTTTGGAGGCCGAGGCCTGCCGGATTTCCTTCCACAGAACCAGGAAGAAGCTCGAGCTGCCTTCTGCTCTTTGATTCCTTTTGCTTATTCGAAATAAGAACGCGTTTATTTCATGGGCTGGAGCGATAGTTTGAGGTATTTAGTTTGACCATTATTCAGCGTTATTGGGAAGTTATGTTTACCGTCTAAGCACTTTTTTTTTCTGGCACATGCCTTCCATGTCCTTCCATGGGCAGAGGTCCTATAATGTCTTTATTTTACAGCCCTTCCGTTCTCACCCTTCATATACCTTCCCCTTCTTTCTTTCCTGAACCAAGCTGTAAAATCATGCCTTTGACGGAAGTTCATCTTTTTTTTTATTCCACATTCTCTACCTTTCTGACCCCTTAATTCCCCCTCCCCCAACAATTATATACATTTTCGCGCCCCCCCCCCCAAATTATTTTTTAAGTTTCTGGACTCCTCTCACTCTCCGGCATTTAGTGTCTTCTCCTTCTTTTGCCGTGATGGTTCTTGTTATTGTTTGCAGGACACGGCCCCCTTGTTCCTATTTCGAAAAGCCTTGGGTTGTAAACCACCTACCCTGTGTTGCTACAGTGTTGTTGAGTCATCCTGCCGCCCCAGACAGCCCAGGAGTGTTGATTCTCTTTGGTACCATGGAAACGGAGGTTTAGAGAACTTAACTCTTTAGCCAGTGATCGCATAGTTCATGGGTAATAGAGCTGAACTCCAGTACCGTGACTAAGACCAGAGTTGGGTGGGAGGTAGTTGGTCCAGGGGGATTGCTCTCTAGGGGAAAATTAGCAAGCTTTTCTCTTTTCTTAGTGGTTGTGATTGGCATTAACCACTAGCAGGTGTTGATGGGTTTGGGGATGCTGTGCACTCTGCTGTGTGTGGGACATCCTGAACAAAGACTCGTCCTGTGTTCTTCCTGGCTTAGGAGTAGCGTGCTTGGCATTCCTGTAATATTTGTAATTATCTGAGCCTGAATTTCCACTTTATAAAGTCAGAGTTTTAACCAAGACTGGAGTTTCTTGTCTGTTTCTGCACACCCCTGTTGTGTAAATTAAGGGAAGGTTGTGCTCACAACTTGAGTGGAAATTGCTGACAGTTTTGCCACGTCCAGTCATTCCCAGGTTTGCAATGCAGTCACGTCCCGTTACTAATCATTTTGTTCCCATCATTCATATGTTGGCAGGCCTTTTTATAACTTTTTTTTTTCATTCTCCTTTCCACTTACCGTTTTATCATTTAGATGATTTGTTTGAAGCTGCCTGTCCCAGGAGTTATTTATTTCATTTCAGAGCGGCAGTGTGTTACTGAAGGACCAGGTGGAAGTTGATATGGCTGAGATCTATTGACCTAAATAAGAGTCAGTCCATCCAAGGAGGAGCCTCTTGTGGGAAAGCGCCCAGCTTTTAGAGGTGGCTGCTTGCTGGTGGTTGCTGGACCTCAGATACTTGAGATCTGCTAATTGATGGCCATTAGATACATGCTTTAGTCCTATGTGAGAAAAGGGAATATGGTGTCTTCTGCCCAGCTGTGTGTGCGTGCGGGTGCACATGTGCACGAACCTCTCCCACGAACCTGTGCTGCTTGCACCAAATGAAATGAAGGCCAGAGGGTGTCAGGCATCCTATCTTGTTGCTCTCTGCTTTATTCCTTTGAGGTAGGGTTACTGTGACCTTGGAGAATTCATGTTTTCAACTAGGCTGGTCCCCTGCAAACCCAATGGATCCTCCCTTCTCTGCCCCTCACCCCATGCACTGGGGTTATTATAAGACCGTGGGTAACCAAGTCCAGCTTATGGGGCCGGGCCACGATGTGGGTGAGTGGAGTGGGGATGCTGGGGTTGGAACTCTGGCCTTCACGGTCGAGCAGCAGGCATGTTTAACCACTGAGCCTTCTCTAGCTCTGAGTAGCTTGTATAATGTCTTACTTGGCTTTCCTGCTACCTTTCCACAGAGAAGCTAGGATACACTTAAAGCTTTTTTTTTTTTTTTTTTAAAGATTTTAGCTCTAGCATGTTGTGTGTGGAGCGCATCCTTCCTGGTGCTGTGCCTGGACACTGTTGTGTGGAGACTGAGCTCAGTCTTGGTGGGAAGCCGTGTATGTAGGCCCCAGGGCGTTTTCTCTGGAGACCTCTTTTAGTAGTAACTCGGTGAATGGTGAGTCACTGCTAGTTTTGTTTTGAATGAATATGTTAATGGATGGTGATCAAATGTAAAGGGCTTTAAGACTCTTAAAAGTCTCCCACTCTCACTGCCACATCCTCCTTTAGTTGTCCTAGGAGATAGTGGAATTCACATCTCTTTGCATGTTAAAGGAGCTCGCTTATTCGAAAATCAACCGAGAGCTGGAAAGTACCTGAGGCCCCGGGAGCCCTGGGCGCAGAGCAGAATTACAGGGTGCAGAGATAGTATCGAAAGTCCTGTAATTATTAATGAATATGTTAATGAGACTGAATACTGGGTCACCTTCCCATTCCTAATAGGGAAGTATTTTTAAATAATTGAAAATACTTTCATCTGTAAAAAGGCTAAAATTACCAGATTACCTTAATAGTAACTCAGAGAGGAGTGGTAGAGCAGAAGCAACCGTTTTCTATCTGCTCCAGATGAACCCCTCCCGGCCTGCCTCTTTTTCAGCCATTTTCCTTTGGGTGTTCTGGTTCCAGCAGAGTTAGAGTTAGGCATCCCGCAGGGGACTGAGCCTTATGGAGGTAATGCTGGAAGTGGAGTGAAGATGCATTAGAACAGGCAGACTACGTAGGGAATGACATAGTCAGTACCGGTATTGATGAGAGGCACCATGAGATCACCTTGGGGAAAGCAAAAGGTCTTTGATGGCTAGCTAGCTCTCGTCTTTGCTGGCTGGCTCTCCAGCTCTTGGCAGCTCGCTCAGCTGCCTGGGAGTCAGCATTGTCTCAGGTCTTTACATTTAGGAAATGGCCTCACCTGAAACCTGGATTGAGACCAAAGAGCTTTCCCCCCCCTCTTCCTGGTTAAAAAATGATACCGTGTCAAGTGGCTCTGACACTCGTCGTATACCTGAGGCACGCTTGACACATGTGAAACACAGTAGAGCGAATGAATCCTTACTTCCTCGTTCTTTGAACTGCAGATTTGTGAGTTCAGAAAGCTGGAGTCTGTGACCTAATTTTCAGAAAGCTAAAATATTTGATAATTCTTTCCTAGGACTACTTACCGTTCCAACAGAAAATTAAAAATATTTATGTGATGCTGTGCTGTGATTTGAAGCACACGAAGTCAAGCTGGAATGTGAGATGGTGGGAATGTAGTCCTTGGCTTCACTTTGGCCATCCAGCTCCCTTCAGAAAATCTACTTTTTATTTAAGTTCTACCGAATAGAAGGAACGAATTATGTAAGCGCCTTCCCCTGGAGAAGATACATACGGAGAGGCTTCTGTTATATCTGCCTTAAAAAAAAAAAATAGCAGATTTGCTATGTTCTGAAATCCCTCACCTCCTTCTTGCTAATAGCTTGAGGAACACTCTTAGGTGTAAAGTGTTTTAATGGATAGCTTCTTGCCAGATAAATATAAGGAAATCAGGAAGCCACCATTTCATGAACAGAGATGCAAAAATCTTCAACAAGAGACTAAGCAAATGGAGGCCAACAATGTCTGAACCATAGTTGTGCATCGCAACAAAGTGGGGCATCCCAGGTGGACAAGTCTGAGGTGGCACCAAAAAGAAAAAAACAAAAAAAAAAAACAAAAAAAAAAAAACACTTGGATTACTCTTCAGACATCAAGAAGCTAAGAAAGAAAAGCAATATGGTCATAGCGAAACAGGCAAGCAAAACCACTTGACAGGTCCGAGAGCAGTTCCTTATGACAGTGTTCTCTGAACAGGGATGGAGGAGGAGGGTTTGCTGATCAGATAAGAACAGCAACCAAACCGTAGATGATCAGAGTTCATGGTGAAGAGCTGGGTGCTTTCTGGCTAGGGGAAGGAGAAAGACAGATACCACCATCAACATTGCGTAACAGCAATGATTAGAAAATAGGCCAAAGATCTGAGACACCTTGCCAAGGAGGAAATAACCAGGACAAACAAGCTTGCGAAAGCGCCCCACCCCCACCTGTCGCAGGCTGACAAGGTACAGGGGGGGTGCATTCTGTACCTGTGAGCGAGGCCAGGTTCACAGCACTGGGGCCACTGTGCTAGCCAGGCACACAAAGGAAGCAGCCCACTGACCTATGGCATGGCCAGACTGAAAGACAGTTTCTTCCAAATCAAATGTGCTCTGAACTGTTGGCCCGGTGATCTCGCTGTTACAGGGGAGCTTCATTCATTCATTCACTGTTGTCGAAACGCCCATGCGACCAAGATGTCCGTTACTTAGGTGGTCCAGATAAATTGTAGTAAGCTCAGACAGTGCTGGAGGAAAGGAAACAGTTTGGCCCAGGAAACCTCACTCTACACTCTTATGAAAGAAAGACTTCCTGAGAAGTCTGCGTACCGTGTGACTTCAAGCATGTGATCTGAAAAGGCAGAACCCATGCACAGCAAAGACCCTTGGCTCTCAGAGCTAGGGGGTGGGTGAGGGCTGAACAGATTTGAAACACAAGAAAACGTTTCTGTCCTTGTCCCGCAGTGGGTCGAAGGCGCCACGATACCTGCGTTAACATCTGTGGATGTATAAGATCCATAAGGCCCTATTTTATCTGTCAGATGTGGAGTTTGAGTGAAGAGGATGTGTCCGTGTGCCCTACGGTTGGCGTCGACATGCCTCTCTTAGCTGTATTAGTATTTCAAAACCCCCCATTCTTCCCGCTGCCTCAGGGTTTCTCACATGTCCATCAGATTCCAGCTTTCTTTCTAAATCCTCGCCTTTTAAAAAAAAGTCGCTTCTCATTCTTACTTGTCACGTTTCCCCTCTGTGATGTCAATCAAATTAATCGTAGCAAATCCTTGCTAAGAAGTTGATTGGGCTGGTGAGGTGACTCAGCAGGTTGAGATGCTTGTAGGAAGGCTGGCAGCCTGAGTGTGACCGCCAGGACACGTGGGGGTGGCGTGGGGGGTGGGGAGAGCGCTGCCTACTACAGGTGGTCCTCTGATCCTCACACGGATGCTGTGCACGGATGCTGTGCACACAGCGTAGGTGCACAGGCAAATAGTGGTTGTGAATGGGGGGGTGTGAGTGGAGGGAAGAGCACCACGTGTGTTCGCATGTTAATCAGGTTTGTCAGCTCCTAGGAGAATGTTTTTCTACAAGACAGGGCCTCATTATGTATCTCTGGTTGGCCTGCAACACAGTCTGTAGACCACATTGGCCTCTTAACTTCCTGTCTTCTGTCTCCTGAGTGCTAGGATTAAAGACTGTACCCAGCCCCGGTGTGTTGATTATTAAGGAAACCGGCTAGGCTAAAAGGTTCCCCACTGTATTGCTGACTGTGTGCTGATGCTCACGGGTTGTCTGTGGAGAATGTGAAGGTGAATTTAAATATCTCTGGGGTCAGCTTGCACGCGTTTTCAAATTTCCATGGACGCCAGCTGGGCTTTTGATTGTGCCTTCCTCTCGGAGACACCCCTGGCCCAGGCCTGCTGTTTCAGACTATATCTCCTGGTTCTTAACCTTTCCTCTGCACTTTCAAAGCTGACTCTATTGGTTGTGTCGCAAACTTGTGTGTGCAGGGCCTCTATTTAAATCACGTTTGATGCTGCCTGAATCGGTTCTGTGCTTGCTCCAGGTCAGCCATCTTGTAATCTCTAGTTGGTTTGGGGTTCAGAAACTGTTAAACCACATCAGAACTAGAGTTAGAGTTAGTTACGTTAGAGGGTGGCTGTGGTTACTGTAGACCTCTGGGTTTGTGATCTATTACTAAGCTCTCAGTCTCCCCTTAGCCCAGGCCTGGAAAAGGGAAGCCCCATGCTTCCCTCAATTTCCATTCTTCCTGCCCTGAGAGTCTTGTCTTCATCCTCCTCCTATCTCATTCTGAGACTCACTGGAAACACTCTTGATCCCTCTCATACCTTTATAGGACCCCCACACACCTCGTTTTCTCAGTTTACTTAATACTAGGGTGTGGAGACGTAACCCACTTTTGTTTGTGATCCTGGCCCCTCGGCTTCCTCTGCTGTGTCAGATGGTTGGTGTCGAGTGTCCGCCGGTGGACTTTTCATTCCACTTACCGACTGCTTTGGGTGTTTGGGACATTTGCTGCTCTGTTTCCCCTCAGCTGCATATGTAAATGTTTATGATATGTGACAAGTAGCACATCCTATTCTAAAAAAAAAAACCCTGCAGGGTCGGGGGTTGGAGAGGATGGCCTGGGAGTAGAGTATACACCGAGCATGTCTAAGACCCCCATCTCGACTCCCAGAACCCACAGCCTAAAAGAATGAAAATAAACAGTGGACACTGAATGGTTACCACCCGTGTCCCGCCAGCTGCCACTGTGACAAAATACATGAAAAGTCACCTCAAGGGGAGGGAGGTTCTGAGGTCTCTCGTCCAGGGTCACCCGGCTTGGTTTTCTTTCTCTGCCTGTCTGAGGCAGAGCTTCATGGCTGGGCTGGGCACATGCTCCCCCAGAGCTGTTCAGTTCCTCACTTCTCCGGAGGACGGGGAGAGGTAGGGCAGAGTCATAGGATTCTTCAAAGTCACGTCCATCCACGAGACACCCCCCCCCAAGGTCCCCGAGTTTTTACCTCCTCCCCAGTACAGCAGCTGGAGACTACGCTGTAACATCTGAGCCCTGCGAGAATGCCCCAGATTCCAGCATGGCACCCTTCATTCTGGCAGATGCTAAGCTTCTTGTCAGCAGGAAGTGCCTCACACACCCCGACTTGGCCTCATCTTAGCCCGTCTTCCCCATCATCTCTGGATCACTTTCTCTCTTTGCAGGTGAAAGGACAGCCTCTGTCAGTTGTGAAACAGTCACCGGGTGTCCCCAGGACGCTTATTTCAGAGGTCTACGGACGAGAAATAATATAATCAGAAAGGTGGAGAAAGTTATGCTTTGAAAGATCAGATCAAGGGGTTATGGGTACGGAGTTCCGGTGATGCCCGCTCAGGTGAACAGCGTGCTGAAGTAAGGAGGCTGCGGGTTGGACTGACCCACTCCCTGGTTTAGCCTGGAAGGCTGGGCTTAGGATTCCAGGTCCAGCACAGGCCAGATGTACATTAAAGGCCATACTTCAGACTGCCTTTAGGGGATTATTTATAAATTACTAAGAGAATCAAACACGGGAACGTATTTGTGTAAGTGTACACTGTCGTGTCGTGGAGACGGGAGGTGTTTTGAGATTAATAACAGTTCATTGCACGTATCCCTGACAGCCTTTGCAGCAGAGACCATGGAATTTGGGAGATGCCTACTTTCAGCTGCAGAGAAAGGAACATATGGGCAGCCAGTGCCTACTGCCAGGATAATACGCCACATAGACCGATTTGAGGAAATTAAAAAGGAAGGGAGAAACTGTTCTTTTTGAAGGAACAAACCTCAGCTGCTCCAAAAAGGTGACCCGTCAGGGGCAGGGTCTCCCACAGGTAAAAAGAGCAGCAAGGAGGCAAGGCACGGAAGGGCTAGCAGCAGTCGGTTCTGCAGCAGACACAAGCCAGGAGACTGCTAGTCCAGTTGTCACCGTCAGGTCGCATAGGTCACAGGCTGGGCTTTTAGATGCCCCCTTTACTCTGCCTGTCAGGTGCCACCTATGAGCCCCCTTCAACTACTTGAATCCCTTCTCTGTGCCTTTTCTTTTTCTCTTCTTTCTGCCCCGTCTGTCTCACGTTGGGGCCTTGTGCCTGCCGGTGTGGCTCGACCAGCTGAGCTTGGCCCCAGCCCCTACCAGGTTTTTCCAGTGCTCAGTAGTTTCCCCAGCAGCTCAGGATCTCAGTGTTATCAGTTGCTTGTAAGGATAGAAAAGGGCGTAGGGCAAGCTAAGGCATGGGGAAGGGCACCAGCCCGTCTGTGCCAACGGGGGTGTGTCTAGTATCTAGAGACTCCCCAGTGCTGTCCGTTCCGGAGACTCTCTGCGCAGTAATGTTTGAAGTGTGGACAGCCATGTCCCGATGCGCACAGATAGAGACCGTCCCCTGACTGTAGTCTGGGTGAGGACCCTGGCCCAGAGACGGTTTGCTTGGCTGTCATGCGGAATTTCTTTTTAGAGGGTATGGGTAGGGCCTCTGTGGAGAGGCAGGTATTAAAACCCACTGTCAGCAGGGACAGGGGAGAGGGATTTATGAGCAGATAAGGCAGAAAGGGTGGGAAAGATTAGACTTTCTGTGGCCTGCCTTGGGGCCAGAAACCATGGGTGGGAAAAAAGAAATTATGCATCACGATGTGATCTCATTTCTCCTGTTCTCTGTTGTTAAATTCTACCTTTCTGAATCAGAGTCTTCTCATCTGCCACCTCCCGGCTGCCTGGCACAACAAACAGCGTGGGCTTTCTGGTACCCAAGGGAGAAGGCTCTGCTGCTTCCTAACTCTTCCTTTTCCAGTGGCTTCTCCAAGCTCCGGTTAGATTCCACCTTGGCCCACGGAGCCCCGTGTGCACTGATCTCTTTATGTTTCCAAAACTGATGGGTTACTCTGTGTCTCTCTGCCCTTTTCCTGATCCCGTAAACGTGGCTTCGCACTTCCTTCCCTGGGGCCTCTGCCGTTCCTTGTCTCCAGGTGAGCACTGGCAGGTTCCGCTGGAGACTCTGACTAAACTCTGCGCCTCAGACTGTCTCCTTAGTGTGCTCCAGATTCCAAGGCATCTCTGTCACGGATGACCCAACCTCACCTAGCCACACATGGATTAATTTACTCTATTGTACTTAACCCCCTTGGCTTCTGTTCTTATTGTCTGTCTGTTCTTTCTCCAATTATGTTGTAAGTTGTTACTTCAGGAATGTTGTCTGTCCTGTTGCACTGTTTTGCTCTCAGTACCTATACACACCCAGCCTTAGGATTTCCAGTGGCTATTTATACCTGAGAAGCCACAGAAGCAGGTTGTTTATGATTCGATAGTGTTTGCTCTCAGGGCTCAATTTATGGAGAGTCCACCAAAAAGTGCTGAAGAGAACCCAAATCGGCGGTCATGGAGCAACCAGTCTAAAGTTGTCTTGGCAGAGTGGAACTTACCAAGGAGGCAGGCTAGGGGAAAGGACATAGCACAGGGACACCTCAATTTCAGAATAATCTAGATTTCAGAGAAGGCTCCGCTGGAGCCCAGGTTTCAGGAGAGGCTGAGAAGGTTGGAGGAGTATAGCTTGCTTGTCAGAGGGCAGGTTGGTTAACAGCCAGAGTAAAGGTGGGAGCCAACGGAACACATGGGGAGACTGCTCCCGGTTTGCAACAGAGAACAAATGGGTCACCTTGCGCTGTCTTCATTCATCTCATCTGCCGCTGGGCGTTGGAGGGCAGCAGAGGGATTGGACAAGCCTTAAAGGGTGGGTGATGGCGCTGCTATTGGAGGAGTGTTTGACAGTACTCTGCTGATAGATCTCTGCAGGTCACTTAGGTCGTCATCGGTCCTCACAGATAGGGTCTCCTAATTGTTCTCCCCACTTAGCCCTGAAGTGCAGACGCGCCCTTTTGTCAAAGACCTTTAATCATTAATGATTTCCCCTTTTTTAAAGCAAAGATTGCAATTAGAATACAGTTTGCTGTCTATACGGAATTGACCTAAGTTGAACGAAAAGCCCCAAGCCTGAACAGAGCCTCATTCTAGTTACAGCCATAAGACAGCTAAGTGGCTATTATCTCCTGGAGATTTCTGAAGGATTAAACCTGGGTGTGAGCTCTTGGAACCTGGCTGCTGAAGGCCCATTCATTTCCCAGGCCCTCTGTCCTCAGGGCTTCATCCTCCAGGAGCTGGGTTTGTTCGCCTAGCTCTTCAGACCCAGTGCCGTTTGCAAAATGCATGTGGTGACACTGCTTCACACTGAGTGATTTTTGAGCTCTCTTTAGGTAGCCGAGCCTTTTAGCTCTTGGCACAGTGCCCGACACATGATCCATACGGAGTAATGATTGTCTCGTTCTCTGAATGATCTTACAGGATTTGGACTTGAACCTCGATTTAAAATTTTATTTTACTTATTGCAGTGCACGGGACCAAGCTCAGGGTCTGGCATGTGCAAGTCAAGAGCTCAGTTGCTGCAGAGTAGAAAGACAGGGGAAATGAAGGGGAGAAAGGACAAACGGAAGGAGCCCCCTCGCTCCAGAGTTTGAAGTTTCTGCAGCCAAGAATTCCTGTACACTGGTCAGCAGCATTTGCTAGGAGGTTGTTTAAAGGAGAGACTTCCTTTTCTATAGAGACGTTTAAGTAAGGATGTTGAAATAGCCGTGAGCCGCGCTTCAGGCCAAAGCACTCTTTCTCCTTTCCCAGCTGTAAACCTACAGTCTTCTAGGAAATAAAAGCTCCATTTACAGTAGAGCACCTCCTGCAGCACGTTGCGCCCTCGGGCTATATCCCTACCACAGCACCTCCAGCACCTCCTTAGGATCCGGTGGACCAAAAAGGGTGCAACGTTTCCTAACGCCGCTTTGAGATATAACTTTCTGGTCACCAAATCCTATAGATGGCTACTGTTGAGATGTTTAAACGTGACTTTCTCGATTCTTAGAGAGAAGGCTCATATCCACGCCATGCTGTGACTTAGTTTTCCTCCACGTTCCTTTCCGTTAAGCTTTGCACTTAAATCCATATTAATTCTCTTTTTGAAAAGCATCGGTTTCACTCAGTTTCATTCTGAAATCCTTTCCTGTGGTGACGGCAAGGATCCCATCTTCCCCTGAATAGAAGTCTTGGAAAACAGTTCCCTAGGCCACTGTCATGGTAGCCTGTGATAGCTGGTGGTAGCCTGTGGTATCTTGGGGCTTCTTCTCCAGCCACCGCCACTACAGTTGAGCTGCACTTGCTGCCCAGACTTTGATGTTTCTACTTCCAAAATTTGATTCTGTTTCCTTGAACTCCAACAAACAAAACCAAACAAACTAACAAGACAGTTTAGCAAAGAATGTTTTCAACTGGCCATGGCAGGTGGGGGCAGAGCTGGAGGGCTGGCACGATGTGAACACTCACATCCTGTAGTAAATGAAAGATGCCACTGAACTCTCCCTGAGCACAGGGTGATGGGAACGGGCTTCCTTCAGCACTCAGCGAGTTACTGAGTAAGGAGCTGCTGGTGTTTGGGGCATATGGATGTGGAAGGGATGGAATTGGCACTCGGTAGATTCCTAACGGTGCTTCTGACCTTAAGTGTCTTTGCAGTCCGTGTCTTTCAGACTCATTTCACAATTCATATCTATATTAAGACAAGTGTAGCTGAATGAATAGTGTGTTTCCTCAGTCGCCATTGGCATGCCACTTCTACACAGTGAGCAGAACATTCCCCCAGGTCAGCACTTTTTGTAACTTTATTTCATTTTCTTCTATGTGTGTGCCTGTGTGCATGCTGCTGTGCCCCAGTGTCTATCAGAGGACGGCTCAGAAGCCCTCCTCTCTACCCACCATTTGGGCCCCAGGATCAAACTCTGGTTGTCAGGTTAGTGCTAAATGCCTTTGCCCTGTAAGCCATCTCACTGGGCTTACTTGGCCTGGTGAGGGGTCAGTATTGGCTGTGCAGGTGACCTGAGTTTTTATCTGGGAACCCCTGGTGAGAAGGGAATCAACTGGAAACTGTCCTCTGGCTTGCACGCATGCTGCCAGCACACAGTGCACACAGTGTGACAGCAGCATGCGCACTGAGCGGCATCTTGGACACCAGTGTGCTTCTCTGTCCCCTTTCTTCCCTTCTTCCCTCCTGCTCTTTAACCAGAAGTGCTACGAGGAGATTTTGTTGGTGAGTGGAAATCTGGTGGAAAAGTGGTCCTCTCTGTAGGGAGGTGGCTTAAGCTTGTATAGGGCCTTAGATTTAGTGTCATTTAGAAGGAAATAAGGGGGTCTGGAGAGAGGGCTCTGATGAAGAGCCTCGCTGCTCCTACGGAAGATTCACGTCTGTATCCTAGCTTTGTAGCCTACCAGGATTGGGACTGGAGGTGATTGCCATGGGCCAAAGGGCAGAGGAAATACAGCTCCGCAAGATGATCACTACCCAGGCTCTGTCCACCATGTGCTGGCAGCAGGGCCAGCGTGACCCTGCACATTTACTGGTAGGAGGTCGGCTTATTTCATCACGAAGCAGTTTAGGGCGCACAGCGGCTTGCAGCCAGGAACGTCAAGACCGCCTTGATGCTCGGCCGGAGTGATAAGCTCCTTCCCCTGAAACAGAAGGTTTTCCTGGACCTTGGGTAGAGGCGACAGTTTCTCCCTGGAGGCTAGAGTGGCTTTCCAGCCAGGCAGAAAGAACTCAGGCGTTTTTATTATCAGTGGAGAGAGAATGGCAGGGGAAATTGAAGTGTCTGTAAACACTGTATTTCTGGCTGGAAAGGCCGTGGTTATCTGAAGGGAAGATCAGAAAGAAGCAAGAGGCATGCCATTCCAACGGGCCTGCAGTTTCAGTGTGTATCCACCTTAGATGGATCCTTCTGAGAGTGCTGGAATAGGGGGAGGCAATGGGCAGAAGTCTCGGCCTCTTCGTGCCTGGTAGTAATGTCATGCAGCAAACACTGCTGTGCAGACGTATTCTGGACAGCGTACTATGACTTGAACTCTGTGACGCACCTTTCTTACCTTTGGATCTGTGTGGAATGTGCAGTTCGGATGTATGTGAGTGACTTCATGCTACCTTTGTGCTTTGATTGGAGCCCCAGCGAGTCTTATGTATTTCCGTGTGCTTTGGAAGTTGCAAGCCTGGGTTTTTAGTTTGGGTTTCCTTGCTGTGAACAGACACCATGATCACGGCAGCTCTTATAAAGGACAGTGTTTAACTGGGGCTGGCTTACAGGTTCGGAGGTTTTGTCCATGATCGTCATGGTGGGAAGGCTGGAGGCGTGCAGGCAGTTCACAGGCTGAGTTTGTGGCAATCTGATAACTTGTGTGTTATGACCGTGTCCATGCTGACCCCTGGGGTGCTGCGTGGTACGCCCAATCTAATCGATTCATCATTTTTTGTTTCAGAAAAATACTTATTTTTGTTATAAGGCTCTGTTAACTAAATATAGAACAGAAGCTTCTGTGTATTAATTTTGAATTTTTAGCCAAAAAAGGTGTGGCAGTTGTAAGGAGCAGGCCGAGCACTGGTGTATAAGTTTATCTGTGAGGCCAGACGACTCCCACTTGACCTCAGTAACGTTGCAGGGTGTAGCCATGCAGTTTAAAGCCGTGGCTTTTTGAATTAAAGAACAGCAGAATCAAATGTCATTCACGTTCTTCAGAAAGGTTAAAGTGTTGACATCCTTTATTTTACTAGTGGCATAGAATTCTACGTAATAGTAAATGGGAGATGCCCCCCACACATTCCAGGCCCTGTCTGAGTCTCTTGTCTAGGGACAGGAGGCCAGAGGAATGGTCACAGTTGCTCTTTTACTCAGGCCTCGACACTCTGCCTGCCTCAGGTTGGTGCCTGTGGCTTCATTCTGAGCTTGCATGAGATTAAAGCCTGGCTGTGTGTCAGGTTGCCTCATGGATGTATTTGAGGAACAGCTTGTAGGGTTTCACTGTGCTGAGTACTTGAGGCATTTTTCTTAGGGAGACCATACTGCCTTCATGGCCGTCTTCTTACAGTGTGCTTTCAAGGCCCACCATCAACCCTCCATCAACAGTAAGCTTGACAGCTGGGCCTGGTGATGCATACCTTTCATTCCCAGCGCTCTGGAGGCAGAGTTGGCTGGCTGCCTTCCAGGCCAGCCCAGTCCCTATATAGTGAGCCTCCAGGGCATCCAGGGCTACATAGAGAGATCCTGTCTCAAAAAAAAGCAAACCCAGCAGTAAGACAAGCACAGTCTAATCTGCAGAGTGGTTAAAGCGTTCTGGATGAGTATGAGGGTTTTGGACTGAGCCTCTCAGTTCTGCCAGGCCACTTCCTGATGCCGATCCTGGAGGGGTGGTTTGCACTCAAGGGCAAGTTAGCATCTTCTTGAGGAATTTGATGTGTTTAGTTTAGGGCCTGGTACAAAGTATGTATGACTTTCATTGTGGCCAGACTCAGCTGTGACTGTAGATTTGACTGTCTGGTTTCCTCAGGCACTTTGTGAACTTGTGCATTGCCCTTCTTGCTAGCCTAGCTCTGTGCGGGCAGTGTTATCTTTGTTGAACTGAGGCATTCATTTCAACTGCTTGAGCCCTCGAAGAGCTGGTAGTTTTTATTTCCTTTGTGTGGGCAAAAATTAGAATCTCTCTCGTGGGAAGCCTGGAGTGCACTCGGGAGTCAGAGTGCATTGACCCAGTTCACTTTGACTCTATTGAGTTCAAATTGTCTCATCCCTGATCTCTCTCTTTCTTGCCCCTTTTCTTTTCATCTCCGATCTCTGGTGTCCCAGGCTGGCCTTAAACTGACCATCCTAACTAGTGTGTGTGGTGTTAGGGTTTGAACTCAAGTGACCTACCAGCTCCTAGCTGGCCTCCCCTTTCACCTCTCTGGAATTAAAGGTAGATACCACCACCTTTAATTTAAGAAGCACACAGTGTCTGTTACATGTTTTCTTAGATTCATAATAGTGACTATTTTTCCTTATTAAAAGAATTTCTTGTTTATACTTAATTACTGACTTTAAAAAAAAAAGTTTGTCAACATTTTTTGATGGTTTTTCTGTGAAACAACCCTGGCTATCCTGGCCTGGAACTCACAGAGATCCACCTGCATCTGCCTCTGGAGTTCTGGGATTAAAGCATGTGCTACAGATTTTTTTAGGTGGGTAATTTTCTTGTTTTTGACCCTTAAGCAGATCTCCCCTTCCCCACCAGGAAATGAAGGGTCTATTTTGGCTTCTTGTTTAGGTAGGAGTCCATTATGGTGAGAGCATGACGGCAGGCAGGGGAGGCATGCTGACTGAAACAGGATGTAGAATGACATCAGGAGGGCCCTGATACTTCTTCCACCAAGGCTCCCCAGGCTTCCCATGTAGCGCCACCACCTGGAGCCCAAGTGTTCAAACACATGAGCTGATGGGGGACATTTCCACATTCGGACCACAACCTAATGCCCCTTCCCCCAGTTCCCCTGCCCCCCATACATCTGTGGCCCTCTCATGATATAAAATGTGTCTTTCCACGTCAGCAGACCTCATGGTCTCTCACAGAAGTCTTCTGAGACTCAAGACTGTCTCGTAACTGTGTCCCAGGTTCCAGCTGGGGTTCTGACCCTTGTTGGGGGGTGGGGGGGCAGACATGGCAGCAGGCAGGAGGGAGGCGTGCTGCAGGAGGAGAAAGCACTTCCTTTTTCCCCTGAGACGACCTCCTTTATATAACTCAGGCTGGTCTATAACTCTGTAGCATAGGATAGAGTTGAGTTCCTGATACTTCTGCCTACATCTGTCTAATGCTGACATTTCTGCCTCGTATCACTTTGCCCGGCTGAAGAATACTTTATCTAGGAAGGGAAGAATAAATCCCTGATAGTTTTATTATTTTATTTCCACTTTTGTCTTGGCTTTTCAAGACAGGGTTTCTCCGTGTAGCCTTGGCAGCTTTGGGTGTCCTAGAACTCGCTCTGTAGACCAGGCTGGCCTTGAACTCAGAGGGATCTGCCTGCTTCTGCCTCACAAGTGCTGGGATTTAGCAGTTTTCCAAAAAGTGCTTGGCGAGGTATCTTTCGCTAATTGATGCATTAAAAACATTGACTTTTAGTTCATGGTTCCTGTTCTCATTGGCCAATCCAGCCAGTTCTTGTTTACAGTAGTGCTTGAGTGTGGCATGAGAATACCCTGGTAAATATGTCTTGACGAAGACCTGAAATCACTTAACCATTTCCTTAAATCGTGTCCCTTGAGTGGACATGGGATTAAGGCAGCACAGCTGGGTCACCTGGAGCAGTCCTTGATACTTGGTTTTTTTTTTTTAATTTTTTTCACTTTTATTTTTTAAATGAATGGCCTCAGCAAGTGTGCTTGTGTCCCTGTGATGTGTCATGACATCCCCCTCTCCCCTTACCCCACTTCCCGCCTGTCATTGTCTTACCACCCTCCCCCATTGTAAGAAAAATATCCTTTGTCTCGAACCTGTGTTTAAGGAACAAGTGTCAGGGCCTGTGTGTGTGTGTGAGGTCTCCCACATTCTAGGCTGCCATGGTTGGCAGGCTTGGCAGTGAGTGACTTCTTTATGTGTTGGGCCATGTTACTGGCCTGGACAACACTCTGAAAGTGATCTCTGGAGATTGGAGTTTTGCCTTCCTTTTCCGGTCTTTGTGTGGATTCATCACTTCCTCTTACCTGGGCCGTAAAAATGGCCTGGTCAGAAATTAATTTATATGAGAAGGTAGAACAGTATTCTCTCTTAGATGCTGTTGAGAATTATTTTAATAGTATGTACTTTTTTTTCCTACTTAAAAATAGCCTCTAATTTAACCTAGATTTTACCAGTATCCACGTCGATTTTTCTGCTGTAAATACACTATTGAAAGGCTGGTGTCTTGGTCCATGCATATAAAACCTCAGAACAGCCGGGCCGTTAAGGCCAGTCTACACTGCACTGTGAGTTCCAATCAAACAAAAACAACAGCTGGGAAGTAAGTGTCACCCGTGTCCACAGCTCCCAAGGAAAGGAGGATAGGACAGCGAAGTTACAAAAGAGAAACTGAGAGCTCCGGCTTCCCTTTCTCCCTCAGTAGAAAGCTAGTGCCTTTAACTGCACCCAAAAATGTGACCGTGAGCCGGACAGTGTGGACCTTGTGACTGTCTTCAAGCAAACTGCCGGGATTTCTGAGTTGTTTTTCTTGCTTTTGTCTTCTGCATTTTGTATGTAGAGCCTGGGATCTGGAATAAAGTCCGAGTTTTCTCTTTTTTTTTAACATTAAAAAATTATTATTGTATCTGTATGGGTGTTTTGCGTGTATGCATATCCGTGCATCAGAGCGGTACTGCCTGTGGAGGCCAGAAGAGAATGTTAGATGCCCTAGAGCTGGAGTTTTAAAAAAAAGGGAAAAACAAACAAACAAAAAAACTGTGGTAAACTGCCATGTGGGTGCTGGGAACTGAGCCTAGGTCCTCCCGAAGGGCAGCCAGTGTTCTTAATCACTGAACTGTCTCTCCAGCCTCCTTTTGTTACATGTTAACCAAACATGTAACCAAACATGTTAAGAAAGGATTGCATCTTTTCTCCTGGGGGGAGGGGTGCGTTGAGACAGGCTTCCTGTGTGTAACAAACCCAGGCTGTCCTGGAACTCTGTAGACCAGGTTGACCTCCAGCTCAGATCCACGGGAGTACAGCTGCCGGCTTTAAAGGATCATTTCTTATTTATCTCACTACGCTCTTAAATCTTCATTGTAGGTTAGCTTTTTTTTTTTTTTTTCTAACCGTGGCTAATTTGATATTCATACTTGGTTTGCATCGGAAAGAACCTCTGTTGGGTTTGTCTCTGAAAGAAAACGTGATCATTATGGTTTAATGTGGCTCAAAAGGTAATCTCTATAAGGACAAGGGAACCAAGCAGGACTCTCTGCTCTCTGCTAGGTTGGGTTCCCCTCACCCCAGTTTAGAATGGAATCCCCCTTGTGACAAATAGGCTCTTTTTTTTTTTTTTGAACTTGGCAGTGAAACTTCCTCCTGGGACTCTGAGGGAAGGAGATTTGCTTCTGGTGCTTTCTCAGAAAGTTGCCTTATTTGTCTGCAGAGTCTGGAGCTCTGACTTCCCTTTCCCCTGAGGCTGCTTGTAAGTGGAGTTGATCTGGGAAACAATCTTCAAGGTTCCCCAGCGACTGAAATAGAGCAGCGCCAGTGTAGTCTTGGCCTCTGAACGCCCAAGTGGATCTTCAGCTGCAGCAAAGCGACTGGCTCCTGAGGCAGAGATAAGACCTGGGTCTGGTGGTACAGGTCTGTTATCCCAACACTTAGAAGACTGAGGCAGGAGGATAGTGAAGTTGAGACCAGTGGGCTAGATTAAAATAACTTAGTCCCTTTCCCTCACCCCTAGCATTTACCCTCCTCCCGTAGGCGACAAAGAAGAGAGGACAGGAAACCTGAAGCCTGGGAGCTCGCTGTCTTCCTCTTGTGATTATTCTAAGCGGTTCACTGTGAAGTAATGGCCTGGTGACTGAATGAACAGAGATTTGAAGGCTCTCCTGCAGGCTCCCACTCAGAGCATTGTAGGTCTCTGTTCAGGGCTTAGTACTCTTTACAGTGTCAGGTAGAAGGTTACAACACTGTGGTCTGAAATTCCCGGGAGTCAGATTAAGTACAGAGGGAGGAAATGGTTAAAGAGAAATCCGAGGAGGGCTAAAGCCAGCTGGAGGCTCACGGTGAGGAGCTCTGTGGGTCTGGTAGGTTGCCACTGTGTTGTGTGGACACAAGGTCACTTCAGCCAAAGCAAATGTTCCTCTATTTTATTGTGGGTGGTAGCCTACCGAGACCGTATATCCAGTCTTATTCCCACTCGTGTGTGTGTGTGTGAGTGTGTATGAGTGTGTGTGTATGTGTGTGAGTGTGTGTGTGTGAGTGTGTGTGAGTGTGTGTGAGTGTGTGAGTGTGTGTGAGAGTGTGTGTGTGTGTGTGTGAGTGTGTGTGTGAGTGTGTGTGAGTGTGTGTGAGTGTGAGTGTGTATGTGTGTGTGAGTGTGTGTGAGTGTGTGTGAGTGTGTGTGAGTGAGTGTGTGCGTATGAGTGTGTGAGAGTGTGTGTGTATGTGTGTGTGAGTGTGTGTGAGTGTGTGTGAGTGTGTGTGAGTGTGTGAGTGAGTGTGTGTGTATGTGTGTGTGTGTGAGTGTGTGTGAGTGTGTGTGAGTGAGTGTGTGTATGAGTGTGTGAGAGTGTGTGTATGTGTGTGTGTGAGTGTGTGTGAGTGTGTGAGAGTGTGTGTGTGTGTGTGTGTGTGTGTGTACTCATGGCGTGTCAGCTCATAAAAGCACCGATGCATGGATTTGGAATGAGGTCATTCTGTGACCCCCCAGCCCTGCTGCCCATGGTGCAGCTGCACACACTTCATCTTTTTTCACTTCTGTCTCTCAGTTTCTTCATGTTCTCCATATTGGAATAGTAAACCTTTCTTATAAATGTCAAGCGTGGAATAAATGAGTCGGTAAATGTGAAATATCCTTGATCCTACTTCACTTTTACGACGTTGTGGTGCTTGGCTGCAAGCTGGCAGAGCCTTGGCCCAGGGCGACAGTCGTAAGCTGCCAAGGTCTCTGCCTCCTGCTCCTGCCCTGATTCAGCTCAGCTGCTTGTCCTTTTGGATTTGCTTCCTTCGTGGCAATTTTTCTTGGCATGTAAGACAGACAGCCTGCCCTGGCATAGGAAGGCTCTGGAGGCTGGCCCATCACTGACTTTCCGGGTAGCCGGTTACCTCACTGATGCACTTTGATTTTCCAGCCTCCTTGCTCAGGAGCGGTGGCCCTCACTGGTGGAATTTCAGCCCTCGGGCAGCAACAGCAGGCTACTCTGTCCTTGTTGGTCACCCAAGTCACTCAGACTGTTAAGTTTTCGCATGTGAAGTCTCATGAGCATCTTTGGCCCGCTCCTCCCTCCTGATGCGCTTAGGGATCCTGCCTCAGCCACAGCAGGGCTCTCTTGGTTTTTCAGAGACAGTTTCCCTTTGTAGCAGGCCCTCAGCACGCAGAGGTGAGCTTCTGCCTCCCTGGGATTAAAGGTTTGGGCCACCAAGCTCAGCCAGGTTTCTCTTTAGCACTGCAGACATTTCAGAGGCGATGATTCTCTAAGGAGACTGTCCTTTATTTACGGATGCCTCTAGGCAACCCTTTTCCTGAGGGCCCGACACCAAAAATGTTTACACAGTACCCAATAGTGTACAACAGGACAGATTGTCCCCCATCTATTGTTCAGAGCCATTACTCTGCATACCACATTTGCCCTTCTCTTCTGTGCCATGGGAAGTTCACAGTTGGGTCAGAGACATTATGAACATACCTAATTCTGTTTTAATAGGTCCCTAATTTTGCCTGGCAGCTCTTTTAATATTTTACTGATTAGTGCTTTTAGTTTTCGTAGGTTATTTTTTCAGTCTTTTATTCTCCTCAGTTTCCAACTCATTTTATAACATATTTGTAGTAAATGACCTTGACATCAGAGATAAAATAGAGGCTATTAATCTGTCCTCACTAAACTGTGATATGAGCCATGCATTTGAATCCTGGGTTAGCATTTACGAAGTTTTGTGGCCTTTATTCGGTAAGGCCTCATTTTTCTTTGTCTCCGTCATGGCTGTCACAACAGAAGGTGTAATGTGTCTATGTAGTGTCTTGCCCATAGGTCAGCTGGTAACCAGTATGGTGAGTGCCAGAAGTGGCAAGAGGCCTGCTTCTTTGTGTGAGGTAAATCAGCTGCACGTTAGTTAGGGTAATACTGAGTCGGGGGTCTGGGGACAATGAGGGGAATGTGATTGTAATATAAAGCAAGAGAAAGGGGGCTGTGTGGGGACATGCAGTGAGAGGGAGTGGGTGTGAGCCACTGTGTGGTTGCTGGGAATTGAACTCAGGACCTGGATGAGCAGTCAGTGCTCTTAACCACTGAGCCACCTCTTCAGCCCTGGGAGTCTTTGTAGGTGGAGACATGTGGGCCATTTTTGAGATGAGGTCTCACAATGTAGCCCAGGCTGGCCTCAGACTCAGAGATCCCCTTGTCTGCTTTCTGAGGGCTGGGACTAATGGTGTGCACCACACACACAGAGATTCACACATTTTTGATTGCCTGTGGTGAGGTGCCCTTTGTGGGTGGTGTTAAAAGTTTCAAGTGAGAGTAAGTTATCAGTTTCAACACCCTCTTCACTAGTCCCCTCATCCATTTCTCATGCTGCAGGCAGATCTATTGTTCTCTGTGCAGCTCTCATTCCTTTGCTTAAAGGCACGTTCAAGGTCTGCTTGCCTCTAGTCTAAAATTCAAACCTCAGAAGACCTGTCTTTGTCATGATGTACCAGCACCAGCCAATATGACTTCCTTCCTCTTCACCACTCTCACCTGTACCCTTCTTCCTGTGTCCTCAGGTCCCCCCTTGTTCCACTAACTGTCCCAGCTCTGGTCATACCTCCTCAGTTTCATCATGGCACTTCCTAGGAGCTAGAGAGGTTGCTTTCTGTGTAAACATGAGTATTCCCATCCCCGTTAAAGCTGGGTGTCATGCAAATGCTTGTAACCTCAGCTCCCAGGGATCCAGTGCTGCCTTCTGGCCTCTCTGCTCATGCATGGGTAGGTGTGCAGCCTCTGCCCCGTTCCATAGGCCTATGGCCCGACAGATGCAGTCACATGCATCAGTGCCTTCGTAAAACCAAAGAATGAAACTCTCTGCTTCTTGCATTTGCACCATCTGCAGGCTTGCAAGACCACAACTTCCCTGCTCACTCCTCCAACCGCATGGGTTAGTGACCCCTCCTATGTGTGGTGTCTACCCATCTAGTGTGTGTGTGTGTGTGTGTGTGTGTGTGTGTGTGTGCACACGTGTGCATGTACCATGTATATGCTCGTGTGTCTGTGGAGGCCAGGAGAGGGAGTCAAATCCCTTACAAAGCTGGAGTTACAGGCAATTGTGGTCTGCCTCGTAGAGTGCTGGGAACTAAACCCACGTCCTTCGAAGGAGAAGCAAGCGCTCTTAGTCACTGAGCCCACTCTTCAGCTCCCCAAACGTCCTTCACGAATATTCCACAGCCGTCACAGTAAAGTCTAAACACAGGTTGGTGTTGTCAGCAGTTAATTCTGGAGAGGATGAAAAGCTTTGGATGTAGTTACTATTATTGTATTATTGCTTTGGCCCTAAAATCCAGCATACAGCAGTGTTGCCAATCATTCCCTATGTACGTATATATCTTTCTTTCCCAAAGAAAACTGAGACCTTGGGAACATCTGGTTCTAGGGCAGAGGTTTTGTGTATGTTAGGCAGGGTTCCAGATCAGCTGGAGTTTCTTAGTGCTCTTTCTTTGTTCCCCATTCAGAATGCTATGTTTCCAAGAACCTAAGCTTCTGTTAAAATCATGTCTTGTGCAAACTTAGATTTGGGGAGAATTAACATATGTCTGCTCACTCCACAAAGGAAAGGACTCCACCCAAGTGGTGCTTCGGAATTAGTGAGTAAAATTGGGTTTACCTACAGAAGTATAGACCTTTGGGTATGGGTCCCAGGGGGGGAAAAAAGCCCAATTCCTCCTAGTAACTGTTAACTGCAGAGAAATTCTGGGGACCTTGTGAGCTTTTCTGCCCCAGCAACTGTCAACCTCCAAAGACCTCAAAGAGGGGTGGGGCCTCATAAGCTCCTCCCCCAACATACTGTTTATAACTCCGCAGGAAGGGGCGGGGCCTCCGTGGGTTGGGCGGGGCCGGATGAGCCCCTCCCCCAGTTAGTGTTAACTGCCTGTAAATCCTGGGGGAGGCTTGTGAACCTCTTCCTACAGGGCAACTGTTAACTGTCTACAAATCCTTGGTTATGGGCAAGGTCTCAGGAGGGTAGAGCCTCAAGAACTCTACCTCCTAATCAGTTAACTGTTTATAAATCGTTGGGGAGGGCCCCTTTCTACTCGGAGGTGGGAAGTTAATGGTGGGCTTGGGCAGGTCTATTAAAGGTGACTTCATGATAGTTCAAGAGGGTGATAGCTGTGCTTTGAGAGGACAAGCATTCCACAGCGTTACCTTTTAAGTTTCAAAAGTTCTCAGTATGTGGGAATATGTCCAAAATTCTGAATATATTATGTTTATTTCCATAGAAGTCAGCAAGATCACATGGTTTAGTAGTATTGAGAAAAAAGTTGAGGTTAAGAAATAGGCATCAGGGGGGTTGGGGATTTAGCTCAGTGGTAGAGCGCTTGCCTAGGAAGCGCAAGGCCCTGGGTTCGGTCCCCAGCTCCGAAAAAAAGAACCAAAAAAAAAAAAAAAGAAATAGGCATCAGCTTTGGAAGATGGTAGACCACCGGCCTATTATTGACAACTTATAGATAACAAGAGTAAAACCTTTATTCTGCTTTTTTCCTGTAAAACCTGGTTTCCAGGTAAGCAAATAGTACATGAGGCCTTTAGTGTTGGTGTTTTCCTTCTTGTTGCCTGGTTTAACATTTGATTCACGTAGTTTTTCCTCATTGTTTTTACCTGATTGTGAGCACAATTACCTGTTATCATTCATAATTACTTTATGTCCCTTGTCTGATGGTGCCAACATTTAACTCTCTCTGAGTTTGTCTGGATTGTGCTTCCTTCTGACAAAGATTTGTCTCAAAAGTTTGTTTGGCTTTCAGCCATGTTTTTGAACGGGGTTGGGGGAGGATGATGAGAGTTTAAGGGTTTGTTATTCTGTGAGTCTGGTTGCCTTCAGTGCCTCATCAGTGGGTGTCGTCGATGTGCTAGAAAGTTCTGATGGAGCTGCTGTAGGCTTTCTTGAACTGGAGTGCACATCTGTATTCCAGAAAGGATCTTACAGGCTTTGCTCGGCCCTTCTAGTGGTAGAGTATAGTTGGGGAGATGTCGAGGTTTGCAGCGGTGGGAATTGAGTCCTTGCTCTCGTCCTAGGATGGGTGTTGGGTTTGTGCAAGCTGTGTTTCTCTCCCCTCTATCATCTGCTTCTCCTTTAGACTTAGAACTCTGTTCTTCCCTCCAGGATCATAGTTTCCAACCTCAGCAGTAGATACTATGAATAATTTTGGAGGAATTTAATAAATTTTTATATCCAGTATTAAAACTAATGGGTTCAGGATCTTTAACCACAACTACATGAACTTTTTCAAGTAGAGTTCACTGCTTCCGTGGCTTTCTGACATTTCTGAGTAACTCCTAACACAGTCCAGTAAAGAAAAGTGTTTCCCTGCTCTCCAGGAACTTTGTTTGTAGGTGGGGAGTGGGGGAGTAAAAAAATCAAACAGCCAATAGAGTGCTCTTACCTGCATCGGATAGCCATGTCCCCCACCGTAGTTCCTGTCTCGCACTGTAGTCCCTGTCCCCCAGTCTGTTTTGGGTTTCTTTCATAAGGGATACATTAACAAATTACAACTTTTTTTTTGTTTTGTTTTTGTTTTTTTGGAGCTGAGGACCGAACCCAGGGCCTTTCGCTTGCTAGGCAAGTGCTCTACCACTGAGCTAAATCCCCAACCCCACAAATTACAACTTTTAAGCATAAAATTTTAAAGTAAAATATGACTAGAAGAAAACACCAAAGGATTTACCTACTATATTTCTAGGTCTGACCCAAGGCTGTAAAATAAAGTTTCTTGAAATGTGAATGTAAAAAAAAAAAAATTAAACTGTATACACTTACATGTACACAAGCAAATAAAACTATCCTTTTTAATATATATCTTTTACAGTAAAAATATTTTGTAAGCTACTATACATAAAGAAGGATATCAAGTTATACTAAATTAGAGGTTCTAAATGTAACTTTTTACCTGTGAGAGATGTTCATTTTCGGTTAGTTCTGATTCTGTTTTGATGGAATAGTTTTACCACCAGTCTTGGAGAGTAAAGCTGTCTTGCTGTTTATAAATCCATTGTGTAAATGGATTAGGACAGACTGAGAAGCTTCTGCCCAGCAAAGGACTCTGTCAGAAGGTAAGAGACCGCCTTCAGTGTCTGCCAGACTCCTGACAGATGTGATACCTAGAAACCGTACCAACTCAAAAACGTAAAAACAGAATAGCAAGTAGTTTAATGACATCATGGGAAGATGGCCTGAATAGATGCCTCAGGCAGTAAATACGTCATATTAAAAATATTCCGTGCCATCAACTGTTAGGGAAATGCAAATCCCAGTTATGATGTCATAGTGTCTCATCCTAGTGAGAATGGCTGTTTATCGAAACAACACAATACAACAAATGTTGAAAAGAATGCGCAGAGAAAGAACCTTTGTCCGCTGAAGGCAGAGGTGCAGATGAGTAAGTGAGCCACACAAGAAACAGAATGGAGGGTCTTCAAAAGGTTAAAAATAGAGTGCCGTCCGAGACAGCTCTCCCATGCCTGGGTGGGTTTGTATCCAGACAGAAGGAAGCAGGTGCACAGAAGGGATACCTGCACGCTCCGGTTTATTTTCTCTCACTGGTCACAGCCGTCATGTGGCGTGCTCCTGATGACAGAAGAATGGACAGAGAGAATGAGATGAACTCACCTGCGATACTGTCCGTCCATAAAGAACAACGAGGCCTAGTGTCTTGCAGAGGGATGACTGGAACTGGAGAGCACTGTCCCACTGCACTAAGTCAGACTCAGAAAGACAGAAATTGAATGTCAGCTTTCCTATGTGGAAACTTTGACTTGAAAGTCGGGAGTGGGTGTGCGTAGCACAAGGGTAGAAGAACATGACCAGCGTACAATGTGAGGCTGTTTGAAAAGGTCACAGGACTCCCACCAAGTTGTACTGTTAATAGGTATATTAATAAGAGGCCAGCTCAAGGGCTGGCACATGCCACTCCCATCAAGTAATTAGTCTCTGAAAAGAACCTGTTGGTTATGCAGTATGTCTGTTGTCATTGTGAGTGTAGGGAGGACGGCTCTGTATATCCTGTGAGCCACTTGGGGGAAATGAACTGCCAGCTCACACTGCCGCCGACCGGTGAACGGGGCTGCCCAGTCACTGAGCATTTTTCCGGCTTGGATTTGACATGAGACCACTTTGCTAATTGCTGAATGACCCAAATATTAGAAATGATGACCTTGAAGATGGAGTTTTCAGGAGTTGGTGGCAGATGGGCTGGGAACTGAACCCGGGTCCTCTGAGACATCTCTCCAGCGCACCCGGCTACACCTTAAAAATTTTGAAATGAAATGACCAGGTTTGGCTAATTTGAGGCATTCGTTATTTAAATGATACTGGTTATTTAATATTAGGTAGCATTATACTGTGCTCCCCAGCAACTCAAAGTTAACAAATACGTTGGTTGAATTTTAAGTCTGTAGTTAAGACATTTTTGAGGTTCAGTATTCCTCAGTGCCAGCTGGCTGTAAAGTGAAGCCCAGGACTTCCAGGTCCTGGCTTCCGTAAAGACAGGCTCTGGAATGGAAGTTCCTTATCTGCTCCTTTGACCTGAATAAATGATTGCAGTAGCGAAGCCCACGTGGAGCTGGTGCACAGTGCTTTACTCTGCGTGCAGCAGTTTGCTTCATGCCATGTTTGTGTTTTGCAGTAGGCTGTAAACCTCATTATGTATAATCATGGAACTTTTCGAGATGAACCAAAGGAAGCAGTGACTAAAGATGACGTCCCTGCCTGGGTTTGTTTTTGTTCCTTCAAATCAACTCCCATTAATTCTGAGCAGTGGACCTCCAAGCTTTGGGGCAGCAAAGGGTCTTCAGTACGTAAAGAAGTCCCACTGCGTCTGGAGAAGTAGATTTTTGAGTTAGATAGGATTTATCGTTTTAAGATTTATTTTATGTATATGACTATTGTGCCTGCATGTATGTATGTGCATTCTTGGTATCTTTGGAACACGAGTTACAGATGGTTAGGAGCCACAGTGTGGTGCGAGAGTGCTGGAAATTGAAACTGAGTCCTTGTGGTCGTTGAGCCTGGTCTCCAGCCTCAGTTTTAGCTTTAATCTAAGTCCTCAACTCCGTGGATTTGTTGGAGTGTGGACAGAACTAGGCTGGAGATTCCGGGCCCTGGAGGAACCTCATCTGTATGTACAGAACTTGCTGGAAGACACCACGGGGGGGGGGGGCAGGGAGAGAGGGAGGGAGGCAGGGAGGGAGGGGCTTAGTGTGGTCCTTCCTTTGTTTCCATTCCTTTGTTTCTTGGGGTTCCTCTTTGAGCAGAGTATGAATTTTTTTTGCCTTGTTATTTATTCTAAACTTCTAGTGCTTTATTAGTAAACGTCAAGTCTAAATGAGGAAGTTAACAAGTTGTGGGTTCCTGTGCGGCCGCACTATAAATAGAGAGTAGTGACCATCAGTAGAGAATGCACAGTTAGAAGCTTCAGTTCAGTTTGCTAGTTGGTTACTCCTTCCTTCCTTCCTTTTGTATTTCCCCTCCCCCTCCCATCAAGAAGGCGGAAAGCAGACTCTTCTGTTGGCTCCTGCAAAGATGGGGCACGAAGGCGTTTGTATAGGCTCTCAGAGGAAGGCTTTGGAGTTGGTATCAGACTGGTGGTTTGTTAATGAAATAAAGGCTTTGCTTGGGAATTGTAACTCTTTATGTATGTCTGTTCTTTTGAGATTCTCTTGGCACAGCCTTGCCCTGATGCTGCAGCCCATGCTTGAAGGTGTTTAAGCCGTAGGTAGGTCTGGTGAAATGGGAGAATACAGCATGACATGAAGGCAGCAAATGAGCAGTAGGCACAACAGGGACTCCCTGTTCTTGATTTACAAAGTCCGAGCTCTCTCTGGTTGGAGAAAGAAAAGGTATGTGTGGTGGTGAATTATCCTGAAGCCAGTATTCCAGAAACTGAAGCAGGAGGATCCGGAGTTCAGGCCAGACTGGGCTACATGGGGGGAAGACCTTGTCTCCAAAGAAGGAAAAGACACTGTACCATATTCATCCATTAATCTGTTTCATAATACGATCTTCTCACAGCAAGGGCTCCTAGATGCTGGAAGCAGAACTTGTTCTGTAGACCATGCTGGCCTTGAACTCAGAGATCGGCCTGTCCCTGACTACCAGGTACTGGGATTCAAGGTGTGTGCTACCTTACATGACCTGAGCATCTTTATAAATTAAGGAAACTCATAAATGAAGCACAGTATTCTAAGGGTATTTAGTTGCTTTTCCTGTTACTGTGACAGAATACCCGCATGGAAGCAGAGCAGTGGTGAAAGGCTCCGTCATCCCTGCCTCCTCATCCCTCTGCCCTTCCCTGTTTGGCTCACAGTCAGGGCTGCACAGTCTGGGAGGATATGATGGTAAGAATGTCAGGAACTTCAGGCTCCCACATCAGGCTCGGAGGAGGATGAAGATTACTCGTCTTACTCCCTTTGCACAGAGCTAAGTGGCCAGTCTGTGGGCTCCTCCGCCTGCAGTAAGAAGGGTCTAATTAGCGCCATCTAATCTAGATAATCCCTCACAGGTGAGCCTACAGGCGCGGCTGCTGTGAACTGCCGTAGGATCCTTGACTGTTAAATTAACAATACATACTAATCATTATACCAAGGTTTGGAAGTTGATGTTAAAACATTTAATTCCATATTGTTCACAGTTAGGATTTGCTAGTACAATTAAGCAATATACATACTCCTTTAAAAACAAAATCAAATGCCAGCAAACAAACTCAAAAACAAAATACAAAAACTTTTAAGGTCTTTGGAAAAACATGTATTTCAGGTTTCTCAAGGTAGCCTAGCCACAGATTGGCCCGAAACCCAAATGTTGGCTCTAGTATTGGGGTTGTAGGAGACAGTTTGAGCTATACTTCTTAAATACATTAAAGCTCCTTCTGGTGGCACACACTTGTAACCCCCACACTTGAGAAAAGCAAGAGGATGAGTTTAGAGTGAGCCCCCATCATTAGTAAGAAAAACTGCTGTGGGGATGGATATGTGGGCTGTGAAAGCCTTCTCTCCGAAATGTCGGTTTTCCGGTACTTACATGCTTCTTATTAATACGAGGACCGCCTTCCTTGTATTATGGTATCATGGTTTGGTATTTGAATATGAGACCATTTAAAAGGCTTTACATGTGTGCACTTTTTTCCAGTGGCTCGTTTTATTGGGTTTATTAACCTTAGGTGGGAATTAAGAAATCCTGAGCCGCCAGCACGCAGCTCCAGCATAGTTCTCCTTTATGCCCAACAATTTTGTTTCTCCTTAGATAAGTAAAATGAGACTGATCTATTCAACTGAGACTTGCAGTTTCCTTCTCTTCCACCACCACTGTCTTGTCTGCAGCTTTAACAGTTTAGCTCAAATGGTTTACAAGAACTTAAGAGTGCTGTTATAAGGGTTTTCAGAAAGCACTGAGGGAAGGGTAGGAAGAGATTTTCATAGGATTAGATGAATTTTTGGAGATGATAATCCCTGGAAAATGGCAGATTGAATTTAGATTCATGTTTTCACAGATCTTTAAAATACAAGCCTGTAAAGCATGCCCGTCGTCAAACTTCTCACTGGTCTCTTGAAAGAGAGTTGCTTGTGAGAACTGAGGCACGATCAGAAGAGGAATTCCTAGCTGTCTTTGTCTGGGTTATAAAGTCCTGTTGTGATTGGACGGGAAGTCAACATCATTTATTTTCTTCAAGTGTGATTGGCTAAGACTCTTTTCTTTCCATGGTCTTTTCCAGTAACTGACTCTGGAGCTTTCCGTTTTATTACCTGACTGTGTTCTAGTACTCGGAGTACTCGGGTTGGCTCTGAGACAGTTTGTGAAATTTAAGGATGTCGGTAACAGCTCGCGGTGGAGTGTCTAGCGTTCCTGTAAGAAGGCGGCAGGAGGTGTAAATCTCCGAACAGCTCCAACACGGAATCAGAATTGCCACCGGGAGGAATGCTGGTTTAGAGCCGCCGGCCGCTGAGGGGGCGCGGTGGGGTGGGCGGCGCGGCTCGCCCAGGGCCGCGTGGGGATTCGGGCTCCTTGACGACGGCGCTATGTGTTCTCACGGCCGTCGCTCCTGACATGCGGACCTCCCGGAGTTGGCTCAGCGACGGCGCGTGGGAGCCGAGCCCTGTCCCCGCACTCGCCCCTCCGAGGGGGCGCAGACGGAGCTGCAGAAGCTGCCGGGCCGCTGTCCCTCGGCTGCCACCGCTCCCGGCGGCAGCACAGCCCGTGGGCGGCACTACTTGGCGGCGCCCGCCGACCCCGGCTCCCCCGCCCGCGGAAGGACACGCGGCGCGGCCGGGAGGGCGGAGGGGTACCGGCCGCGCGCACATTCCTGTCAGTTTGCCTGTGGGCCGCGCGTGAGGCCGTGGGTGGCGCGGCTCCGGGTCGCCGAGCGTGCAGGGGAGCTCTCGCTCGCGGCCTGCCTCGCCGGCGGTCGGCTCCTTAGCATGGGCGGCCGGTAGGAGCGGGCCGCGCTTGTTCCCGGCGCAGCGGCGGCCATGGCGGTGGAGACCCGGCCCGAGCTAGTGGGAAAGCGGTTCCTGTGCGTGGCGGCCGGCGAGGACGCGCGTCCCGAGCGCGGGCAGAGCGGCTGCGGGCGCGGCTGGCGGGCGGGGGTCATCCGAGCCGTGTCCCACCGCGACCGCGGCCACCCGGACCTGGCGGTGAGAGCTGGCGGGCGGCACGCCCCTCTGCGCGGGGCGGGCGGGCAGCGCAGCCCCGGGGTGCGGGCGAGCGAGCGGGCGGGCGAGCGTGCGGGCGGGCGGGCGGGAGGGCGGGCTCGCGGCAGGTGGGGCGGGAGGGTCCGGCAAGGGGAGCGCCGCCACGATCCCGACTCCGTCCTCTGCCGGGCAAACCCATCCTGCGCTTGGGTTTCTAGCCGGAAACGATGGGAATAGTTTTGGTATGAAGGATAATCGAAATTATTCCTTCCTTTCTCCATCATTTTGTACTTGCTGTTGTTAGAAACAGCGCTTAGAGTTCCCTCTCCTGAGTTTTGTATGGCTTCACAAAGGCTAGAGATAGTGTAAATTAAGGGTTTGAAGGGAAGGGTAGAGATAGTGTAAATTAAGGGTTTGAAGGGTATTTACCACTTCTACGTACCTCCCTCAAATTTATTGGTCACTTAGGACATTATCAGTGTTACTTTTCAGGAGTATAAGTGTGTATTTATGATTTTTTGCCAGGATACGCTCAGTTGGTTGCAAGTGCATTCTCATTACGGAGTGGGATTAGGGTGATGGGCAAGAGTAGAGATAGGGAATTGACTAAACGATCTTCAGCAAATACATAATTTGTGAAATTCATAGCGACTTGAGTGATTCATTTTCTCCTGTGAGCTTAAAATATTTCCCCTTGCATTTAGATCAAATCCACCATAAAATGCAAAAATAATCACCATTTTGATATAGTTGTTTCAAGTTTCGAGTATGTTCTTGCAAACCATTCCTACCTTCTATCAGTTTCATAGTTCCTTGCACACTGTATTATTAATTTAACCCTGTAAAATAGGCTTAGTTCCCAATACTTAAAGGAAAACTCTGCATGGTCATTCTTTGTGCAAATGGAGTAAAATAACCTTCAAACTTTATGTATCCTAATGTTTACGTGTGATAGCTTAACATACAATCATGGCTTTGCGTTTGTGTGAAGATGCACTGAACTCAGTTCTCTTTCGGCTTTCATGTGAAGAGTGAAGATTTTATGTGGAGGATTCTTGGATAATGGCTTGGATACTGAAGCGAACGTGGAGCAGGATTTTGTGCTGTACTATGTTCCTACGAGCCCGAGAGTTAGGAACGGATTTCACATTGGATAGTATAGGAGACAGTCGCGTTCTGGAACATCGAAAGGGCAGTTGGAAAGAAAGGGGATACCAAGGGATACAGAGGGAATAAGCATATGCCAGTTGCCCTTTTTTTCCTTTTCTTTTTGCAAATAGCAAGACACTAAGGTGGTTGCTTAGAAGTAACAGTTGTCAGCCAGTCACTGTTTTGAGTGGGTATAATCCAAGCACTTGGGAGTGTCATGCGGGAAGATGTCAAGTCCCAGGCCTGCTGGGGTTACAATCAAGACCCTCTTTCTATTAAATATGCAGTTACCTGTGGCTCATAACACTTGGCTGGGAAAAGAGAAAGGAGTTGCAGGAGGTGACAGATTGTTTATATACATTAAACTTCTCTCTCAATTATTGGTTATATACCTTGGTGTGTGGACATTTCATTTTATGTAAGTTTTAATGGACAAAAGTCCATGCTGAACAGTGTGACTCTCTGCTTTCCTTCAACAATTTGGCAAGTGATTTGTTACTACGTTTCACTTTTCATTCTAAATCCTATAGTTTTTATATCTTTCCAAGTGTTCCTCACATATTATTTAAACCCATGGAATGTTGAACGCTTTAGCACCAGTGTTAATATAATTTTAGTTTCAGCTACATTTTTAAAAAATGCTCAGTTGGCCTTTATTATGGTGTGCCTATTGTATGTTACTATGGGATCAGAATTGTCTTCTGTAAACACTGTGACTTCTAGATAGTATTTCTTGGGGATGACAGAAGTAAGATTTTCTTTCTAAGATGAAATTTTGCCTGTTGTCCAGGCTGGTCTTGAATTTCTGGACTCAAAAGTGCTTTATGCCCCAGCGTCTCAAATAGCTGGGATTATAGGCAAGTATGTGCCACTGCATCCATCTTGGATTTCTGAGGTGCAAGCTATGATATGAGGTCTTAAATTATGTATACATTTCTTTATGCACTTGAGGTTTTAGTCACCCATTTAGTTTTTTGGTGAAAGTAGTAGTGTATTGTTCAGATGACTTAGTAAGTCAATAACTGGATGGTCGCAATGTTCCTTACGTTTCTGACCTGTTAATACGAAATTAAGAAAAGAATCCAGTTCTGGTAATATGTCTATTTTAGCAGATACATTTGGAAAGGAAAAGAAATGTGTCTTCTTGGACATATTTTCATGAAAGGCTGTGTTATTAACCTAGGGTGGTAATAGTCTTTAAACTGTAAACAGCACAGCAAGCAAATGTGAAGACTTGGGCGTGACTCCCCCTGGACCTCCCTCAGTAAAGCCAAGTGTGGTGGAGCACACTTGAAATTCCAGCCCTGAGAAGGCAGAGACAGGCAGACTCTCTGGGGTGCACTGGCCAGCAGGCTGGCATGCAGCCTAGCTGCCTCTACCAGTTCTGGGCCAGTGAAAGGTCTGTCTCAAAAGAAAAAAGAGAAAGGTGGCCACTGAGATCTGGGCCAGTAGACACTAGGCGTGCCAGTCTGATGACCCCAACCCAATCTTGCTCTTTGATCCCTTGATAGCAGAGGGCCAACTCCATCCAAAGTCTCCTGTGCATAGGAGATGTTTTCAAAAAGTAAAGAATTAAAAACAAACAGGTGCCTTGCACTTGAGGAACAACAGCTGGGGTTGTCCTCTGGCTTCCGTTCACAGTGCACATATGTGGGATCTGTACACAAACATCCTGGGCTTCATTGGGGTCATCCAAGTGTGTTATTGAATTTTTAATTTGACAGATCAAAGGTAGGTATGTGATGTTCTGTAAGTTAGGGTCTTTATCTTTAAATTAAAGCTCGTGTCAGAGTAACTTGAGTTATGTAATAAAGAAAATTTCTTAGAAGACACTAATTCATTAGATTATTTCTTTAAATTCTCCATATATGGGGAGTGTATTTGGTGTAATTGGTGTGTTCACTACTTCTATGGTCTCTCTCTCTGTGTGTGTGTGTGTGTGTGTGTGTGTGTGTGTCTGTCTGTCTGTCTGTCTGTCTGTCTGTGATGGTATCTATGCAGTCCTGGCTGTTCTGGAATACTGTGTAGACCAGGCTGTCCTTGGACTTAAAGAGATCCACCGTCTCTGCTTCCTGAGTTCTAGGATTTAGTGATTCTTAATTTACACAGAGTAAATCTGTGTAGTTATTGTTGGATTTGGGCAGAGTCTCACAGTGTCTCAGGCTTGCCTGGAGCTCACTGGAAAGGAGGCTGTCTTAGAACTCATGCAGTCTCCTGCCTCCATTTCCTCAGGACTTGGGTTACAAAGCCACCGCAGAAGGCCTTCTTCCTTGGTTTTGGTTTGTTGTATGTGTGCATTTTTTGGTGAGTTTTGGCTCTGCTGTTCCTTTTTGGATTTGTTTCTAAGCACCCATGACTAAACTTTTCATGTCTGGTTTATATGAGAATCAGATCCTTCCGAGTTATAATTTTAAATTTTTGTCTATAAGTTAATGCTGTAACAATGATGAATCTGGTTTGGGTTTATCATCTGGAGTGTTGTTAATGATTCAGTCACCAAATTTTACTTTATAGATTCAGAATCATGTTAGAAATATTTTAGGGACTTGGTTGTAGGTCAGTGGTAGAGCTTGTGCTTCATGTGTATGAGGCCCTGGGTTTAATCCCCAAAGAGAGAAAGTATTTTAGAACATAGCCTTAATCTTTTAGAGTAGAATGCATCTGTTGTGTGGATCAGTGTCATACAGTCAGCTTTTGCAGGAGGGAGGGGAGCTTAATCACTCACCGTGATCACCTCCTCATCTGTGCTTTCACTTAATGTTGTCTCTTAAGGCTCTTTGCAAATCGTAGAATGGACTTAATCTTCCCATGTGGGCAGAAAAACTACCTTCTCGTGGAGAAAACACTGAGTGTACAGAAACACTCACTAGAAAATTTCTAAGTGCGTACATTGGGTATTTGTAGTCCTATGAGGCTGCTGTGAATCAAGTTTAGTGTTCCGTTTGTAGTCAGAGCTCATTTTATGAACTGGACAGAACATTGAGTTCTGGGATCTTGTAATGTTTATTGAGCTGCACAGACAGTAATTTACTAGTCTTTTAAAATTCCCATGGTTCAGTGACAATGCTGTGAAAATCGTCATGGTCACACTGAGACTAGCCTGGAACACTATGTCAACAAGGCTGGCCTTGAACTCACAGAGACCCACCTGCCTCTACCTCCTGGTATCTGTGCAGCCGTGCAGCACCATGCCTGGCATGATGTCTGTTTCCTTAACCTTTCAAAAATAAAGGAACTTGAGAATTCCGAAATCACAGAAACAGTATCAGGGCAGGGATATGAATACAAGTTTCTGATTCTGTATCTAATTGTCTCCTGCTATTCTTCCATATTACTTTCTTCAAATGGCTTTTAGTGTGCAAACTTTGAAAGTCAAAACAGATCCTTTAATTTTGGAATATGTGTGAGGGTGTGGTTGATACATTGAAATAAGGTCTTTTTAGATTTATTTATTATTCTATTTGTGCCTGTTTCATGTATGTATACACACCAGAAATGTGTCTGGTATGGTTGCAGAACTAAAAAGAGAGTGCTGGATCCCATGGGACTGGGTAACAGATGGTTTGTAAGCCACCACATGGGGTTGAGCATTGAACCTGTGGCCTGCAAGAGCGGACAGTACTGTTAACACTAAGCCGTTTCTCCAACCCCCAAACAGGCCTTTATTCTCTACATCAGGCCTAGAATTTACTGTGTAGCCCAGGCTGGCCATGAATTCGTGGTCAGGATTCTGGTGCTTAGCTTACAGCTATGAGCCATGATACTCAATTTTTTACATTCTTTTTTAACCTTTGTCCCTACGTTCTATAACACCACAATTGAAGTTCTTTTGAACTGTTATTTTTCCTTAAATATAGTTAAATATTTTTTAATTTGATAAGTGAGGTTAGTCTCTTGCCTACTTATATTCTGCTTTCAAAACTGGTTTGTTAATCTACCTTGTACTTCTTTCTGTGGGTATAGATACAGCACGTAGGCATTGGTCATTCATTCTTCAGTCTCAGTGTGTCACCTCGGCCCTGCATCTGACTCTAACACATGTCCTATAGACGTAGTAACGTTTAGTGTTGTAGGAAACCAGTTGCCTTTGGGGACTTCAGTCTCATCTGGAGCCTCACCTCGACTGTAACAGTCATTTATCTGTGGCTGTGCATCTTTCCCAAGTTGGGAGACTCTGGTTTTCATCTTCTGTTCATGCTACTTCTAGTTCCACACCCCAGCATTTGATGTAATAGTTGCAAATCTGTCTATAACTGCTACTTTTTGGCTTTCATTTTGGTCTTTTTTTTTTTTTATTTTTTTTTTTTAGGAAGGCTCTTACTAAGTACTAAATACTCTAAGTAGCCCAGGAACTTACTATATTACCAGTCTATCCTTACCCTTCAGAGATATGTCTGCCTCTGCTTTAAAAGACAGAATCACCATGTCCAACATTGTATGAAGTACTTTTGTTTGACTCCAAGGTGTACTTTTTCATGTTGTGTCTGAAATTAAAAATTTTAATCTTAAAATGGCATATTTCCCAGCAGGTAGACATCAATAGCAATACAATGGCGGTAGCTTAACTGGAGAATGTGTGTGACTTTAGTCACTATCCCTCTTAAAAGACATTGAAACTTGTATTGGGCTTTGTGTATGGATTAGACCTATTGATACTTTAACTGTTTTCAAGCTTTAGAGCATACAAGGGCTCAGTATCTCACTTGTACTAGGAGTGAGACTAAAGTGGTCATCGCTGTGGAAACTGCAGAGACGAGAATGGATGAAAAATACAGATACTGTCTGCCTTGTTTAGTTTTATCTCACCTCCTTAATGATTTTCCTTCCAAAACTAGTGTTGCTAGTATATATTGAGTGGAATTCTCCAAGCCCTTTTATTTGCTATGCTGATGTCTTGTGTAGAAATGTATATCTGATGTAGAGGAGTGCTTTTCAGATGTCAGACAAGGTTATCATTGTAGTGGAAACAGCGAGCTACTAGATAGAATACAGGATTTTTCTAGTCTAGGAGGAGGTCTACGTGACTAATTCCATTTTGTGAGAGATGATACTTAGACCGAAACATCTGTTCCATCTGTTAAAGCCTCTTCAGGTTCAGAGGGTGGCAGAGAAGGAAGCACGATGTGTGGATCTAGTTATGCACTGTCATTTTATATAGATGGCTTTGAAACTGGTTAGCGTAGGACTTCTTTTTTTCCTTCTTGGTCTATAAATAGAGCTTTAGCATCCAGACAGCACAGAGCTCCCTGAGGGATTTGAGAGACATTTTAAAGGTGGCGAATGGTTCTCTTTTTTAGCATTTGTGTTTAATTGATTCATACTGATAATACTTAACAGGTTTTAGCATTTCTGTTGTATTCTAAAATGTTTTATTGATTTAGCTTTTAACATAGCTAATCATTGTAATGCTAAATTGAGTTCTTCTAAGATAAGACAGTTTATTCCACAGTGAGTATTTTGAATATGTTATACCACCTGTATGACTAAGGACATGATGTTGGCATGCCTTTAATCCCAGCATTATGGAGACAGGAGGTGCATCTGTGTAAGTTCCAGGACAGCCAGGGCTACAAACTAAGATCCTGTCTAAAAAACAAAATTATTTGTGTTTTATCTTTCCGTTGATTCTTAAGCACATAATCATTTACTTGTTTTTAGGATAATTACTACGCCCTTTGAGATACAAAGTTGAGGAAAGTGCAGTAGAGCTTAGAAGAACCTGATATTTGATTGAAGTCAGTCATTAACAATCCAAGTTAGATTCCCAGGACCAGTGTCAGGTGGCTTAAAACTGCTTACCTTTCCGGGAATCATGATGCCCTCTTCTGGTTTCTTTGAGCACTTCTCCCCAGCATACAAACACATTCAGACACACATATATACACATAAAGATTTAAAATACTAAATAAAATAAAAATACCTTCCCCCCCCCTCTGCCTCACACCCAGATACTTGCCCACTGTATTGGGTAAGTACCAAAAACAATATGAAAAGGTATATCTAGAATAATGTTTTTTTCTTTATTTTCTAGTACTACGATTTGAATTTGGGTCTAAGCAAGCATTCTATCAAGGATTCATATCCCTATCCTTCTGCTTTTCTTTAAGAAGTTGAAAAAAATAATTTTAAATGTAGCTGTCTGGAGTTCATTTCTCTTTTATCAGTGGTTCTTAAGCTTCTTTTTTTTTTTTTTTTTTTTTTTTTTTTTGGTTCTTTCTTTTTGGAGCTGGGGACCGAACCCAGGGCCTTGCGCTTCCTAGGCAAGCGCTCTGCCACTGAGCCAAATCCCCAACCCCGGTTCTTAAGCTTCTTAATGCTGTGATCCTTCACGTTACAGCGATCCCTCACCATAAACTTCATAACTGCTACCTTGCTACTGTTGAGAGTGAATTGTTATGTAAATATCTGTTCCGAGAGTCTTAGGTGACCCCTGTGAAAGGGTCTTTGAGCTGCAAAGGGCTCGTGACCCACAGATTGAGAACCTCTGGACTATTATGAAGCTCACACATATTCTTACTCCTTTCATATGTAACTGTGTTAAATGTAAAAGGAAAAGAAGTGCATATTATCAGGCAAGATCTAGAAGGAACCATGGGGTTAGGCATTTGTACCTAAAATAACTGAACCATATCAGATTTATCCTGCCTATCCAATAAACGATAGCATCGTTGTTCCTGCCCAGGTTCCTTACAGATATCCTTTAATTTTTTTGACTCACATTTCATCTTGAAGGTTAGCAAAGTCTTTGTGGCTCCACTTTCAGAATTAGTCCAGAACCTCACCGTATCTTACCCACTTTGTTACTGTATTAATTTGAACACCATTATATTTTACCTAGATTTTCCTTTATCTTTCTAACTGGTTCTAGTAGTCTGGCCTACTAGAACTAGTTTTTGGTACATGGGTTCCTAACTGCCTGTCTAGTCTCGCATACTCATGAACGTGTGTAGTGTCTATAGCAGTCAGTCAGTCAGTCAGTCAGTCAGTCAGTCAGTGTGCCCTCTGTGATCAGTCTCCACAGGCTTCTAAGCGCTGAGTGTACAGACTTTGTAGTAGCCTGAAAGGCATTACAGCTCACTTTCCATTTTGAGGCCATCGTCTGTCACGTTTCCTTATGTAGTGGTCTTGTTTGCTATTCTTTGAATATGCTTGATGTGGTCTTGTTTTGTGAGCCTAACGTGTGTTTCTGTGTCAAATGTTCTTTCCTAAGATTTTTGCAAGAGTTCCTCACTTACTTTAAGTTTGTTGAAATAACAGCAGATTTGCCATTTGGGGCTGGCCAGCTGTCTTTGGAAGCTTTATCTAAAATCCACCATTTTCTTTCTTTCTCTGTTTACTTTCTGCTTCTTTCCTCCGTCATAACAAGTATTCTGCTTGTTTTCATTCAGTAGAGTTGAATACCTTATAATTTGAGTTGACGTTGACACCCGCTACAGCCCCCACTCGTGGGGCATTACTTACAACATAGTAAGTCTTCTGCTACAGCCCCACGCCTGGGGCATTACTTACCACATAGTAGGAGTCTGTTGACTTAAAATATAAAAATCGCCGTAGAGTTTTCTGATGTTTATCTTTAATTCTTCGAGTGAAGAGAGCTGGTTAATGTATTCAGCTAATGTATACACACTTGTGGCATGGTCTATTTGTTGTTCTGATGCAGAATACTTAATTTGTTGAGCTAGAATAGTTCTAGTTGAGCCTTGTTCTGTGAGAAGACTCTTACTAGGGTGCAGGATAAGGATTGATCACTGGAAGAACCTTGACTAGAAGTTAAACTTCCGTTCTTGCTCCCTAATTCTCCAAGGATAGGAGAGGGCTAGAGATAGTTCACCCTCAGTAGCCATGTCTTTTACCTGTGAGAAATCAGCCATTACAAACCCCTAGATGACAGATGGATTTTGGAAAGCTCCCATGTTTAAAGCCCAGTGTATTGGAAGGACGGGCATAATGATGCTGGGCGTGTTAGTTATCATAAACTAATAATAGTTAGTATTCTTCCTGGGTTTTGTAAATTGTTCAGTAAATAAACTGGAGAAGGGGGTGGTTGTGAAATTTCTGATTGTTATGCATACTTAATTGGCTTCAGAGAAATTTGAGTAACCCAGTGCTTCGCTGTGGTAACTGAAGTGTGGGCAGTCTTGTGGGAGTAGACCCGGCCCCGATTTTGAATTGGAATGTCAGATTTATAAAAGTTTTCCCATATACGAGGATTCCATTCTACCCTTTTGAAATATTATAACAATTTTCATAAAACATTTGCATCATTTTAGTCTTTATACACACATTATTAGTATTATATTATTAGTAGTATATATATTAGTAGTAGTATATGAGGACCGAACTTATATCCAGTGGAGTTCACACCTAATGCTTGGTACTCGATGTTGGAATTAAATTTTCAGAGTTAAAGAAGTTATGTTGAAGAAGATAGGATATTATTTGGTGACAGGAGGGAGAAGCACCCCGAAATTAAAGATGATTTACTTTATAATAACACAGTTACACTACATGCTGCAGGTATTGAAGAACAGGCTAGTCAGAGAAACAGTGTAGCACATGCTGACATTGGGCGTAATGAGCAAGCTACATAAAGAGCAGTGAGACTCCAAGACCGTGTTTGGCACTCCCAGAATTTTTGTGCCAGTGTTTTCTTTTCACTACCCTGTTTCCTTTGTGTGCCCCATCACATTGTTGAGGTCAGAGGACAGCATTGTGGAGCTGGTTCTTGTAATGTGTGTTCTGAGAAACTAGTTGTCAGTCTTGGCCACCTTGCCAGAGGTACCTTTTTTTAGTCCTTTTCCATCTTCTGGAGGTTAGATTTGAATTAAAGGCATCTATTGATGTGCATCATATGCTTAGCACACTTTCCATCAAATCCAAAAGAGCATGCCTGTCAGCAGCACTGGGGAAGACCAAGAAGACTGAGAGTTAAGACACAAATACAAAGATGTGTGTGCACAACGCTGCCCTCACATACATCTTTTGTGTGTATTGTTGAAACCATGTTGTGTGCTGTCCTCTGTTTACTAAGAGGAACTGATAACTGTTTCATGCTCATCGTGAAGGTAGAACTAGGAGGAAATGAGCAATTAGCATCCCCCAGATTGGCTGTTTATTTCTGCCTGGAAACCTAGGATATTTTCCTGCTTTACTTGTTTGCTGGCAAACCAGCTCTTAACGATATAAGATCCTTGGATCATTAGTCAGGAGTTTTGCTTGCTTGTTTATGTCTCATTTAACCACTTTAAAGGGATTTCCTCTTGTAGAAGATCTTTCCAGCTGTGTGACAGTCAATCATTGTGCTCATTTATTAACACACATAGAGTACTGCTTAACAAAAAGTATCTCATAAATTTTGGACACACTTTATTAAGTATTTAAATTTTAGACTGTAGCTTTGAGTAGTTGAGCATATCTATTCATATTCAGGTAGCACAAATTGGCTATACCCTCTCAATAAAAAAGGACAAAGAAAGTCGGAAAGAGATTGTTGGGTGATAAGGAAGTGGGAATGGGGGATGGATACATTCAAAATACATTATATACATGTATGAAATTGTCATAGTAAAATTATTTAATAAAAAAATTTAGAAATACCAGCACTAAAAATGTAAAGACAAGAACTGAGCAGAGCAGAGTATTAAGGTTCACATGAGAGCAGTTCTGGAGAACTTGAACCGAGACTGGATAAGATGGGGGTGGGGCTCTAACCAGGGGCAGTCAGATCCACCACCTCAACATGCCTATTGAACTCATTATTTATCAGCTGGCTACTGTGATTTCTGCAGATGATGGTAGTGTGGGTGAGCATTTATCTCTCTGCAGAGGACCCAGAGTTCCTAGTACCCACACGGTGGCTCACGACCATCTAGCACTCCAGCCCCAGGAGTTCCAGTCCCTCTCCTGGTCTCGACAGGTACACAAACATACATGAAGGCAAAACAATCAATCAAATATAAATACATTTTTAAATGATAACTTTTCATTAACATATGAATGTATTAAATTACCAACCTATCAGTAATTATAAACACAATAAAAAAGTATCTTTCTACATATTCAGCTCTCAAGCAAGAATTTAATTTTTTCAAGTATACAGGATATGAAAAACAGCAGTGATGGTGTGACTGCAACAGAAAATATAATTAATTTAACTACATCGTTTATAAAGCACAATGGTAATTTTGCCATTGTTCTATTAATTATAAAAATAATTACAATATATCTCAAACTATTGGGTAAGGAAACATAACACAGAGATCTGCCTTTATATACTCGATATGTCTATATTCTTTTTCTCAAAAAAATAATGCTTATTAAAGTTAGAATACGTCAGCTGGCCATCACAACAGTCTCTTCTAGAATCCTAAGACTCAACTGACACTCAGAGGTAACAGAACCACAAGATTTTCCTATACCTTTTAATTACCTGCACTTTCTCTGACTCTGGGTCATTAAGTTATTGATCATTATTTTTGAATCATCTACTGAAGTAAAGAAATTGTAAGACACTATGGCATTTAGTTTAACATATTTCCTTCAACTCTTGAAACCCTCTTTTAGGCAAGATCATCTCTAGTTGATAAACCAGGAAAAAGTCTCTGGTTTAATATTTTAAAGATGCGTAGGGAATAGCTATAAATATCTGTTTCAAGTCACCAATTCAACAAGTATGTAGGGAAGGTGTATAGACTGAGGAAAATTCAGAAGCAATCAACCAAGGAGATTGCTTGAACAGGAGAAAAAATGCAAGGGAGTTTCAGGAAGAGGCAAAACCATGAAAAGACGTGCACAGTGCCACTGTGTCCTGAGGATCAAAGCTGTCTTAACAACGATGACCTCAGGTGACCTCAGGTGACCTCCATTCCTTTAGGTATCGTTCAGACTGCATTCTGACAGCAATCTCATTCTGTAACCTTCAAAGAAGTCCTTACATTCTCTTATCGGGAGACAGTGTATGTAATAAGAAGGAGAAAACCGTAGATGAGCAGCTCAAAGTCCATGCCTGATGTCTCAGCTTTCAATGCTGAGGAGTGTGAGGGGAGCTGAGCCCTCGTACCCAGGAGTTAAAGACCAGCACGGGCATCACACCAAGACAGCTTCTTTTAGAAACAAAACCGTGAAAAGTCATCAGAATCAAACTAGCCTGGGTTCACCTTTCTCTGTAGGCTCTGGCAATGGGTACAGAGAACCTCTAAGTCTTACACTCTTGCTTCTGACTCAACTACCACAGTCGAGATGCAAAACATGACAGCCATGGTTTTTGAAGGTACCTTGGTGATTTAAGGAATTAGAACTGCCCTTACCAGCTAAAATGTAAAGATGTTCATGGCATTTAGATCGTCAGTGCCTGTGAGTTTCTATTTGTGGATTAATCTAAAGCTACAGAGTAAATATAAAAACCTACGCCCATATCCAGTGAGCCTTGTATTTTTATAAAAGCTATAAAAACTTGTATCTGATCTTTTGACTTAGTTTTTCTTTAATAATTGGGTTATACGTTGATATATTAACATTTCCTTAATATTTTGGGGGAATTTAGAGCAATTTCAGTTACAGGTTGAGTTTTGGATGTAGTTAAACAGGAGAAAATGTTTGTTGTTCTAAGAAGTCCAGAGGTAGATGAGTCATTTTTTGACTCTGACAGAATTGTTCTCTTGGTCTGTCCTTCATAGTCAGCGACAACATACCTTGTTTAGAAGAGGACAAAAGCTTCATACTATCTTAATTTTGTTACTAATTAAGGAGTACTTTATTGACTACCCAAACTCATCTCCAGGTTTCCATCATGTTATCTTCTCTGTCTTCCAAGATACTGGGAAACTGGATAACAGGCACTTTTTGCTACTAGCTAACTGTCCGTGTGAAAAGCAGGGACTTGTAGTCACACCCTGGAGCCCATCCTGCTTGTAGACATTTCTCATACCCTTGGTTGGACTCATGTTTTCCATATCTGTAACCCTTCTAAAAGCAAATGCTAGTCATGCTGTTTTAAATTAAGTCGCTCGTTGAATTCCCTGCTTCCATCCATCTCGCAGCTCACAACTGTCTGTAACTTTGTTACCAAGCGTCCTGACTTCTGAGCCAGCTCCAGGCCCAAGCTCTCACCTTTATACTTTATTGTCTGTCCATTCGTTTATGTCACACATAGTCAGGTGTTAATTTAAATGGCTTACTAATTGCCTGAGAGCTATTTGTCATAGGGCCTTCATTCTATTTTCATTATAACAATATTGAAGGCTGGGGAGATGGCTCAGATGGTTGGGTAAAAGCCCAAGGGCACTGAGTTTGATCCTTGTAACCATAATAAAGGTAGAAGGAAAGAACTGATTTTACAGAATTTTGTCCTCTTTCCTCTACACTTACTTTGCCATGCACTCAGTAACCCCCTCCATAAGTGTAGATTCTCATTCTCTCTCTCTCTCTCTCTCTCTCTCTCTCTCTCTCTCTCTCTCTCTCTCTCTCAAATATATTAAAATGTGAAAATTGGTGTTGGATTAAATTTAATACCTTGTACATGGTATGTGTTTAAGCAATGACCTTTACCTGCCTGGTCCCCTGGAAAAGTGGTTTATCAGGGTTTAAAAATGTTTACTTCTTATTTGCCTTCTTATATTAAAAGACATTTTAAATCTTTATAATTTATTTTCATGTTTATCAAAATTGACAGCAGTATATTTAGCTAATATATAGGGAACAATTTGAAAAATATGTGAACTTTAATTTTGACTTTAATGTAACATCTTGTCCAAAAGAGCTGGAGGCCAGGTATGGTAGGGCACACCTTTCTTTAATTCCACCATTCAGGAAACAGAGTCAGGGGTTCTTTGTGTTCCAGGCCAGCCTGGTCTGTGTAGAGGGTTCCAGCATAGTTAGAGGTTCACAGTAGAGACCTCCCCAAACCAAGCAACAAAGAGAGAAAGAGCCTGGCAGAGTGATAGAAGCCTTCAATCTCAGCAGGTACTAAGTCAGAGGAAGGCGCTGGAGGCCAGCCTGGTCTACTAGTGTGCTTCAGGCCAGCCAGGGTTACGTAGTGAAACCCTGTCTTCTTTTAAAAAACCAAAAACCAAGTGGGTGCTTATAATTCTAGCATTTGGCACAGAGTCAGGAGAACAGAGTTCAGTGTCAGCCCACTGTGGCCTATATAGTGCCACCATGTCTTTCTTAAAGCATACAAATACCCCTCCCCAAACCACTTACATATACTTACAACACTTTTTTAATACTTGAGTAACTTGTGTTTAACTATTGTTTAAGTAACTAGTCACATTGCCTGAGTTACAGAGCATGGAATGTTCTGAGGTGTGCATGTGTGTGAGTATGTGTGTATGTGTGTATGAATGATGTAGTGACAGTCACATTAAAATTACTGTTTATGTGTTTGTGAGCTTATGTGTTCATAGATCAGAGAAGGGCATCAGCCCTCCTGGAAACCCTAGTTATAGGTAAGCCACCCAATATGGGTAAAGAGCAGTCTTAATGACTGAGCCCCTCACCAGCACTAGTGTCAGACTTTTTCATCACAAAAACATTCCTGTACAAGTTTAGGTTTTACCAAGACTGCTCTCCAGAAGTTTAGTGACTGTGAGTGAGTTACTGTAGAGTGAATTGCACTGAATTAACCAACCTATTAACATGTCTTCAGATTTCTAAAAGTAACTAATTACTGGTAAAATTGTCTTCACTTTTGATTAGGACATATTATACTTTCTCTAATATAAAAGAAAAAATCATTTTTTTAACCTTTGGAAAGGTAGAGTTTTATAAATATACTTTGTAAGCACAGTGAACATAAGTTAAAAGACAAATAGAAGTTCAGAAGTGTTACTTAAATGTGTGATTTCTCAGATAAGAAAGCTGTAGACTTTGCTGTAATTTATTACAAAGCCAAATTATGTTCTGTTACTTGCGTAAAATAGTGGTCTTTGTTTAGCTTCTTAGAGTGCTGCGAGAACTGTGTAGCTGCACTGATTGCTCACATGCAATGGGAATCTGACCTTTAGCAGATGTTTGAGAAGTTGCCAGCACAGCGTGATCCCAGCTACACAGTTTCCTTGGTTTTTGACAGGCCTTTAGTGGTTTACGAACATGCCAAATTCTTTTCAATATATATCAAGCTTTGTAAATTATTAACAATATGCTATAAGATACTGATAAAATAGGTTCCCTGTCATGGGTTACATCTACTAACTTAAGAAGAAACCAGTGTTAAAAATCTTGTCAAAATGTTGTTGAGTGAATAATATTTTAAGTTGTTTTCGACTGTGATACTGTGAAGGTTACACGTATATGGTGCATTTATCTTGTAGATTATTTCTGGGCTGTCATGATTTAGTGGTTTTAGGCACTTTCATTAGTTGACTCTTTTAAAAATAGTAACTTTTTAGTAAGGATTGTTTGTTTGTTTGTTTGTTTGTTTCCACAGAGCAGATATTCTGTCTAGAACTTGAATCCACATTAAAACTTGTTCCCTGAAAGAAAGTATTTTTTTAGGCCCAGTAATAGGTTCAGCTGTGTAGTTGTGCAGCTCAGCCAGAACACTGTAAGCTCTGTTTTCTTAACTCCGTCCACTGAGTGCACAGGAAGGGAGAGGAGGAGAGCCTTAATGTTTGCGAACGAAGTCATGAATGGACAGGCCAGCACTTGTCAGACTGTGTCTTTTCCTGCAGGTGCTGGTTTTCCGTAGGGCATTGCAGTTGCTTTTCATTGTGTTAGATATGGCAAGAAGGATTGTATTTTAAGCAACACTTGAAGAATATATATATATAATCTTGCATGTTTGCAGTGTGGATTTGTAGCCACTTTTGTGCTCAGGCTTACATGCTGAAGTAACCCTTCCAGGGAATTACTATTCGCAGTGTTGTTATACCTGTGCATGTAGCACCTTTCAACAATAAAAACTTAAAGATCTATTCGATAGCAGGAATTACAAGAGATGTAACTAGAATAGAAAAGGTAAATGCATATACCACAGTTTCATTAAATACCGTGGACTGAAAGGCTGATTACATATTGCTTACAAGTGTTCTGTGTGAGTGAGTGTGCTAGTGATCCTCCTGTGTGAGTGAGTGTGTTAGTGATCCTCCTGTGTGAGTGAGTGTGCTAGTGATCCTCCTGTGTGAGTGAGTGTGCTAGTGATCCTCCTGTGTGAGTGAGTGAGTGTGCTAGTGATCCTCCTGTGTGAGTGAGTGAGTGTGCTAGTGATCCTCCTGTGTGAGTGAGTGTGCTAGTGATCCTCCTGTGTGAGTGAGTGAGTGTGCTAGTGATCCTCCTGTGTGAGTGAGTGAGTGTGCTAGTGATCCTCCTGTGTGAGTGAGTGAGTGTGCTAGTGATCCTCCTGTGTGAGTGAGTGAGTGTGCTAGTGATCCTCCTGTGTGAGTGAGTGAGTGTGCTAGTGATCCTCCTGTGTGAGTGAGTGAGTGTGCTAGTGATCCTCCTGCTCTTCCTTCATGCTAGTGCTTATAAGCATTGGCTGTAATACTGTAATAGGTGAGGCCATGTGATTTAGGAAATGATTGGGTTTAATCCACAGTACAACAGTACAAACAAAAAGTAATGACACCAAAATTTATATTCTCAACCTGTTGCTTTTAAATAGAATTTGTTTACCAGAAAGGCTAGGGTGAGTTTTGTTTTGTTTTTTGTTTTTGTTTTGTTTGTTTGTTTTGTTTTGTGTTTTGAGATAGGGTTTCTCTGTGTAGTCTTGGATTTCCTGGGAACACGCTCTGTAGATCAGGCTGGCCTCAAACTCAGAGATCCTCCTGCCTCTGATGAAAGGAGTTTGCCACCAGGGTCCAGACCAGAAAACCTAATTTTTCTCAAGGTTTTCATTATCTACCAGAGGTTGTTTTTTGCAGGTTTGTTGATGTGAAGTTCCTCCTGAAGAGGATTTGTTTAGAAATCGGTGGTATTGTGAGTTGTTTGCTTAACTGTTAGAACATCTGATGGCAAGCATTCCTGGGGCCGCAGTCATCCTTCTTGTTCTACTTGGTGTTGCTTTATATTTTTAATTTTTCTCATTGTAGCAAGATAAGTACAGAGGAAAATTTGTAGGTTCACTGTAATGATGTATATCTGGCGTATATTGTCTGTAGCTAGGTTCAGTACGGAGACTCATTTTGGAAAAGAATAGGTTCTGTAATGGGTATATGACTTACCTTGATTTCCCGTGACTTCCTCATGGCAGAAAGGCATGGCAGCAGGAGCGAGGCTGGCCTGGGGTGGAGAAGCACATTGATAACATTTCACTACTCACAGGAAACACCAGGCCAGCTTGCTTGCAAAGAGAGACTTTTGAGTACGAGTGTGAGTGTTCCAGCGAGGGTCCACCTCCTAGAGATTGCATCTCAATCCCAGGGAGCACGCACAGGACCAAGTACTCAAGCCATGAACCTGTAGGGAGCAACTGATTTTCACATTACACATGGGGCTTTCTAAGTAAACACTTTGATATATAATCACACTGCTATACTTCATCTATCTTTGTTTTTAGAATCTGGGATCTTAGAGGTCAGAATTCTCAAATTTGGCAGGGAATCATACCATATGCTTCCTGAAATCTAGAGTGCGGAATCTTTTCTGGCTTGTATGAATATGTGATCCAGTCTGTTATTGTTATATTCTGTTTCATAATGAGGTAGCTAGCATTACATGTATGATAGTGGCATTAAAAGTTTGAGCAATACTGAGAAATGTAAACAAAATGTGACCTTAGTTTGCAATTACAATAATTTAAAAAGGTTGTGTTATCAACTTTTTGTTCTGAGTAAGAATGAGAGAAGCAATCCAAAGGAGGAAAGATTAGTTTAGCTTATGATTTTAGAGGTAGGTGACAGTCCAAGTTTGTTTGGTTCTGCTGTTTGCTGTCAGAAGTGAGGATTGTCTGTGGGAGCTTGTAGCCCAGGTTTCTCCCTTCATGGCACACAGACAGCATAAGATAACTGGGTGGGGGTGGGGCAAGCTAAAACTTTTGAAAGCAAACCCCAAGTCCCTTCCTCCAGGTTTACTCTGCCTTCCGCAGTTCCACTAGCTCCCAGTAGTCTATTTAGATTTTTAATCTACCAGTGTATTAATTTGGTCAGAGCCCCTATGGTTTTATTTGTTGCAAGAAGTGTCCTTCGGTATATACCAAGAGGTGTGCTTTCTGAGCCTGGGCATTGCTCAGTCCAGCTTGTCTAGATTCCCCATCCCTTTTTTTTTTTTCTTTTTTTTCGGAGCTGGGGACCGAACCCAGGACCTTGCGCTAGCTAGGCAAGCGCTCTACCACTGAGCTAAATCCCCAACCCCTAGATTCCCCATTCTTAAGGAGAAGAGGGGAGGAACAGGGGAAATAGGATTGGACTAAGGATACGAGAAATAACTCTTGAAATGTTTTTCTTAAACTTACTCTGTATTCATATGTTTGCATGACTTACTCTGTATTCATATGTTTGCATGTACCACTTGTGAGTGCACAGGCCAGAGGACAACTGAAAAGTTCTTTCCTTCTACCGTGTGCCACGTGGGGGTCCAAGTTAAGTAGCTAGGCTGCCCAGCAAGTACCCTGACATGATGGGCCTTGCCACTAGTCCAGAGATGATCTTGGCATGTAGCACTGGCTGCTCTGGAACTTAATGTGTATCCCATATTGACCCTGACCCTGTTGTCCAGGAACCCTGGACAACAGATGGGTTCCACCTCAGCCAGCTGGATTTACTCATATTTTGACCATCTGCTTTCTGTAAGATTGTTGAATTAACAGAATAAGGATTAAGCATTATGGGAAGATGAGTCCTCTAAAGGACTGAATCTAGACAGAGTCATGGAAGATCAAGACCTTGCTTTGCCTAAACAGAAGGGAGAGAAATTAGGTCCTAACCTAGCAGGAAGGAAAATGGGAGGACCCTCTGTAATTGAGCCCAATGGGATGGGCTAGAGAGACTCGGCACTGCCAGGAAAGAGCTTGTGGTGCAGGGAGAGCCTGAGGAAAGAGCTGGGCATTTCACTATCAGGATGCCTTTAAACCTCCTCCTCTCAACTTAGTTATCTACTGCTCCTATCCTAGAGACCTGCTGAAAAACACCTCCAGGGAACACCTCTCTTTTGTCGGCCTTAAGATGGGGAAGGCACTGCCTAAGTACTGTTGCTTACACAGACTGTAGTCAGTTTTTTTGCTGGCTGTACTTCTCCCCCAAAGAGTTATCATGCTCAGGATTTGAAGCCTGGTACCATGAAGATCGCCTATGAGAGGCTATTGGTAAGCCTAGTTGCAGCAGAAGACCCCAGTGTATTTGAGATGCCAGCACCATGGGATGATCACCGAGAACAGCAGGAACAGTGGAGTGGAGTCAACCAGAGCCTAGAATGCTACAGAGGGCAGAGCTGGAGAAGTGACACCAGCCCTTTTGGTGGAACCCAGAATATCATATGTGGATTCCAGATATTAGAACAAGAAATTGTGAAGTTGAAGTTGCCTTGGAGACCCAAAGATGTTAAAGATGCCAGAGCCATGGGATACTTGCTATGGAAAGCTGCTGACAGGGAGTGGAAGCAAACAGTCCAGGGGAAAGGAGTTTGTTGCAGTCAACAAAGATGAAAAAGGCATCAGAGATCTGAAGGCCACTTTGACATCAGACATGGAGATGCAGACTTTGGAGTTTTCCCTGCTAGTTTCTTGTTTTGCTTTGGGAATTACAGTTAAGTGATTGGATGAATCTTAGAAGAGACTTTGAACTTCAGACTTTTAACACTGTTGAGACTGCTATAAACTAGGGGGACTTTGGAAGTTGGACTAGATGTACGTTTTTATTATGCTATGGCTAAGTATGGCCACCATAGACTCATGTGTTTGAACAAACCTATGGGGGGGCCAGGAAGCGGAATGTGGTGTTTGAATATGCTTGACTCAGGGAGTGGCATTGTTAAGAGGTGTGGCCTGTTGGTGTGGGTGTGGCCTTGTTGGAGGAAGTGTATCATTGTCAGGGTTGGCTCTGAGACAGCGTCCGCCAAGCTGCCTGGAAGCCAGTCTTCTCCTAGCAGCCTTCAGATGAAGATGTAGAACTCTCAGTTCCTCCTGCCCCATGCCTGCCTGGATGCTGCCATGCTCCTGCCTTGATGATAATGGACTGAACCTGAACCTGTAAGCCAGCCCCAATTAAATGTTGTCCTTAGTCACAGTGTCTGTTCACAGCAGTGAAGCCCTAAGACATTGGTTAAGAGTACATTCAAAATTTACAGGAAGTACAAGGACAGAGGTACATGGTGAAAGGAAGCACATTGAATAGTTTAAAGAACTAAGACTTGATTCCTTTAGTAATAAAGTCATGTCAGGAAAACATTACATGGAAATGTATAAACAATGGTAGATTCTAGAGGCATGTCAACTAGTCAGGATTGTGAGCCTTTGAAGAACTTAAAGCATGTAAAATGTCCATTCTGGGAAAAGTAAATGCTCTCGTATTGTAGACAGATTTCAGAGAGTTAATTGGTCATGAGTTTGAAATTGTTGAAACAACTGAGCATGATGGTACACAGTCTAATCCCAAGACTGGGAGACAGAGGCAGCAGATCTCTGAATTCTAGGCCAACCTGATCTGAAGAGTGAGTTCCAGGACAGAGAAACCATCTTGAAAAACCGAGTGACCAACCGACTGGCCAATGGACTGGATGGATGGGTGGATGGACGGATGGGTGGGTAGGTAGGTAGAGTGAATGAATGAGTGAATGAATGAATGTATATATGTACGTGTGTGGTTGTTGAGGCTGACAATGAGTACATTATGTTCCCGTTTCTGTACCAAATGGTTAAAAATTTTTTGTACATTGCTTTTTATGTATTTTCATTAATTTAGTATACTAAACCAAGACTTACGGCTTTTTTTCTCTGTTTTTGGTTTTTCCATGCTGGTATTACTAGAGGCCTGCACCACAAATGCCTGACTTTTTTTTACTTGCAGATTTTGTGGCTGTTTTTAAAATTGAGTCATTCCAGTTGGATAGTAATAAAGATCAAAGTTCCTGTTCGTAGGGCTTCATTTTAGTAGGATGATAAACTTTGTCCTAAATTCTGTTTTCCTGTAAAAATTTTTAACAAACATCTCTGAAAGTTAACAGTAGTGTGTGCACCAGCTTTCTCCCTCCTTCCCCTTATCTTAAGTATAGGTGTGACAGGTAAGACGTGTGCCCGGGCCCCTGTCTCTCTGGTGGAAAGATGCCATTAAAGTGCGGTGGCTCATGTCTCCAAGCCCAGCACTCAGAAACCTGAGCCAGAGGCTTTTTCGGAAATTCAGGTTCAGACTGGCCTGCACTGTAAGTACAGCCAGCCAGTGCTCAGTAGCAAGATTTTATCCCTGGGGAAAGTGTCACTTATTTCTCAAAGGATCTGGACTGTCTTTTAGGATATCTTCATAAACAAAACAGCTTTGAACTCCGGGTAAAAATGTAATTTTTTTTTTAATTTGAAACTCCTGGAAGACCATATTTACTGTCATTTAATTTTGGATCAATTCTGTAAATTCTCTCTCCACATAACTCACATTATTTCCCGTTACATCTCATCTGAGTGTATCTGCTGTCAGGGCTCACTTTCTTCAGTATCTGAGGGTCCACAGGCTTGAGTTTTGTGCCCTTCATCACGAAAAGCACCTGTCCAAAGATTTTTTTACCTGTTTATTTTTGGTACTTCTTGTTTCATGAGAAAGACTTGTAAGTTTTTCGTTTCTAAAATATTTTGTTTGTTATCCCTTTTCTCGGTTTCCTCTCCGCAAACCCCGTATCCCATTCCCCTCCCCCTGGTTCCTTGAGGGAGCTGGAGAGATGGCTCAGCGGTTAAGAGCACTGACTGCTCTTCCAGAGGTCCTGAGTTCAAATCCCAGCAACCACATGGTGGCTCACAACCATCTGTAATGGGATCCGATGCCCTCTTCTGGTGTGTCTGAAGACAGTGACAGTGTAGTCATAATAAAATAAATAAATAATCTTTAAAAAAGTTTTTCTGTCTTAATATACACATATTTTGTCAAATATAGTACTTATAAATTATTTTTAGTTTGTAGCCTTTTTTACTTTGTTAGCATTAACTTGTAACAGTGAAAATTAAATTTGAAATAATTTCTCTTTTCATACAGATTATGATCTTAATATTGTTTCTAAGAATCATTTTGCTAGCCTATTTAATACCCTTAAGTCTGAGCAATTGATCTAAGTTATATAGGATATGATGTGTGGATTCATTGTTATGTTTCTGGCATGGGTATTTGATTATTTCCTCAGTATTTATTGAGGGGACTTATCCATTCTCCTTTGACGTGACATTAAACATTCATGAAGACCAAATTTCATTTCTTATAGATTTATTTTGTGTCATCTTCTTATTGATTTTTGTCTTCTATCTTTTTTTACAATATTCTTAGATATGGCAGCTTTGTTTTCAGCTTTAATTTAATCTTTATTACCTGTGTGTGTGTGTGTGTGTGTGTTTGTGTACGTGCTCACGCACATTGAGGAGCATGTAAACAGGGTCAGAGAGCAATGTCTGCAGTTGGCTCTCTCCTTCCCCTCTGTGTGGGTTCCAGGGTTTGAACTTAGGCTGCCAGGTTCACTGGGCCAGCGTCTTTATCACCCGGGCCATCTTGCCAACTCAGGGTTCAGTTTGAGTCTAGTAGTGTTTTAGAGATCTGATCCTTAATTGTTTTAGCTTTCTGTTTCTTTGTACTACTGTGTGCTTATTTTAGAATCCATACAAAGAAAACCCTGATAGATTGTAATTGGAATTGTACTGAATCTCCAAATCAGCTTGAGTAGAATTGATTTTAAAAACAAAACTGAAATTTCAATTCATGAATTTAGTTGTTTTGTTTAGTCAGCTGAGTGTTGATTTTTTTCTTCCCATGATCATTTGCAGTTTTCCCCATCTGTGTTCTAAGCCTATGTTAGGTTACTCCTTTGTGGTTTCTCTTAGCTCTGTGTACTCGCATTCCGTTCTCATTGCCGCAATAAAATTCTCCACAAAAGCAACTAGGAAGGAAGGAAGAAAGGAAGGAAGGAAGGAAGGAAGGAAGGAAGGAAGGAAGGAAGGAAGGAGGGAGGGAGGGAAGGAGGGAGGGAGGAAGGAAGGAAGGAGGAAGGAAGGAAGGAGGAAGGGAGGGAGGAAGGAAGGAAGGAAGGAGGGAAGGAAGGAAGGAAGGAGGGAAGGAAGGAAGGAAGGAGGGAAGGAGGGAAGGAAGGAGTGTTCTGCTTCATGGATTGGGGGTACAGTCCACCGTTGAGGGGAAGGCCCAGCAGGAGAGTGAGGTGGCAGGTCATGCCCTGCCTCAGTCAGAAGCAGAGACAGGAATGCTGCAGGCTCCATTTGGAGTGGCTCTTGTCACTCAGTCAGTTCCCTAACAGGCGGCTCCAGAGAGTTGCCTCCTGGCCTATCAAGTTGGCCATCAATACGTCAGACAGCTTAGGGTTTGAAGCAGGGCCTGTTCCAACTCAGGTCTTCAGAAACCAAGCCCTTTGTCAAAGGTTTATCACTCGTTCAAATGTCAGTCTTTGTTAGACTGGCACACTGGCCCACCCAGCTGGAAATTCAGTGATTAGCTTCTGTTAGGGTTTATAGATAATCTGTAATCAGTACTTATAAACCAAAGGTGTAGATTAATTGATGTTTTAAATGAGAGGCTATGTATTTTTTCCTTCTACTTTCAATTAGCTTATATTTTTATAATTGATATTTGCCCAAAGATTCCATGGTGGACATAAAAAATATTTTTTAAAAACTGCATTATTTTATGGCTATGGGTGTTTTTGTTTGCATGTATTTCTGTGCATTCTGGTTAACATTTTAGAAAAAGATCAGTTAAAATCAGACCACCAGAATGGAACAACTCTTTTAAATTTATTTTTACATTCACTATCATTATCTAAGGTACTAAGTGTATCCTTATTATTTTTGTATTTTGATAGTCCAACAGTATTCAGTATAACCATTTCCCTACCCATGTAAAGTCTGTAGATACTGTTGAGTGAGATGTCTTTTGGAGCACTTAGGTCATCCGAAGTTTCTGGTTATGGCACCAGTATGCATACTTTGTCAAAAAGTAATTTCATACTAAATTCACACTCATTCTGAAGTAGATTTTAAAAATATACTCAAAAACAAAACAGATTTCAAGAATCTTATTTGTTGTGAAAATGCTGGCGCTGTTGATCCTTGTCAAGCACATTGGGTTAGATAAAAGAGAAAAAGGAGTCGGGTGGGGCGTGCCTTTAACCCCAACCCGAGGATGAAAGCCTGGTCTGCTAGCCAGTGCCAGGTGAGTGAGTCCTACACAGCGAGACCTGTTTTTTTAAGCTTATTGAGTGATGACCATGCTACTTGTCATTCCTCTTTCATGGTTCCCGGGGTTAATAAAGATATTGTAGAGGTCCATTGCACACCATTGTCGATTCCTTACCCTTCTATACCAGTGTGTGCATGTACCATGAGGGAGTCAGGCTCTACAGGCTGCAGGTGTCTTTGGGAGTGCAATTGGGCCTCAGTTGTTTTGATGTTTCGGTTGAGTCCAGAAAAACAATTAGAAATGTTGAGATGTCAGTGCACGTTGCTCTCATACACCCAGTTCTCCCCTTTTGCAGGGCTCAGGTAATCACGGGCTCTATAATATGACTAAGCTTCATCCTTAGCTTGATTTGAAACTTTTGATGACTGTTTTAGTTCAGGTTCCTATTGCTTCAACAAAATACCATGACCAAAAAGCAATTGGAAAGCAAAGGGTTTATTTGATTTACACTTTCACATCATGGTCCATCACTGGAGGAATTCAGCACAGGAACTCAAGCAGGGCTGGAACCTGGAGGCAGGAACTAGCTGATTGATGCAGAAGGGTGCTGCTCATGACTTGCTTCTCAGAGCTTACTCAGCTTCCTTTCTAATAAAACCCAGGAGGCACCACAGAGCATGGGCTGGGCCCTCCCCGTTGATTACTAATTGAGAAAATGCCTTACAGCTGGATCTCATGGAAGCAGAATTTCAACTGAGACACCCTTTCTGATGATGTCAAGTTGACACTCAAAACCAGCCAGTACAGGAACCTAATCAAAGCAGATTTTGATTTTTTTTTTTTTTTTGGTTCTTTTTTTCGGAGCTGGGGACCGAACCCAGGGCCTTGCGCTTGCTAGGCAAGCGCTCTACCACTCAGCTAAATCCCCAACCCCTTGATTTTTAAATTTTTGTTACAAAATTATTTATATAGACAAAGTTATTTACATTTGCATAGATGAATCTTGTAGCAACACTTTCATTGTTTTTGATACAGAATATTTTTCTTGGTAGTCTAGTAGCAAATCAGGGAAGCTCTATAGATAAACTCAGGGCTGGCGATGTACAGCAAAACTATTAGTAAAGGATTTAATACTGGACGCTTGTTACTTGACATTTCTTTACTGACTAATATGTACTGATGAGCATTCTGAGCTACTCCTCTCACCATGGAGTAAGGTCCTCGTTCTGAGAGAACACTGCCAAGCTCCAGCACTTGGGGAGGAAAAGCAGAAGTCACAGTTTGAGACCACTCTGGGTAACATATTATACCAAGACCTCTGCCAAAAAAACTGAATAGTGGTGTTAATAATGTGTTTTCTAATTCTGCTTCAAGGGCTAATATCATTGTTGTATATTGCTCATAAGTTGAATGTTTTCTTTTTCTTTATAGGTCTACGTGGAATTTGATGACCTTGAATGGGATAAACGGGAGTGGGTTAAAGTTTATGAAGATTTTTCAACTTTCTTGGTGGAATATCACTTAATCTGGGCCAAAAGGAAGGACCCTAGCCAGACTCAGGGATCAAAGAGCAGACAGATTCAGTGGCCTGCGCTGGTAAGATCTCTTCCAGTTTATTAAGTGTTCTCAGTTGTTTGCCTAAGATGAATGAACATTGAATGGAAGGTAGACGTGTTTGGCCAATTACAATTTAGTATTCTTGAAAAAACATGACCTATCCGAACTTTCACAGCACTGTTGCATGTAGGAGTTTTGTGTGTCAGTTTAATATTTTTTCAGAATATTTAGTTCATAAACTTTGTTTTATTCAGTTAGGTGAAAACTTAAATTTGGTTGTAGACTATTGAGAAATAGTCATACAGATGTTGTCTGTATGTGTGGACCAGCTGTGTTGAATAACACTTTGACGTGAAGACAGACATACATGGCAGGACACAGACTCTTCTTGGTCTTGTTAGTCAGTTCTCACTGTAAATCATAACATGTTCAAGTAGTGGGTCAAATTAATTTGTTTCAGGAAATGTTTTGTTTAAGAAAACATTTTAATAAAGTTCTCATTATTTAAAGAGTTTTTGAAAGAATGTACTAACTAAGCACGATTACAAAGTTCTGTTAGGCAAGTCAAGTATGGTTGTAGGTGTGAATGATAGTCCCAGCAGTTTAGGAGGTCACCTGGGAGGGTTGGAGCAGCAGCATCTATGTAGTGAGTTCTAGGCTAGCCTGACGTCCTTTCTCTAAGAACAAGAGAAAATTTTATTAGGAAAATAACCACATTTAATAACTGTTACTGTTTTCTGCCAAAATGCCTAGCAAGGCATATGTAGGTACAGTTTCCTTTAAACCGATCTTATATTGGCATGGTGGAAATCCTTTAAAAATTAATAGAGTCGTGAAGATGACTCAGTAGGTAAAAGTTTGAACTTCACTAGAGGACTAGATAGAGTTTGGTTCTCAATACTCATCTTGGGTGAGCCTGTAACTCCAGTTCCAGGGGACCCAAAGATCTCCCCTGACCTCTGGGTGCCTGCACGCACACGGTGCACTCAGAGATGCACACAGTCACACGTGGGAAAGCATCCCTTATCCAGTTTGTGAGGTGTTTGCTGGAACTCATGACTGGTCCATGCCAGACGCCGAGGTGAAAGCTGGGTCCCGAGCACTCCACTGATGAGCATACTGTAGCCTCCAAGGGTGTAAGGATAATTTGCTTACATACTGTTTCTTATTTGAGTTGGGTAACTCCTTAATGCTTTTCCACATATAAAGTAGAAATTTACTTTATCTGTTTTTGACCAGTCCTTTTAAAGTTTGAAGACATTTAAAGACATTTAAAAAATAGAGGCAAGGGATGTAAGTCAGCCATATAATCTTATTCTATCTCTGCAATCAGTATAAATAGAAAAGAATTAAATAATAGACCACAGGACAGAAGGAATGAATGAAATGAATCAATAGCATTTCAAAAGAAAATATAGACAATGATTTTCATGAAATATACATTTTATAGAAAACTTCCAAATAGCAGTGATAATCTTTTCATTTATAGGCTTAAACAAGTTTATTAAATGAATATATTTCAGCTCCCAGTGTTCAAAACAGAACATTAAGCCAGGTGCGTGTGTGTTGGCTTGCCTTTGATCTCAGTGAGTTCCAGGCCAGCCTGGTCCACATAGTGAGATTCTGGCTGGCCACGGCTTCATAGTGAGACCTTGTCTCAATAAACAAGCAAAATTTTACAAACCAGGTTAAATGAGGCATACATCAGGTTTAATAATATAGATCAACAACAACAAAAGATTAAACTGTGGCTTTTTTAAATCAAAAATCCCAGCCATTCGATTTTACCAATAAAGACTCCAGAGCCGGATGCTCAGAGAGACAGAGTACCCAGTTGACCTTCCTATCTCCCCCCACCCCCACCCCCACCCCCACCCCCAAGTCGCAGAAGGAAAAGCCCCTCTCCTTCTCCATGCTGTTTAAAATACCTTCCAGCCCAGTGTGTCTCCTTTCTGTTTACTTAGGCTCACCTCCCTGTTACTTGGTCTGCCTCTAGACCTAAGGTCTGACTTACTGAGCCACACCACCACAGGACTGTTCTAGTTCACAGTCTTGGGGAGCACAAATATGATAAAATATCATGCAGCAGTGACTAACGTGATGCTTCAGTTTTTTTTTTTTTTTTTCTCCCGGAGCTGGGGACCAAACCCAGGGCCTTGCGCTTGCTAGGCAAGCGCTCTACCACTGAGCTAAATCCCCAACCCGATGCTTCAGTTTTTACACCTTAACTTGAAAATCAGTTTAAACATATGAATATATTTGTATTTATGTATGAGTTTTGTATGAAAGTTTCAGAAGTAGGAAGAATTAATATCATAAATAACCAAACTATTTTATCCTAATAAAGAGTAAAAAGCTTTAGGCAAATCATTACCCTATCTTAGATTGAATTAAAGTCAAGTTAAAATTCTGATTAGTGTTAATATATTTCCAACTTGATGAAAAATTTCCAAGGAACTATTTAAAACCATTTTTGTCCTTAGTTCAAAATGCCTTTTTTTTTTTCCGGAGCTGAGGACCGAACCCAGGGCCTTGCACTTGCTAGGCAAGTGCTCTACCACTGAGCTAAGTCCCCAACCCCTCAAAATGCTTTTTCTGTTGAAAATTTTTTAACATTACTGCAGGAAAGATGGCTTGGTGATTAAGAGCATTTGCTATCCTACCAAAAGATGAAGGCTCAGTCTCCAGTATCCATATGATGGCTCCTTTGTTCTCTGATGTCTGCCTCCCTCTTTGAACTGTACCAGAAGGCACACATGTAGTACACACACATGCACTTAGCACACGTGCATACATGCAGACAACGCACTTCGCTGTGGTTTTAGTAAGTGCAGCTAACTTAATTCTTCACAGTGTACTTTATCTCCTCACTTTTCATGCCCCCACGGAGTTAGAGAACAAGGATGGTAAAACATACCTAACATCTGACATGAGCCATTTTAAATTGTATACTTCAGCTATAATAGTTTTGTTTATGTACTATGACCATTATCTACAGAATACCTTTTCTCATACAAAACTTACATCTTGTTATTAAGTTGCAATTCTTCACCCTCCTCTATTGGACATTATTTCCTTGTTTCTGTGTCTTTATTCCAGATACCTACTATAAATATAAGTGTGCAGTTTTCTTCTATAACTGGATTATCTCACTTAGCATGATATCTTTAAGGCTAACTGGCTTTTTTCATGTTTTGTGAACATGAGTATATAAGTCTCTTTCAGTTTTCTTGGGTTTATGTCTTAGAATGTATAGCGATTCTATTTTTTAAAAAGATTTATTTATTTTATTATATGAGTACACTGTTTATGTCTTCAGACCTACCAGGAGAGGGCATCGGATCCCATTACAGATGGTTGTGAGCCACCATGTGGTTGCTGGGATTTGAACTCAGGACCTCTGGAAGAGCAGTCAGTGCTCTAACCACTGAGCCATCTCTCCAGCCTGAGATTCTATTTTTACAGTAAGGCTCACTGGCCTTTTCCATGTTGCAGTGAACTTGAGTACATCATAAATCTCTTTCACTTTTCTTGGGTCCATATCTTAGAATTTATGGTGATTCTATTTTTTACTCACTTTACATCCTGATTGGAGTCTCCACTTTTTCCAGTCTCCCTCTCACAAAGCCCTTCTTCTCCCCACCCTCTTTGATAAGGGAAGTGGGGGTACCCGGGGGGGGGGTACTGGCACATCAAATCGCTACAAGGCTCATCTTCCCCCACTGAGGCCAACCCAGTTAGGGAACAGAATTCTTAGGCAGGCAGAAGATTCAGGGACAGCCCCAACTCCAGTTACTGGGGGTTTTGCATGAAGACCAAGCTACACATCTGTGCAGGGGACCAAGGTTCAGTCCTTGCAAGCTCTTTGATTAGTGGTTCAGTCTCCATGAGCCCCCAAGGGTCCAGGTTAGTTGATTGAGTTGGTCTTTGTGGAGTTTTTGACAGGCTTGTCTGTGGTCTGTATTGGTTATGCCAGTTTACTAGGGCTCCCATTTGGTTTAGATTTAGTGTTAGTCCTCCTCTTACCCCTCTCTCTTGTGTGAGAGTGAGAGAGAGAGAGAGTGTGTGTGTGTGTGTGTGTGTGTGTGTGTGTGTGTGTGTGTGTGTGTGTGTTAGCAAGCTTGACAGCTGTGAAGAAGTCTCTTTTCCATCTCATGTGGATGATGTTGAGTATCTTTTCATGTCATTGTTGGCTAATTATATATACCTTTGGAGAAATTTCCCTCTTTTACTTGGCAAAATTTGAATTGTTTGGTATATTTTGCTATTGAGTTTTAAAAATTCTTTATTGTAGATAGTACTTAAGTTTCAGATGAAAATATAAAGATTTCATAGGAAAATGTTCTCTCTCATTCTTTGGAACCCTTTTGTATTCCAAAACAATAAAACTTACAGAATGAATCTCTCTCTCTGTGTGGTGATTTGAATATGCTTGGCCCAGGGAGTGGCTCTCTCAGGAGGAGTGGCCTCGTTGGCAGAAGTGTGTCACTGTGGGAGTGGGCTTTGACACCCTCCCCTTAGCCACGAGGGAGCCAGTCTTGTGTTCAGCTTCTCTAGCGCCATGTCTGCCTGCATGCTGCCAGGCTTCCCACCATGAAGCCAGCTCCAGTTACATACCCTTTGTAAGAGGTGCCTTGGTCATGGTGTCTCTCCACAGCAATGGACACCTTGTGACACGCCTCAGTATAAGGGGGTTTAGAAGAATGATTTATAGGCTTCAGGCCAAGTAATCCAACAATGGCTATCTGTGAACAGAAAGCCCATGGACCCAGTAGTTGTCAGTTCACAGCACTGGATGCCTCAGCTGGTCTTCAGTATGTGTTGGAGTCCCAAAGACTCCAGTGCCAGTAAAGGAACAGATGTGAGGGCAAGCAAGCCAAGAACAAGCGCTTCCTTTTTTCATGTTGTTCTGTAAGCTACCAGCAGAAGGTGTGGCCCACATTAAAGGTGTTCCTTTCTGCCTCCTGCTCCAGATCAAAGGTGAGCGTCTCCTCCCTCAAAGGTCCAGACCCACTTCAAACCAAGCAGAATGTCTCTCACAGGTGTACTCTCCATTTCTGGATTGCAGTTCATTCCTTATAGAGTCAGGTTGACAGCGAGGAATAGCCATTACACCTTTTTACAAACTGTTAGCAGTCCCCTTTGATTCCTCCAAGTTTTACATTTTAATGAATCACCTAGACTTTGTCAGTTTAAAAAAAAAATTCAGTGAAGTGTTTACTGTGTAAGCACAAGACACGAGAACCCGAGTCTGGATCCCCACCACCCATATATAAGGTGAGGGTCAGTGTCAGTCCTGTAGCTCAACAGTCCCAGGAGGCTTGCTTGCCAGTCAGCCAGCCCACCTCCATGTTCAATGTCAGATGCAAATTCAAAACGTAAGGGTGGCAAGTGTCAACCTTGGCTTCTCTAATAAAACTTGCTCTGTAAACCAGGCTGGCCTTGAACTCAGAAATCCACTTTCCTCTGACTCCCAATTGGGTTGTAACCACCTATTTAAGAAAATCTGGCTTGGGGCTGGAAAAATGAATGCCTTATTGGTTAAGAGCACTGTTGTTGTTGTCTTTCTTCTTTTTAAGATTTATTATGCATCTGAGTACACCTTTACTGTCTTCAGACACACCAGAAGAGGGCATTGGACCCCATTACAGATGGTTGTGAGCCACCATGTGGTTGCTGGGAATTAAACTCCTGACCTCTGGAGGGGAAGCCAGTGCTCTTAACCACTGAGCCATCTCTCCAGCTCCACTGTTCATAAAGAGGACCCATGTTCAATTCTTAGCACTTACATGGTGGTTCACAACCATATGTAACTCCAGTTTAGGGGATCTAACACTCTCTGCTCCTTACACATATTCTACATGCACATAGTATACATACACAGTTGTAAGCAAAATACTCAGACACATGTCACTAAGTCTTTAAAAAAGCCAAGACCTGAGAAGTGGCATAGAACAACAGAAAGTTATTTTCGTACAGGTCTGCAATCATGTTTGTTGGGTTAGGTCCTTCTAGGGGTCATAGTGGGACAGGGTTTGTTACAGACCCTTCCTTCCCTTTGACTTGGAGATGGCTGTCAGACATACTGGATTTAGGGCTCAGTTAAATTACTTTTATAAGGTCCTGCTGGGGATTAGCTCAGTTACAGAGCATGCAGAAAACCCTTGTTTTGCTTTGTTTCCCTGCAGCATTAAGTTAAACTGGGCCTGGTATTGCATACCTGAAGTCCCAGCAGTCACAAGGTGGAAGCTGGAGGATTGGACAGAAGTCCAGGGTGAATTTTGCTGTAGAGTGAGTTTTAGACTTTACTAGGTTACATGAGACCCTGGGTCACAAAGCAAACCACAAGCCATCCTGTCTGTAAATGAGCTTAAGTTTTAGAGATAATTGGCAATTTATACTTCAGTGTATGAATTAAAGAATTAGGATGAGCTGATCAATTTAACCCACGCTGTGTGCTGTTATAAATTTATCACAGTCTCTACTTCTACAAAAAGATGAAGACAAAAATTTCTCCTAACAAATGTTTATAAGCCAGGTGGTGGTACTGGTGGTCCGTGCCTTTAATCCCAGCACCTAAGAGGCAAATGTGTTTAAGGCCAGCCTGGTCTCCAGAGCAAGTTCCCCTACAGCCAGGGCTGCACAGAGACACCCTGTCTGGACAATCAGAGGTAGTTATGGGGTTAAGGCCACCGAGTCGTCTTCTGACCTACATACGTGTCTGTGCTGTACACATCGACAAATACAACAGCAAAACTCAAGAGTATAATACATACAAATTCATTCCTGGAAAGTTATTATTAGTAATTATGATTATAACTAGTTATAATTAGTAATTATTAAAATGCACTTGACTTTGATCATAGCCAATATGAACTTATTTTCCTATATTATCATAAACAGTGATTTTCAGAGGAAATGCTACAAAAGTCTCAGGACTAGTGCTCGGTAAGCACTTTTAAATGCTGTAGCAGATGTAGCTAAAGAAATAGACACATTTGTAGATTTTAAAGTTTGGCAGTAAACATATGCTCAAATCATGCATGAGGGTTTTGATTTTGTTGTTGTTAAGCAGATTAAACTGACTAAGGAATGTTTTCTATGATCTCTGGTTCTTTCCCACCTAGTCCAAGCTCTCACTGGTCTTAACTGTATGGCCTAATACCATAATTGGTATTTCTGTAACAAATGATATCAGTAATAAGTTGATTTTGCATCTTAGACAAAAGAACTTGACATTTAGTATGCCTACCAACCTAGAAAAAGACAGTTTACTAATATGAATGTTTAAGTAAAATATACTATTTTATTTCTATTTGAGAAAGTTCATATTTTGAGCTTAAGCAGCTGGTTTCTCTTCTCTACTCTCTTCTCTTTTCTCCTTTTCTTTTCTTCTTTTGTTCAGATTCTGTCTATGAATCCTAAATTCTCTTTCTCTCAGACACAGCAGTCTGAGAATGTCTGTCTGAAAAATAGAGACAGCCTTATGCCCACACTTCTGTTATGCAGTATGAATTATTTTGTTTGAATTCTTGACAGTGGCAACTGCAGTAGCTAACTTCGCATTTTAAATAAGCGTTCAAAAGCTGGAAATTCATGGAACCTTTTTTTTGGGAGGACTCAGTTTGGCACCACAAGAAAATATTTTCTTTGTCCTTTGCCTACCTGTAGCTGTAGCCTGAAGCAGGCAGATTGCCAGCACAGGGTTGTAGTCTGCATAGCAAGTTGCAGGTTAATTCATAGCAAGTGAATCTGTAAGAATATTATTTTCAAATATCAGATACATAGAAGTCTCATTTTTTTTTCAGACATGATTGAGACTTGACAGCACTGGGATTAAAGACGTGTTCTACCACTGCCTGTCAAGGGTCCAAATTTTTAAACACATTGAGAAAGTGAGTTCTGACCATTCAAAAAGAAGGCGTCCAGTCTTAACAGTCTTGTTCACTGCTAAATGGCTCTATATCTAGAAAATGAATTTGGAAAAATAATCCTAATAGTGCCATTAACTCAGAATTATGTTGTGGGCAGTAACGAGTCTGACTTGTTGTGCAGTAGGAGTTAGAAGGACTGGACACACCAATATTAAATCAAGTGTGTTACTGCGGACGCAATGCAGCCCGCAGTCACAGAGGTAGGGTAGGGCCTCGGTACTGGTGGGGAGTGCGGTGTTTGTCAGAGTGGATGGACTTATGTCAAAGGATGCAGTTGACTGGTGCTGCAGTGGCCTGATGTTTGGGTGCTCTGGCTCTTAACTCTTCAGGGGATGGAAGTTGTGTGTGGGGAGAGGCTGGGGGGGCTGGATTTCCTTTTTAATCATTTATATTATGCCAGGTCTATATCTCTGAGTAAGTATACATCAATTTCGATGTACTTTTTCTGGGGGGAGATCCATCAGAATATTCAGTTAATTGGAATTTCTCTTCATTGTTTTGAGCTGTGTTCCCTTTGCACATGAGAGAAAATGTATTAGTGTTGTCTTAGTTGGGTTTCATTGCTGTGAAGAGACATCATGACCAAGGCAACTCTGTTAAAGGACAACATTAAATTGGGGCTGGATTTAGAGGTTCAGTCCATTATCATCAAGGTGGGGATGTGGCAGCATCCAGGCAGGCCTGGTGCAGCAGGAGCTGAGAGTTCTACATCTTCATCTGAAGGCAAACAGGAGAAGACTGGCTTCCAGGCAGCCAGGAGGAAGCTTCTAAAGCTCATCCCACAGTGACACACTTCTTCCAGCAAGGCCACACCTCCTGTTAGTGCCACTCTGCACCAAACATATTCAGACCACAACAATAGCTATTGCAGGTCCTTTAAAGGGCAGCCTCTGTAGACTGATCTCTCTGAAAATAATAATCTGCTGCCTGACACTGTCTACCTTAAGATTTAGGCTGAGGAGCTGAAGCTGAAGGACAGAGCTCAGTGGGAGAGAGCATGCTTATGTGTGAGGTCTTATGTCAGAGACCTAACAGGGAAAGACTGCTAAGTCCGTAACTCAGAAAGGTGGGTCTGGAAACCTGGCATTCTTGGGGTATTTTCCTTTGTTCATGGTTTCCTAGCTATAATATTAATTTCTAAAGTAACAAGCTTTGAAGATACATAAACCATTTTTATCTCTTCTTTTTGTTTAATGTTTTGTCACTATTTGTTTTATGACCACACCAAGTTACTATCGATAGGAGAGTTTGTGACTCTGAAACCAAACATAGACTGCTTTACCTAAGATGACCAAGCACCGATGTTTGCCTCACTGGCACTGTAACTGTGCCGAGCCTATAGCTTTAGTGCATTATCTTTGATACTTGGTTTTATTAGTTTTAGGTTTTTAGTTGCTTAATGGAATTGGCATTTGTATACTGTAGTCTGTTTGATCTGTACTTCTCTCTTTTCTAGAAAATGGAGATTATCAACTATTTTAATCATCACAGCCTTTAACTCTTGATGTCTTATCTCTGGGATTGTATCTTCCAGTCATTTTTCTTAGGAAAAAAAATGTCAGGTATATGGTCTTCACATTGTGGTGCATGATTCAAAGTGTACAAGTTCAAAAGGTTGGTTGATATTTCTGGAGAAGGTTTATATTTCTTACCGAGGTGGTTTTGTTGGCAAATGTAAGCACATTTATAAATAGGTTAGAATTTATGAATATGGCTGTGCAGTCTGGAATAGCAAGTTGTACTTTCACTCACGAAAACAAAAACCAGGGGCTGGAGAGATGGATCGGCAGTTAAGAGCACCCGTAAGGATGATCAGAATGTGAATGCTTCACTCCTTCTTTAAATGAGGAACAAGAATACCCTTCACAGGGAATAGAGAGGCAAAGATTAAAACAAGAGACTGAAGGAACACCCATTCAGAGCCTGCCCCACATGTGGCCCATACATATACAGCCATCCAATTAGACAAGATGGATGAAGCAAAGAAGTGCAGGCCGACGGGAGCCGGATGTAGATCTCTCCTGAGAGACCCAGCCAGAATACAGCAAATACAGAGGTGAATGCCAGCAGCAAACCACTGAACTGAGAACGGGACCCCCGTTGAAGGAATCAGAGAAAGAACAGGAAGAGCTTGAAGGGGCTCGAGACCCCATATGTACAACAATGCCAAGCAACCAGAGCTTCCAGGGACTAAGCCACTACCTAAAGACTATACATGGACTGACCTTGGACTCTGACCTCATAGGTAGCAATGAATAGCCTAGTAAGAGCACCAGTGGAAGGGGAAGCCCTGGGTCCTGCTAAGACTGAACCCCCAGTGAACGTGATTGTTGGGGGGAGGGTGGCAATGTGGGGAGGATGGGGAGGGGAACACCCATAAAGAAAGGGAGGTGGAGGGATTAGGGGGATGTTTACCCGGAAACCGGAAAAGGGAATAACACTTGAAATGTAAATAAGAAACACTCAAGTTAATTAAAAAAAAAAAAAAAAAGAGCACCCGGAAGGTAGTTGAATCCCAGGGGATCGGCGTCCCAGGGGATGCTGCTGCTGTGGTGAAACACCATGGCCAAAGTGGCTGCTGGGAATAAAAGTGTTTATCCGGCTCAGACCTTTATATCACTGTCCATCATAGAAGGAAGTCAGGATCTCAACTCAGGCAGGGTAGGAGCCTGGAGGCAGGAGCTTCCGCTGCCCATTCAGCCTGCCTTCTGAGAGAACCTTGGGCCATTAGCCCAGGGCTGACCCACAGTGGGCTGGGCTGGGCACTCCTCATCAATCACTAGTTACAGCTAGATCCTATGGAGGTATTTGCTCAATTAAGGTTCCCTCCTTTCAGATGACGCTAGTTTGTGTCAAGTTAACATGAGACTGGCCAGCAAAGCCAGGTTTCCTTTTCTGACTTCCTCAGGTATCCTGCACACAAACAGTATAGACACACATGCATGCAAAACACCCATACACATAAAATGAAATGAAAGTTAAGCAAGAATTGGGGTTATTTGCTGAGTTTGCCTTTTTAAAAGCAATTAATAGAATTTTTTTTTAATTTTTTTTTGTAATTAATAGAATTTTTAAATGTTTGTTGAATCTTTTTTGTTAGACAGGCCCTTATCTAAGCTGACATAGACCTTATATTATAACCTTTAATTTCTGATCCACCTGCTTTTTTTTTTTTTACTGAAGTGCTTGGATTATACCATCTCTCTGACTCTTCTTAAATTGGGGTTCAGGTGTTTTTATGGGGGGGTGGTTGAATTCACTGCCGGGAGCTAGGCACAAGGTTTACTTGGTGAAGGGCTTGCCTAGAATGGTGAAGCCAGGGGTAGTCCCTAGCACCACATAAAACCTGCCTAGTTTGTGCATCCTGTAATCCTGGAACTTGGAAGGTGAGGCTTGAGATTCCGGACTGCAGGGTCTTCCTCTACTATGTAGCAAGTTACAAACCACCCTAGAACACATGAAACCCCTCTTTAAATACATAATTCCTGTCTCATCTTCCCCCACCCCCAAGTATTTCATACCTTCAACCTATGTTCTATGTTCTTAGGTTTTTTTCATTTTTCTTTTTATCTTCAAGATTTTGTATGTGCGTATGTGTGTCCTGTGTGAGTTTATGTGCACCATGTGCACACAGGTACCTGAGGAGGCCAGAGGATAGTATCAGTGAGTGCCCTGTGTGTGCTGGAGACTGGACTTGGCTCCCTAGGGTAGCAGTGCTCTTGACATGTGAGCCGTCTGTCCTAGCCCTTGCTTTGGTTTGCTGGAATGTCTGACTTTGTATCTCAGGCTGGTCTGGACTGCTGTTGATCCTCCTCACAGTCTTCACTCACTCTGCTCATCCCCCAATGTAACTTTCTCTTTCAGCCCTTTTTGGTGGTCTTTCATTTTCCTTTTTGCCCCTTTCTCCTGATAATCTTACTTTCCTAGATAGCTGAAGCTGGGGTTGAAGTTTTATCACCCTGATTTACCTGCCAGTCTGTATACTGAGCACGTTACTATTCAGATTATCAGTTTATAATAAAGAACAAATTGAAACACTAAATTGTGCACTAGGTGAAGCTTAGATTCTCGCATTTTAGAGTAGTGTAACTGAGCTTAAAATTCACCTTGTGCTGGGGAGAAAGCTCGTTTGGGAAAGAGTGCTTGCTGTGAAAGTAAGAGACTGAGTTTGAATCCCCAGAGCTCAGGTAAAGCAGTCCATGGTCGTGCATATCTGTTTAATTCAAGTGTTGTGAAGTTGAGACAGGTACCCTCTAGAGCTCACTGAAAGGAGGGTAGCTCAGGTTTAGTGCAGGACCCTTTCTTAAAAAGTAAGGTGGAGAGCAATAAAAAAAGATACCTGACACCCCCCTCCCCCCCGCCCCAGCCTCTGACAGGTGCATAACAGTACGTGCAACATATGGACTTGTGCACAGTTCTATTGAGCTTTTTTGGGGGGAGTGGGGGGGAGGGGATATGTAGGAGGATGTAACCATAGTCCATTGGCCTACAGTTTTAAGTTTAAAAAGGTAGTCCAAAGGTAACGGTTTTGGATGAAATTAAATGTCTTATTAAGTTGCAGTTAGGCATGAGTTACTGTGCTAATTTTTATCATTAAAATGTCAGTGAGCCTCCAGAACTGTTAATAAGATCTAGTCAAGTGGTGGGGAAGGAGGCGGCAGAGGACTTGCCTAGAATGCACAAGGCTCTGTCATCGCCAGTGCCACGGCAGTGCCACGGCAGTCAGTCTGGGGCATGCCTGGCATTCCAGCACTTAGGACATGGAGGTAGGGGAGTCAGAGGTCAAGAGGATCCTCAGCTACATAAGGAATTCAAGGCCGTATTGGGGTGTATGAAACTCTGTCTCAAAATGAAATGAAATAGAGTAAAATAAGAATTTGCCTGAGTATGGCGATGCATGTCTGTCACTTCCAGGCCAACCAAAGCTACCGGTCTCAGTACCCCTTACCTCCCGCCAAGGCAAATACAAAGTGTCTTATAAAGGAGATATGTAAACAGTGTGTGGGGATTGATTTACAGGAACTATTGTTTCATCTCAGGGAAATGATTTAGTATTTGATAATCCTGAGTTTGCAATGACTTTACAGAATATAGAACATAATAATTATTGTGAATAGTAATGAGAATTGATTATGTTAGTGTTTCTTGCATAAATATTAAAAGTTTTCCCTCTTGTTTAGAACTAAAATGTAATACTGTTTGTATGTTTGTAAGGAACTTAGTCAAAACTGTTGTGTCTATATTTTGAGGTATCTCTAATACCCCGGTTTCCAGTGAGACTCATGAAAGTGAGAGTAAGACTAACTTCATGATAATGAAGCTAATTATACCTCACTCTGGCACCAGCCTTGCAGTCCTTCTGATAACGTGGTACTTGTCACAGGTGTATGATGCTAGGTGTGTCTATGACACCCTGCGGTCTCTCAGGGCTCCTGTACATCGTAGTGTTCATGGTCCATGAAGTGAGAACTTCCAGAATCCTTGTAGCTTTTAAAAATTAACAACATAGCTGGTTGTTGTGACTTACAGCTTTAGTCCTAGCACTCAGGAGGCAGAGGCAAGCAGATCTCAGAGTTTGAGGCCAGCCTGGTCTACAGAGTACGTTTCATGACAGGCAGGGCTACACAGAGAAACCCCGTCTTGGAAAAGCAACAACAACATCAACAACCACAAAACTAAAATGAAAATACATGACATTCTCATCATCTGTTGTCACATTCTTGTGCCATAGTGTAATCGTCTTAACTTTTTATAAGCTTTTCCACAATCTGCTACTTCCCCAGATTCCTATAACCACTGTTTTTATTCTCAATCTCTGTGAGACCAACTTTCCAAGATTTCCTGTCAGATTGAGATTATGCCACAATACCTCCTTAGTACTTCTTTCCCTGTGCCTCACTTGTTTAACTCACCGTGATCATAACGACTTCTGGTTCAATTCACGATACAGCAAATGGCTGATCTTGAGTCATTCTTTTTACATTTCTTTTTACATTCACCACTGCTAGCATTAGAGACAGATTTCTTGGCTGTTATGATTGTGCTGAATTAAGCTCGATAACTGAGGTGCTGTTTAGACCTGCTAATTTCATTTTCTTTGGGTAAAACATCAATAATGAGATTTCTAGATTATGTGATAAATTCCCTTTTTAATTTTTGAGTAAATTTTATACTGTTTTTCTTAGAGTTGTACTGATTTGCATTCGGGTCAATCATGTGTTACCATTCTCTTTCTCCTCCCAATAGTCTCAATTAGTATTTCTTATTCCTACCTTAATATTTGTTCATTTGGTTTGATGTTTTGAAATAGGTTCTTGCTATGTAACCCAGGCTGCTCTTGAATTTGAGTCCTACCTCCATGTGTTAAGTACTTGAATTGAAATACAAACTAACCTGTTTCTGCCAGAGAAACTCCCCAGTTTTTCCTCTTCCTGTCTCTTCTTGAATCAGGAGACCAGTTGTTTCATTTCTTTTTTCCTTTTTTAAAAAACACACTTCTTTTTTTGAGACAGTATCAAGTAATCTAGGCCAGCCTCAAAATTTTCTATAGCGAGATGTGGCACCAAAGGCTGTCTGGTCTTGGTGAGTTCTAGCTTGGTCTCCATCGAGTTCCTGGACATAAGAACAGCTCTCTGCACAGCCTAGAATGGCCATGCAGATGGTCTGCCTTCCACTGCTGGGATTACAGGGTCAAGACACCGTACCCAGCGCAGTGTGCTGGGTTCTCTGAAGGTGAATAAGGAAGAGCATGGTTTCCCTGTGATTGTGAGCTTCTGTGTCTTAGGTAAATGCCTCTTCAGTTTCTGCTGTCCAGCTGCATGGCGTGTTGTTTTGGATATTGTTGTGGTGGTGTTTAAATTAGTCCTTTCATTCTAATTTTTAGTAGCATATTATTTCCTAGGGACTAGTCAAGGGCATTTTTCCCTTGATAACCTTTAACTTTTGAACTGTTTTACTAATATTTAATGATAGAATTTCTTAGACATTATGACAAATATGGAGAGGAATATTAAGAGATACTTGCCTTCTTACAGCCCAGGTTTTTGTAGAGGTACATGAATAAATAGATTTATTTTGTTGTGGTTCATTAAAAATCTGAACAAGCTACAATGGTTACAGCAGAAAATAATTTCATGCAGTAATTGAAAAATCAAGAAAAGGCTGTTTGTCATAGATCTTGAGAAGAAAGGGTTAATTGAAATTTCATAGATGTAGAAAAATATCTCAAACTATAGCAAGGGAGAATCAGCAGGAAAGAATAGATATCACCTAGGGATTTGATATATATCATTATTATCTGCTGCTAGACAAGGATGGGCACACTTGAAGTTTATATATAGTTTAAAAGTGATTTGATATGGTATAAAATGTAACACATGCATGAAACATTGGAGAGAGTGACTTAGATTTGTATTTTAGTGTCAGTTTGAAGGGTAGCAGTAATGCCAGGGAATAAATTAACAAGGACACGGTGTATGGACCCCGAGCTCCAGTGCTGGAGCGTTCCCACGCATTCAGGGTGTCTTAGGCTTTACCCTTACTACCACAAAAGTGGCCATAATGACTTCTGCCTGTGATCTTAGCCCTGGGAGGGGGTGTCAGGAAGATGAGAAGTTCAAGGACATCACTAAAAGGAAGGAAAGCAAAGTCATGTTGTGCATAAAGGATGTGCTGTGCAGTGCTCTAAGGGGAAGGGAACCTAAGTGTGGCGTTGTCTGACTGCAGCTAGTATTTCCAGCCGTCATGCTTCAGTATATTGGAATTAGCTAAGCATTGAGGAGGAAAGCCATGTGATATTTAAGGACAGACTTACTGTAAAAGTATATACTATAACAAGACTTTACACTAAAAAAATGAAATATCATGGTCTTAAACTTGTTATGTGTTTTTAAATATTTGAGTTTCTGTTTACTAGTGTTGTATGGAAAATTAACCTGGTGCAATATCTCTTCCATGTGCAAAAGGCCTCCATGCTCAAGGCCAAATTAAAGTACTGGGATTTTACGCCAATTTATAATGTATATAGGATGAAACAAGCCTATCAAGAGATAACAAGCTGTGGGCTTAGAGAAAATATTTGCAGTTGATGTCTTATAGAAGACTGTTACTTTAAATATACAAAGAGCTTTTAAACTCCACAGTAATGAACACTGATTAACAGTGGGTAAAAGATGTAAAAAGACACTTCAGCAAAGAAAGATATACATACAAGCATGTAATAAAATACTATTAAGAGTTACAAATTAACAAATCAAAATGGATACTCCCACATACATGCCAAGAGGGCAGCTACAGCAAACAGTGCAAGGATGCGGTCAGGGAGGGCTCGTGCACAGCCGCCAGCCTTTATCACCCTACACTGCCCATTTTCCTCAGGGTGGGTGCCGATGGTGGGAGGCGGTGGCACTTTAGCTTGTATGAGGCTGAGGAGATCCTCACCACTCTTTCAGATGTTGGCATGGACTTACAAACTATGTTAAGAGCTAATGGCTACTGAAAATGAAGAGACTGCTTAGCATGGTGAGGCCCTGGCTTCTACCCACTCATTACTAAAAGGAGGACTAGCAAGGAAGAAAGGGTGGGCTGAGGAGGCTCTACAGTGGGTCAAGCTCATGTACCCAGTGTCCATGTTTGCATGCCTTGTTTGAATTCCCAGAGAAGGCCTGGCCTCCATTTGCACGTGCGCGCATGCGCACACACACACACACACACACACACACACACACACACACATTTGCACGTGCGCGCGCGCGCGCGCGCGCGCACACACACACACACACACACACACACACACACACACACACACACACACACACACACACACACACACTGGCCTCCTGCACCTTTCCAAAAAGAAAAAAATGGAGAGTAAGAAAAACACATGGATATTAGATTCCCTCACACACATAAAGACATGTGTGAATCCCCCTTTAGCCTCCCCTCCACACACAAACGAAGAGGAGGGCAAAACAACAGAAGAGTGATTACTATGCTTGGTGTTGAGTTCATTCAGCCTTCCCTGCTAATAGTGTAAGGACCAGAGTTAAATTTATGCTTGAGAATTGAGCAGAGGAAGGAAGGGGTCTGTGATCAATACACATTTACTCCTGGAGAAGTGAAAAGTGTTGACAGCTCTTTGAGCACCAGTGCCTTTCATGTCTCCTTTCTTAGGCAGAGAATCCCAGAGACAGTAGTAATATCATCAGTTAGTGGACATTTTCTGAATAACATAATTAGCAATCTCAACTTCATGAATCCTTAAGATTTACTTGGTGCTTCCCACATGTTGCATGGTCGTTTGCTGAGCTTTCATATCTTCAGAAGTATCCTTCATCTTTATGTGTGTGGTATGTAGAGTGAATTTAGGCATCATCGAACAGAATGGAGGCTGGAGAGGCGGCCCAGTGGTTAGGAACACTGGCTGCTCCTGCCGAGGACTGGGTTTTGAGGCACATCTCAAAATAGGCAGCAAAACGAACAACAACAACAACAAAAAATTAGTAACATTTTGTCAAAGTTGTGCTGTTTTTATCTTGCATATTTTCACAGTTTATTTTCCAGGAATTATTGACTGAGAATTTTTGAGTGAAGGGCTTTAAAATCTGCTGAAAGGTATTCTTAATAACCTTTTGGAAAAGAAAACTGAACTAATAAAGAAATGCTTGCAAATGATTGCAGTGGGTTTCTGTAAATTTAAGACCACCCTTTTTAAATTTTTGTGTTTGCATGCATACATACATGTTGTCATTTGTGTGTCATGATGTACATGTTGAGTTCAGAGGACAATTCAAAAATAGTTTACTGTGCCCTATCATGTGGCTTCTGGGCATTCTATACTGGTTAGCTGGCTTGGTAGCAAGAACCTTTATCTTGTGAACCATCTAGCACAGTGGTTCTCATCTGTGGGGTCATAACCCCTTTGGGGTGAATGACCCTTTTACAAGGGGTAGCCTGTGATCATCTACATATCAGATATTTACATTATGATTCACAACGGTAGCAAATTTACAGTTTTGAAGTAGGTATGAAAATGATTTTATGGTTGGGGGTCTGCACAACATGAAATTAAAGGGTCACAGCATAAGGAAGGTTAAGAGCCACTAATCTAGTAGGTCCTGTATGTTTCTTGAATATGTGAGAGAGGGCGGGGGGGGGGGGGGGAGGCGGAGGAGGCGGAGGAGGTGGCAGCAGCAGCAGCGGAGCTCTGGAGCTTGTGTCCAAGAATACCAGAAGGGGATGTCAGATCCTCTGACGCAAGAGTTAGAGGCATTTACCTGAACAGAGGCTGGGAAGTCAATCTGGGGTCTCCTGAAAGACCAGTATAGACTGAGACATCTCTCCAATTCCTTAGAGAGTTTCTTGGTTTGTTTGTTTTAAATCTGGTGTAGAATAAGATAGGAAAGCCTTAGGCTAAATGGTCCTAGTTCTTTTAACCATTCAGAGTAGGTTGGGTACATAGATGGCTCTTTTTTGTGCAGATCATTGTTTATATGCTAGTATCCTGGGCTCTATAAATGAAGTTTCATTTTAATTTAAAATGATTTCAGTATGCTGTCCTGTTATTTCGCATGATTGAGACGTGTCTTTAGCATTCATAGCAGCCTGAGATTATAGTCCGAGGTGGAGCTGCTGTCTAGCATATGCGAGTAGTAAGTAAGGTTCAGTGCCTGTTACGGGGTGAGGTATAGCAGTTTATACCACGTAAGCTTTGTCTTTTACGGAGTTTCTGGTTAGTTTCATCTTCGCATCAAGTTTTAATGTTTGTGCCAGTGCTTAACAAGCTGTAGACGTTCCAGTTAGTATTTGTTGAATGAATTAAAGTTCATAATCCTTTCTGCATCTGAAGCTGCCTAACAGGTTTGACTACCTCTTGCACTAAAGTGAGCCTGTGGGGGTGGATACAAACGTGTATTGCCCCACACTTAAGTAGTCTTGTGGAACCTAGACAGGACATTTGAGGGTGGCTAATGTTAAATTTAATTCTACAAGAGCAGTTTCAGATAGTGCTCAACTTAAGATGACTTTGGTCTCCCTTTTTTCTCTTTGTAACAATGTAAAAGCAAAATGCATTCTATGTAAACTTTAAATTTAAAGTTTTTGTCTTTTCTTAGAACCTAGGGATGTATGTTGAAAGGTACTGTTGGAATTCTAAACTTTAGAAACAAGCAGTAGCTTTATGTCAGCCAGGAAACCCAGGGTGTTTAGAGCCCAGTACTCCACAGGGACTGCCACATACTCATTATTATACATTAGTATAGGCTAGTATAAAACAGAGCTTCATCTGAGAATTTTACCCAACTGTGGCCTGTGTACATGTTTTTAATCACTTATGGGACACTGAGCTTCTGGGCCTGGTGTCCATGCCTCTCCTCCCAGTATTAAAGTCTGAGCTGCCAGCCTGATCTCAGCTTCAGCGCTACACATAGGCTGTGATTTACATAGATTACATAGGAAACCAAATACCAATAAATTTTATTTTTAGGCACAGTGAATAGTACAGTGTTTACTAGCCAGTACTGACTTAGTGTTTGAGAACTACCTTTATTGCTATTGAAATATTGCATAAAATTAACAGTTTTACTCAAATTATAATGTCAAGTACATTCTGTAGGCATCAATCAGTATAGTCTTAAAGAGTTGACTACCTGAGATCTCGTTCAGATGACTGAAGCGCCTGTAAAATCGTTACACTGCTGTCATTGGTCTTCTCATTTAATCTGCTTGTACTCAGAAATAAATACACGTATTAGATATTCAGAAGCTAGCGGTGCTGTCAGCTTTGTAAAAATGGATCTTAGTTTACCATAATGGGTTGGCAATGTGCAAAATTTAAGTCATTGATCTAAGCATTAACCTTATAATTTTTTTTTGTACAGGAGTAACATACTGTAATAAATATATATGTATATATTATCATATATATATTATATATATGTATATATTATCAGATATTTTCTAAACAGTGAAAAGAAAAACACCAGGAGACCTTTGGATACATACCAAGTGTGAGGGCACATTGGGTTGCAAAAGGGTTTGTTCCACACAGCACCGCTGACGCCCACCGTGGACTAGATGAGTTGCTCAGTGACTGGAAGCCACAGTTTGATCCTTAGCACAGAGGAAACAGTACAGTGATGCAGTGTTACAAAGTGAAAAAAAACCCTTCAGAGAAAGATAAACATCTGTCATTTTGCTTCTGTGGAGTTTACAAACCTTGCACTCATAGAAACAGAGCATAGCACTTGGAGAGATGGCTCTGCAGTTGTGACTCCCTCCTGTCCTTGCCAAGGGCCTGGGTTCCACTCTCAGCACTGCTACACTGGACCTCACAGCCTCTAGGGACTCCAACTCAAGGGAGTCCTCTGGCCTCTGGGCACCTGCTCACATGGAGCATCCACACACAGGCACATACAAAAACATACATTCTACACAAACAGTTTAGAGTGGTGATTGCCAGAGATTAGATGAGTCGACTGATCTTAGTCAAAAGGTTTAGACTTTCAGTTAATTTGAGTACATGTGAGGATCTGGTGTACAGTCCGGTGACCACAGCTAACAGACTGTCATCTATCATGCATACTTGAAATCTGCTAGAAGACGTATATTTAAATTTACCTCATCATACACAAAAGTAACCAGATAAAGTGGTAGATGGGTTAAGCAGCCTGGGTGTGGCCGTCACTGTACAGTATGTGAAGCCCTCACTTATATACCTTAAATTTGTAAAATTGTTATGGGTTGTGTTTATGTAGATGAAAACTGTGCTGTTTGATACTATGAGAGAATGCCAGCATTGTCATGTCAGGGCTGCTTCTCCTTTGACCACAGTCTTGAGCCAGCTCATTCCGGGTTCATAGTTCATGTGACCTGAGAAATTTTTTTGCAGCTTCACAGGCAGTTTGAATCAGCCTTGAAGTCTTTTCTTGAATGATTAACTAGACTTCTGGCTCTTCAAGTCTTTTCCTGAAGAACTTCCTCTCTGTTCCACTTCAGAGGAATAGGGATCAGGGTGATGACGTCCTCATCTGGTTAAGCTTCAAGAGGAGCTTGAAATTACCTTTGTGTTCGTGTGTTAGGTTTCAGGTTTTCTCTGCCATGTAATTTGGGGAAGAAGCATCGCCCTTCCCACAGCCTACCTGTTTCTGCTGGTTGGTAGTTTTGGACAGAGAGACATCTGCAAGAAGGCATCTTTCTATCTGCTGTCAGGGTTTCTCCTCTTAGGATTTCACACTTGTTAAAGACCACTTTATGAGTCACAGCTCCACATTGGAAAATGACTTGCTTCCTAATGTATGCTTATTGATAAGGTATTTAAAGACTTTTGTCTTTAAAGTCTTTAAGAAAGTAATTAAGCAAGCAGAGTAACATCTGCCAAGAGAGTTTTAAGTTCTGGGCTGAGGGGTGTACTCACTTTGGCCCAAGTGTTTTTGTTGTTTTTGTTTCTTGAGACAGAATTTCTCTGTGTACCTTGGCCTTCCTAGAACTCCTTAGACCAGGTTGGCCTGGAACTCACAGAGATCCATTCCCATGCCTCTGCCTCCTGAGTGCTGGAAGTAAAGCCATGCATCCCCCACTGCCCAGCATGAGGGCCAACTCTTTCTAACTAGTAAAGGTTACAAAATTTAGTTAATTTTCTAATAAGTAAATTAATACCCTTTTATTAAAGGTGTGGGGGGGGGGTCAGAGATTGAGTGGTAAAGATTGCGTGCCCTGTTGAGTCTTCAGAGGCAGGGTTTCCAAAGCTAACCAGGCCTGAGATGCAGACGCAGAGTGTTTCAGAGGTGAGGGTTGCTGGGCCCCACACAATCACTGCAGGCTGTGGGAATGGTTAAGAAAACTCATTGTGTGAAGGTTCTCCAGATATCTGGGAATTCACCTAAAATTGTGGCACAAAATATTGACTTATATATTTCTGGGAAAAGCCATAGTTTTTATCAAATTCTCAAGAGGGCTGGAGTTGTCCAATATGCTAATGTTAGAATTGCCCAAGAATTTGTTAAAAGTGTAGGTGTTTGCCTCACTCTCAGAGGCTTTCTGTCTGTAAGTTTGCTGCATGCCCAGGAATTTGCATTGTTAACTATTAATAATTCTTAGGGATGGTCAGTGCTACTGCACAAGAGGACTTTTTGTTTTTTTAAATAACTGTTCTTGGGTTTGGCTAACAGTATAGTTTCAGCATCAAGTTCTGGCAGGAAAGTAGCTCCTTCAGAATCCTTACCACTATTAACAATGATAAATAGAAACTCACTCAGTCTGTTTGTCATTGTGAAGGTGAAGAAAACGTAGGTTTGGCAAAGGAAGTAGATGTAGCCAAGCAGAAGCGCACAGGAGTATTTTAGGATTGACCTGGCCAGCACTGAACTGCAGGAAGAATCGCTTCTTCAGACCCTCTTGCTTTGCCATAGAAAATGCTTGTTTCTCACCCTGTAAGCTTAAGGTCATGGGTTCAACCCCAACTTTAGCAAACAGGGCAGATGGAAGGAGACACTTAGACTTTTGGGCTAATATTAGCAATATAGCAAGTGACCCCTCAACTTTGTATGTATGTGTGTGTCCGTCTGCTGTCTGTCTGTAAAGTGCTCAGTGGATACTCCGATGATATTTGTGGTTTTTATACTAAATTTTATAAATTTAAAGTAACATTCATGTTTAAATGACAAACTACTGTATAAAGTTAATATGTGCCCTGTATTGAGAATCTCTGAGATAAAGAAATCTTAAAAAGCAGATAGTCAAATATTAGTACTTGGAAATGGTTCAAATGGAATAAAGTGCTCTAAATCCATAGGAATCATGAGACTTTTTCCCCTCTCAACCGCAAGAAAACTAGGATTATGGAGTCTTTATTCATGAAGTATCTAATTGTGAAAATTTTCTCATTCATACAGAAATAAATTTAATACTGTGTGCATCATTAATCTCAGCTTCCTCCTTTCTAGTTAGTTCTGGGAACCTACGAATTTTTTCTCTTTAGAAAGAAATGTACTTCCTGAAACTGCTTGCTGGTTCATGGCTGACCTGGGAGCCTGAAGTTTGAGGCCTGCCTGGTTTACGACCCAAGTCCAAGTCACCTGAGCTAGGATGAGACTTTTTCTCAAGGAGTGAGAAAGGAGTTAATAAGGTCTTATTTCTGCATGTGTGGCCTTTGTTAAAGGAAGTGGGTGAGGTTTTGTATTTGTTGAGTTTTAGCTTGTTTATTTGTTTTCTCTGCTTTTTCATAATACAGATTCCTATTGTGCAACACATCAAATGAATTATTCCTAGCTTGTAACTGAAAGAAGCACTTTAGTGTCAGAATGTCTGGTTATGTAAAGTTCTCTTTTCTGCTACTTTATCAGGACTTGGAATTATATGATTGTTAAAATATTGGCATAAATTATACATTTTTAAAGGCACATGCTTGAAATTTTGTGACTTGTTACGTTATTGTATTTTAAATCTAAACACTGAAGATAAGTGACCACTGTCATCTTGAATGTATTCCTTTTTTAAAATTAGAAATAGTTACTGTGACCAGGCAGTGGTGGTGTATGCTTTAAATCCCAGCACTTGGGAGGCATTGCAGGTGAACTTCTTTGAGTTCAAGGCCAGTCTGGTTTATAGACTAAGTTCCAGGATGACCAGGGCTACACAGAATGATCCTCTCTTAAAAAAAACACACAATAAAATAAAAAAAAAATACTGTGTTATATCATGAAATGCCAAGTGTGAATTCTTTGTACCTTTTTTTCAATTGAAAAATTGAGCTTTGCAGAGTGTTGTTGGCATTAGAGGTTTTGGCCCACATGGAGATAGGCTACAGGAAGAATGAAGCCTTTCTGACGTGGACTGCACAGGAAGCAAGGTTTTTCCAGATAGAAAAGCAGTAAACCAGTACATAAATTGATGCCTTACTCCAACCTGGTGGGACATAAAAGTGATTGGATAAATTTGGAAAATAAACTTTAGTGCTAGTTTTCAACTGAGCAGGGCAAAGATGTTACAGTCATAGAAACATAACGACAGATGACCTTCTGAGGATGTACTCTTGGCTCAAGGGCATCAGTTTATGATTAACTTCACTTCATTCCCATTTTATAATTATTACTAGTTTTAATAGCATTCTCCACATGTGTGACTGTGTTAGTTTCATTGTGTAGTATTTCTCATTCCCACCAATTATACTTGTTTTTTCATCATTAAGAGATAAAAGATCTGTTAATCATGGAGGCCCCATCCTGAAAGTTTTCCATGTAGTTTTGTTATTAAAACAGCTTTTATTTAGCATAATACATTTTAAACTAGGATTTTGCTGTTTTGTATATAATGTATGAAAGTGCAGCAGTGTTTCTGCTCGTTTGCGGTCGTGGTGCTTGAAAGTATGACATAATTGTGTTATTTGTACTCTTAAAGCATTAAGTAATTAGAGAAGGAAACTATTAGAGCCTCAAAATAGTTTATAAATGATTATCTACGTGAAAAGTTTGTAGATTCCTTTTTTGTTTGCCTTTTTAGATGGGGTCTTTCAGTGTCGGCCTGAATGGCCTAGAACTCACTATGTAGACCCAGGCTATCTTTAAACTCAAAACCTGTGCCTGCCTCTGCTTTCCAACGCACTCTGCCAATGCTTATTAGTGATGTAAAGTTTTTTTTTTGGTTCTTTTTTTCGGAGCTGGGGACCGAACCCAGGGCCTTGCGCTTCCTAGGCAAGCGCTCTAACCACTGAGCTAAATCCCCAACCCTGTGATGTAAAGTTTGATTTGCTCCTTTCTGTCTCCTTCACATATGTGCATTGGCTTCCTATTTTCAGACGCTATAAAATGCTTCCACATGAGTTTCTGGAAATAAAAGATTCTCTGATCCTATCCTCAGGTAGCTAGAAATTTGAGGTGTAGATACAGGACTTCTGTAAGGTTTTCTTTTTGAGGCAGGGTCTAACTGCAGTGTCGGCCTTCTGAGTGAGCTTCACTGCCCCTGCCTGCCACCAGAACGGTTAAAGGTGTGCGCCATCTTGTCCTGGAGCTTCTCTTTGTTCGTTTAGGGGTTGTTTCAGTTGTTTTTTGTAGTTCATGTTTTTTGAGACAGGTTGTCACTATAGCCCAGTCAGGCCTGGATGTATGTATGTATGAATTTAGTGGTCATACGTCTTTCTGTCCCAGCCTCCCGGGTTCTGGGATTTTCATAGGCATCTACTCCCATGCCTTGTCTGTGAGCTTGAAGATTGTTAGAAGCTCAATGAAGGATGCACACCTCAGGTTAACACTGCTGGTGGTCAGTATCTGTAGAATAGCATCTAGCTTGACGCCTTCTGCTGGATGTGTTGGTTAAAAAAATGGTTAAAGTCAGGCCTCCAGTATCTTAGTTTCACATTCCTCTATTTAAAGTTCAAAGGTTAAAGTTTAATACTACAGATGGCAGAATACTTTGCTCTCCGCCGCCCCATGTCTGCAGTCATGAAAACGATATACTTACACTGTCTTACGGTGTCAAAAGCTCCGCCCCCCAGGATCCTGGGCTAAGGCAGTGCTGCCTCAGCCTGCAATGTTGTAGAGAAGGGAACTTAGGAGAGCTTCAGTATAGGGGGCAGGAGGACCGTACTAAGGGTACTTCTGGAAGAGAGAAGTCTGAAGTGAGAAACTCTCTCTGGCATGCGCCTTCCTCGTATTCAGAAGGCCTGAAAGGCTGGAGACAGAGGTCAACATAAAGTCTGTGACGTGCTGGGTTTGCTTCTCTGGTCTTAAAGAGAAAACAACTAGGAGGAAAAGATTTTTAAAATTACAAATCCAGCAGTAATAGAGAGTTTGAAAACATCATTAGTGTAAATCTTTGACGGGATATCTGCGCAATGACAAGATGGCCTGGGCACCAGGTAGAGCATAGCCGTTCTCAAGGACACAGTGAGAGTGGGAGAAGTTAATTTCTAAGTTACTATCCTTTATCTAAGTCACCGATGTCTATGTCTTCTGAAAATGCCATGAATTATGCTAGAAAAAGAGCTTTTCTTTCATTTATTTATTTATATAGAAATTTGTTTAAATAAAAAGATTATTTATGTGAATGACTGTTTTGTCTTTCTGCACATCTGCATGACAGAAGAAGGCATCAGATCCCATTATAGATATTGCTGAGTCACCCACCTAGTGGTTGTTGGTAATTGAATTCAGGACCTCTAGAAGAGCAGCCGGATCCCCTAATCACTGAGCCTTCTCTCTACCCCCTAATTTATCTTTTTATCATCGAAACCAAGCACATACAACACCTCAAATAGACTGTTTGAGTGAGTGTACTACTACCACTTAAGGGTGAGCTAAGTGGTTTGTTTGTTTGTTTGTTTTTTAATGTATGTGAGTACACTGTTGCTGTCTTCAGACACACCAGAAGAGGGCATCAGATCCCATTACAGATGATTGTGAGCCACCATGTGGTTGCTGGGAATTGAACTCAGGATCTCTCTCAAGCCTGCAGTCAGTGCTCTTAACCGATGAACCAACTCCAGCCCTGAGTTGAGTATTTTTGTTTGTTTTGTTTTGTTTTCAATCTCTCTGTGTGAATTCGTGTGTGTGTGTGTGTGTGTGTGTGTGTGTGTGTGTGTGTGTGTGTGTGTGTGTGTGTGTATAGAGGTCTGGGTTGATATGGGGTGTCTTCCTTGATTGCTTTTCTACCTTCTTCAAGTCAGGATTTCAATCAAACCCAGGGCTTGCTAATGTAGGATTACCGGGAACCACTATGCCTACCTGCTGTTGGCATGGTTATAAAGATCTGAACTCAGTAACACTTGCTTGCTTTTTTAATAGCTGATCTAACCTCCTAGCTAAAAGGAGTGAATGAGTCCACTTCCCCTAGAAACACAGGTAGCACTCAATCTAAATTATAAAGCAATATCCTGCAGTCTTTGCACTGTGTGCAGGATCTGTACACATTAAGTAATGAAATACTCCATTGGGTATTTATTATGATACAGGAATTTTGTGCTTCTATACTTTCATAGATATATAGAAACATGCTACACTGAAAAATATTCATCAGAATCTAAGGCCATCTCTGGTTGAGGTTCTTTCTACATAGGATTGTTCACTTATTTTTTTCCTATTAATATGTTTTTGGTGTTTTTCTAATTTAATATTCATTCATTCATTCATTCATTCATTCATTCATTCATGTGATTGATAGACTAATTGAGGAAGGGTCTCAACTACATAGCTTGACTCTCCTAGAACTCACTATGTAGACCAGGCTAACCTTGAACTCAGAGCTCTAGTTGCCTCCACCTCCTGTTAATGTTTGTTTGTTTTAAAGTGTTTAATGCTAGGATATTGAACAGAGAAGAGGTTCATCTCTAGTATTATCCCCTTGATTATCACCCTGTCAGAAGTTTTTGATTGCTGTTCGTGGGGTTTTCTGGTCTTTAATTGTTGGAGAAATCACCAGGATTTCATTCTTCCATATGTATAAAGGTGTAGTTTACTTTTAAAGGCCAAGCTAAAATGCAACAAACAAAAATGTCCATTTAACCTTAAGTTTCATTTACAACCTTCTTAAATTTATTGAAAAGAACAAATTTTCTTTGAAACATCAGACAGTGTGCCTTCCTTTTAGCTCCTGTTGCTGTGTAAGTTCTCAGCTCTGTTGATTATTCAGCTTGTAACCTGGAAACCAGCTAAAAAGGAAGGAAGCCAGATGTGTATTTCTGGGCCCACTAGAGTAGCTTCCTCTTCCTCTAGCCTGGTTCAGCAGCTAGAAAAGGCCTCATATCCTACACCAGAGGGCAGGGTGGGGATTGATTAGCCCTTCATCTGTGCCTGATTGGAGTTTTTTTATTCCTGATAAATTGTAAAGACGAAGAGACTCAAGGAGACTTGGTTAATTAAGCCTGGGTTAAACATGGCAGCTTTCTGGGTCATCAGTTCACTGTTTTTGTGTGTGTTAGAAATTTGTCAGATTACAAGAACGAACATATTAATGTATTTTCAAATATTTTAAATCGCAGTTCAACATTTAAAGGTACTCTGTTTGTCACCAGCTTTTTGCATGTATCTCTGAATCTTTGTTCTGTATTAAGAGTTGTCTAACTAAGTTCTCTAGTGATGACTTTTGACTTTTTTCCACCTAGATATAGTCTGAAATATGTTTAGGATGATAGTAGTGGCGTTAGTTGTTTTGATTTTATCTTGGGTTCAGGGATGGCTGACAGGCAGTTGGGCAGACTGTGGTTCTTTGTGCTGTTGCCCTGTGGAGGTCTGATAGCACGTGAGCAGCGTTTCAAAGGCCTGTCGCATATGTAGTTTATTATTACAGGATCTGTCCTGAGAAGTAACAGACTTGCGTTATTATGTACTTTAGACTTCTTTTTTAAAGATTTATTTATGTATATGAGTACTCTAGCTGTCTTCAGACACGCCAGAAGAGAGCATCAGATCCCATTACAGATGGTTGTGAGCCACCGTGTGGTTGCTGGGAATTGAACTTAGGACCTCTGGAAGAGCAGTCAGTGCTCTTAACCATTGAGCCATCTCTCCCGCCCCTATTATGTACTTTAAATTTTAGAAATGTAGTATAAACGTATTTGGCTATATGAGCATTCTTTGTGTTGTTCAGGACTTACAAAGAGATTGCCATGTTTGCTCAGTGTTAGTCCTTTGCAACGTATGTGACCTGTTCTTTTCCCTTTCTATGTCATAGGAATGAGTTATTAGGATTATATATTGTGATTTAATCTTTACTTGACAGCATTAGTATAATACTTTATGCTAAAATAGCATTTTAGTACCATCTATCACCTGTAAAGCATTTTATTTTAGCACCACCTATGCTCTAAACTAAACCATATTTTCTCCAATACTTACATAATCAACGCCTATTGTTTCATCTTTATTCCCATTCTTGGCTTTAGGGATAAGGTTTCAGTAGTGCACGGGTTGGCCATAACTCCACCTCAGTTCCCCGTCTCAGCCTCACAGTTAACGTCCAGTAAAGCCTTTTCTTGTTTTTATTGCATGCGTTCATAGTATGTTTCTTATGTGATTCTTTAAATGGGACTGAAAGCATTTCAGGTAAATCTTAACAGTGAAGCCTCTCTGTGTGAGAAGCTAACATTTTATTTTATGTTATAAAGATTTAACATTTGATTATTCTCACAAATGAGTGGTTATGACCCAGTGTTTAGCATGGAGCCACAAGTCATATTATGTATCTGGTCCTTGGGTTCTTGAGAAGCTTCTGTTTATAAAGTGAGAAAACACTGTCTTGGTCCAGAAAGAAACACATATGAACACATGTAATTTTAAGCCTTTTAGCACTTTTATTAAAATTAAAATGCCACACACAGGGAGTGATAATATTAGCCAATGTAACAAAGGTATCATTTGGATTATAATCAGTTTGGTTCAGGTTATATCTTAGCACGCAGTCCTTTTGTTCAGACAGCTCACACCTCACTTCCGGTGAACTACATTTCAGATGCTCCATTGCCACACTTGCGCAGTCACTCACTCCACTCAGTCCTGTGCAGCAGTTAGGAACCAGTCCGTCCGTCCGTCCGTCCGTCCTTCCTTCCTTCCTTCCTTCCTTCCTTCCTTCCTTCCTTCCTTCTTTCCTTCCTTCCTTCCTTTCTTTCTTTTTTCTTCTTTTTTTTTTTTAAGTAGGGCGCTTCTGAGATACTTGTTTATGTCATTTTGTTTTACTTCTCTACACCTATTTATATATCTTCTTGTGACAGTGTTATGGTTGCCTTGGCTGGCCTTGAATTTACAGCATCCCCAAGTGTGTGTTGACATCACAGGCCTGCATCTCCATTTACAGTGCCCCGCTTTTTCCCTGTCTTCTCTTTTCTGGGGGTGGGATTTGGGGGGTTGGATTTTTCTTTTTCTTTTTTTCTTTTTTTGAGAGACAGGCTTTTAGGCTAGGCTTTCCTTAAACTCCCTAGGTAGCTAATGATGACCTAGAACCTTATTTTCCCAAGTCAGGGAATGAACCGGAAGTGAACCATTAACACTCGGCTTCACAATTAGTAAAACTTACTTTTCTCAGAAGTTTTTTTAAAAATCATTTTAAGACAAAATAAGTTTTTCTTTTGCCTTTGATATTATGATCCCAGCCTTTCTCCTTTCCATTCCCTTCCTTCAAACACTCTTGTATTTCCTTCATCTTCTAAGCCTTCTTGCTCTATTTCAACTTTATGGCCTCTTTTCATTGTTATTGCAGGAATATGTGTATGTGTGTATTCCTAAATATAATCTGCAGTCTGTATGTTACATAGCAAAGTAATTTCTAAAAGCCCAAGCTACACTTTTTAAACGTAGTATAATGGTACTCTTTATTTTTGCCAACTTGATATTTACAATTTTTTTAGTTTTTTTGCTTTCTCACTTTGTTAATTCTGGAAAGCAAAAATTTCGTATTTGCTTTTCGAAGGCGACGGTAAACTTGAGCTCTTCGTCTCGCCACTAGTCTGTCTTTGTCTGTTGTTAAAATTATGAGCCAGTCTCTATGGCCGCAGCCAAATGAGTAATCACCAGTAATGTGACTCGTGCTGGAAGTGACTCCATCAGCACCTGTGACGGGGGATTAGTTACAGTTTACAGAGCACCGCCTCTTCCCTTCTCTCGAGTGCCCTAAGCCAAGTACTCATTCTCATTTGGGTGTCTGCGCTGTTGGAAGCTACTGCCGTGTGTTTCCGTGCAGACAGTACAGTGGGAAAGCTTCCTCTAGCTCGTGGATGGCTATTCTCTTTATTTGGAGTATCTTGCTGGTTATGTAAGCGACCTCGGGAGAAATTATCCTGACCCAGATCGGAGGATGCGGTAGTGCTTCAGCTGCAGGATTTCTTCGTCGTTAACACCACAGTGCTGATGACAAAGAGCAAGTTGTAATCCTCATCACTGCCAGGGCTGAGCCGGGCAGACTGAAACCGTCATTTGCTGCTCGCAGGCTTGTTAGGTTACAGCCTCTGCTTCGTTTTGTGGTCTTGGCTTTTCTTCCTATACAATGACGGCGCTGCAAGTGAGCTCAGAGACGCTTGGTTTGAAAGCCATTTGCCTGTGATTGTTTTTGAAGACTAAAGAAGTATTTATGCTCGATTAAAAAAATACTGCTCACGAACAAAATGAAATGTCAGCTATATTTACTGACCTTTAAAGCCTTGGCTTGGATTGCTGAGATTTAAAGATACTTTCAAACCTCAGGAACTAAGTACGGTTCGTATTTTTCTGCTCCCTTTTCTTTTGTCTTTATTACATTTGGTTTTGCTTCTTAGCCTTAGGAATTGAGGTCATTGCCTTTTATAGTTCTAGGCTCAGCATTCTGAGTTTTAGGATTTTTAAAACTGTTTAGAAAGAGGTTTACTGTGTTGACGATAATTTATAACACTAAAAATTAATTTAAGACTAGAGCTCAATTGTTTGGAGTATGTTGGCAGATGTGTTTCAAGTTAGACGGTGTCTTAAGGGAACTAGGAGTATTTGTTTTGTGAGGGTTTTTGAGTTTCCTTTTTTTGGTGCTGGTACATACTCCCTCCCCCACCCAGCTTGTTTTCTAACAGTATCATGTTTTCAGTAGACCTGCTTGGGTGGGAATTTGGACTTTGTTCTTTCAAGTAGCTCCAGTCTTTTTTCTGTTTTGTAGGCTAAACCTTGACTTACAAACGTGGCCTAGATAGTTTTAGTTTCATTATTTTCCTTTGTTAAGATCTAGACTTGTATTTTTGTACTTAATGAGCTTAATCTTTTTTTTTTTTTTTAAACTCTGAAAAGGGAATTGTTAAATGTTAACAGGAGATTGTTGGAAACTCTGGCGGTAGACACAAACCCCATGGATTTCCTGTTAAGTACTAAGTGGTGAGCTTTAATGTGTTTCGTCTGAGCAGCTGAGTTGTATTTGAGACCTGTAGATGATTTATTTAAAAATATTTTTCGGGGAGGGCTCATCTGTTGGCCTCTTCCTCATGTGAATGGAATGTGGCGCAGCGTGGAGCCCCAAACAGGATCCAGTTGTTGGGGCATTCCTCCTATAGCGTGGTAGGCCCTTCTAGAAATACAGGCTCTCAGCGGGGTCAGTTTTGGCTTTAGGCTATTTTTAAAGTTTGGTTAATACTAACAGATGACCTTAACTGAACACCGAATCCCCTAACGAAGTGGAAGAAGTATTTTGTTTCAACTAAATGCTCGGTTTTAAGTTAGTGTCTTTCACTTGGGTTTTCAGATTCAAGTCCTTTGTGATTAGGGCCATATTCTGCTGGGCTTGCTTCCCCTTAGGCTGAGGAAGTTCCTCACAGAAGTCTTTAGACTCTTGAATTAGTGACGCATGAGTTCTACTTTACATTCCAGTGCACCTACAGCAGAGAAGCCTTTCCTATGGATTCACTGTTAAAACTACAAAATCCATTTGTTTCCATTTTAGTATGAACCTGTTTAATTTTTGAAGTGTGTTAAGTACAAAAATTACCATGGTTACACAGTTGATTTGCCACTTTAAGAACTTTTTAACAGGCACTATAAACTGTCTCTGGTTGGTGAGGGTAAATGTAGCTGTACAGTGTCATGTAAATCAGCCTTCCCTTTTGCCATACACATTTATAGCCAGATTTACCAAGGACTGTCAGCTAAATACCTTCAATTTTGAGGAATTATGTTATCTAGAAATTAAACCCCATTCTAAGTTAACTGAAAGTAATTTAAATTATGTTAACTTGCTGAATTTAACCCCTAGAGTTGGGTCATCTTGCAAATAGGGCTCTTGAGAAGATCTTCACAGGAAGGGTTTTGGTATTGTAAAATGACTGGGTCATAGGAAATGCAAAACACCTGCATTCTTTGCATAAGAAAAAGGTACTTAGGACTAATTTCACTACTGTCGCGTCCTGCTAAACTGAATTGTCTTTAGTTACTTTTGGGGGGGGGTATCATTTTGATGCTTTGGCCTGAAGTGTTTGGAAAAGAAACAAATAATGTCCAAAGATTGAAAGTCCTCTTGAGAAGGAGCCAGTGTTCTCTCACTTACCAGTGCTAAACAAATATAAGTATAACATGAAAAGTTTCCATTATAGAAATAAGCTAACTTAATAGCTATCATGTTCACATATTTCATATAATCAGATAATAGAATTGTATGAAATGTTAGGGATCTAGGCCCAAGAAATAGAAAATATTGGTAGCAGGCAATGATAGGTATACAGTTAGTGTGGGAATTTTCTATTTTGAAAATTAATTTCTCATACTAAGTACTTTGAACATCTAGTACCTAAGCCTAGTCCAGGACATAGTAGAAAGTAACAGTAACTAGGTTCAGTTATCATAAATGGTAAAAGTGAATGCAAGACACAGAGTCTGTTTTGGTTTTGGGGGTTGGTTCTAGAGACACTGAAATTTTTAAATATTTTTTTCAAATAAAGAAAATGTTATTTGCTGAGGAATTCATTGTTTATTAGCTGAGTAGAAATGAGATATGTTTAAAATATAGATTCTAATGAACCCACTAAAGTCCCGTTAGGAATTTTCTTTAATATAGAAAATTACTCTTTGAGAACCTCCTCAAACTAAAAAAATCTTGACTTTTTTTTTTTAAAAACAAGAGTATTTTGCATTTCTTTAAGACATAGTAACTACAAGAACAGGTGAACAGGAGCCGCATGGCTTTAGGAATCCTGGAGACATTTACTGTCTTGGTCAACAGCTCTGCTTTGTGTCCAGAGGGAACTCAAGTTGCCCTGTGGTGAGGACTCGTTTGGTGTACATATATGCAGTGTAGAGGCAGTTGTTTACCTGCATTCTCAGGTTTGGTTGTTTTTCCTAGGACAGCCACAGTTTCTTAAGGTGGTAGAAGTTTCTTCTCATTTCAGAGCTTTTAGAACAAACAGTAGTAGATAGATGAACGCATCAGTTCTTACTGAACCTGACTGCTAAGAATGAGACTGTGTCACAGTCATTTAAGAACACAAACATGGTGCTCTTCCTTCCTCCCTCTAACTTTCCCACCTCCTGCTGCAGTGTGATCTCAGACTTGCTTTTTAACAGTGCTGGAGACAGGGGAGTGCTGGTGGGGAAACTGTGGTCATTCTCTCTGATCTCTTCCTGCTGCCCTCTGCTCTCATTGAAGTGACTGCATCTGTATTTGTTCTTGGAGCACGGCAGGGGTGGGGTTAGGTCAGATGCTTTCTGCTCAGTTAAAATCTAAGTATTAAAATTAGACTAACTTCTCTAGTTAAGAGGAAAGGGAGGGGGTAAATGTGTTTGACTTCCTTTCATTTTCTCAGGGTTAAGCAGAAACATATACATGTATGCTTGCTTGGTAGTCCCTTTTCAAAAATAGTTTGTAGCATAATACAGTTTAACTATTTTTTATTGATTAAAAATACTTTATGGTTGAATAAAAACATTAGGTTATACCATTATGACGATATTTAACCATCATACTGCTATGCACACTTTGAGGATACAACCAGAAAATAACCAGTAGAATTTTTCCCTTTTTTTGACAGACCTTCAAACCATTGGTTGAAAATAGTATACCAAGTTCTGTCACTGCGGTAGAGTTCCTTATCGATAAGCAAGTGGATTTTTTAACAGAAGAGAGTGCCTTTCAGCTATACCAGGTAAGAGAATACACCACTTGTTCATTAAACTAACTTTATTCACATTCAAGCATTTTTAACCGTTGCTTTATGTAACACCTTAGGCATATGGGGAAGTACAGGCATTCATATATTTTGAGTAGAACATTACTTACATTTCCATAAAGAATTTGTCCTGAGACCTTGCTGTGAACCAGGACCATTTTGGCTGTTGCTAGGGTAACAGGAGTGAACACAGCAGCCGTGGACATACTGCATGTGAGAAAAGAGTTGTCTAGACACCAGTATTACTTCAGTTCATCTCTGGTTCTCTAAGGTAAAGGGCTGGGCCTATCTAGAAATGCATTTGAGGGTTTCTTTTTGTTTTGCCATATACTTGTTTTTTTGTTTATGTGGTTGTTTGGTTTTGTGATTTAGAATTAAACCCAGTGTTTTGAGCAGAATAGTCACTTGCTTTTCCAAGTTTCACTGTTTTTAAAGAGAAAAATTTAAGTTGTTATAAAATAATAGCTTAAGTTAATGCATTTTAGGGGGAAATGTGTTTTCCAGTAGACACTTAGACTTAAATCTTGTAAAAAAAAAAAAAAAACTTGTCACCACTATCATGGTGATTCATATCTATAATCCTGGGACGTAGGAGGCTGAAGTAGGAGGATCTCATTCAGGGCCAGCCTGGGCAACAAAGGAAAACTGTCTCAGAAAGCAGAAAAGTGTTTTTGTGGGGGCAGGAGATAATGTCATCAGTTAAGCGCTCCTTGGGCTCTTGCAAAGGAGTGGAGGTTCCCAGCACCGACAGGAGGCAGGTCACAAGGACCTGTAGCCCAGCTGTAGGGAGCTGATGCCCTCTTCTGGCATTGGCTGGTTTCTGGCATGTGGAATATATAGCTGTGATAAGTAAAATTAAGTCCTTTGTATTTTAGCAAAGTAAAAGACAGTAATAACCTATTTTTATTAATCTTCTTGTTTATTGCAATTTTTAAAATAAAAATGTTTACATTACTTTTATAATTGGACTTTAGCTTTAGTATTTCAAATATATGCAAACACATTTGTTGCAGATACTTTTCTAGTTAAATGTTTAAGTAGTACTATGACTAACTGGGTTAAAGAAGAAATGATGAAGGTGTGTTGGCTTTTTTCCTTGTGGAGAGTTGATTGTTGTTGTTTCCATGGGAAGAACAAGTGGGGGTTGTGGTAAGGAGCTGTGCTGAAGTTGTAACAATAAGGGGCTGGAATAGGAATTGTTTCCTATTTTGAACCTTACATAGATTTACATTTTTCTTTTATTGTTATTTCTCTTTCTTTACACAGTGTAATTATTATTTTGTTTTTTTTTTTTTTGGGGTACTGTTAGCTTTTATTTTTTGCTTACATTTCAGACTAAAACTCATAGCAAATTTCAATTTAGTAATAGAGGTGTTGGAACTTTCTCCTTGAGTTTTAATCTGCTTTTGTAAGTGCTGTCTCCTTACTATAGGCCTTAGTATCTTTTGTTTTTTCCCCTAAAAGTTATCTGATGTGCATCTAGATAAGATAAAGGCTGTCTCCACCTCACAGTGGCTTTCTCCTCTGCTTTTATTATTTGCACCATGGAAATTCAGCTTGGATCTGAAGTATAATAGTTACATGCATACTACTTTTAAAAATAAAGTCTCGGTGGCCTACCTGCTTGGTAAGAACTATGTGCTGACACTGGTAGGCTACATGCCCCCACCCACTGAACATTTAAAAGCTTCTTTCAGATTTCTGGTTATTTGTTTTCTTTTTAATAAAAACAAAAGCATAGGAGCTGAACGTTTATGCAGTCTGTTGAATTGTTTGATTGATCTTGTTCAAAAGTGATCTAGACTGTTTTCCTAGTAGATACATGTAAACAGACATCTGAATCAGACAAATTCTGTATCTCTGAGAACTGAGGTGATTCTCTGAAGTTGACCCTTTGACATTTAATAATTAATGCCCCCCCCCAAAATGTTAGCCTAAGAGTACTTGACTTTTAGAACTTGTTAGTTTTATAAGAAAGTTATTATTTACAAGCGTTTCCCTCTCCTCCACCCTCCCCTTCTTTGGAGACAAGATTAACCCTGTGACCTCAGACAACCTCTGAGCCTCCTGCTTTAGCCTCCCCACTGCTGTCATTGTGCGTTGTGAGCAACCTCACTGATTACAGTAATTCTTTAGTTTCTTATGTAAGTCTTGTTAAACATCACCATGCTTTTCTGAGTTCATAGCTATGTCTGTGAAAAGACATATTGACAGAGGTCTGACATGGCGTAACCTCCCTTTTCCTAATTACTCAAATGTGTGAAATAGACACACACACTTGGAGAGAAGAAAAAATACTGGCTTCTTTCTTTTTTTAAATAAGAAAGAATTCTCTTTTTTTTTTTTTTTTTTTTGTAATCCATTATCCAAGCAGTACCTTAAATTTTGGCTTCTTTTACTTCCTGACATTTCCGAGTTGTAGAAGGTAATCAGGTGTAAGTTGAAGGAGTTTGAATGCTTAACTAGCTTGCAACTTATTGTCACATTGTTTTCTGACATTAAATTTCAGGAAGCTGTTTCTTTTTAATCAAATTGGAATTATACTTTAATAATGATGTAGGTTAAGAAGAGAGGTGCTTATCTCTTCTTTAACAATGTGGGGTTTTGTTATGGTTTCAGGTTTTGTTTTTTGTTTTTTTTGGTGTTTTTTTTTTTTGCATATAAGTTTTAGTCTATAGCAATGAGATTGAAGTTTCATATTAAACTATTCCAAAACTAGTACCCCTCACCCCAACTCCTGAGTTCCCAACATTCTGTTCTGTAGCAATAGGCTCACTTCAGTTGGCTTTAACAGTTGTACAGGCTTCTGTCCCTTTTTAATTTTATGTTTTTTACACGTATGATTGAGTATGCAGTGCCTGTGGAGGCCAGAAGATGGCATCAGAGTCCCTGGAACTGGAGTTACTAAGGGCTATGAGCTCTGTGAGTGCTGGCAATGGAGGCCCTGTCTTCTGGAAGAGCAAATAGTACTCTTAGCCACTGTACCATCTTCCCTGCCCCCAAATCACCCAAACACACACAGGAGCAGGGAGCTCATAGACACAGTGTAGAGAGATTGGCTAAGAGGAAGTGTTCACTTCAGGTCACTGCTGTGTATTCTACCCTTGGAAAGGACTCAGTATGCCAGATATCAGATTGCATATATTAAATTATTTGCTCTGGTCAGTTTTTAAGTGAAATGAAATTGGATGTTTGCAGTATTTTAGAAAGAGTGTTTACTGGGGAGAAAAAAAATTGAACCAATACTTCACAGACAGTACAGTTAAACGCTTCGTAATTAGAGTTCACGTTAGCAGCAAACATCTTCGGCATTGTTAATTTTACTTTGTTTTTCTTTTCCTGTGCTCACAAAGGAGTTACTTCCTCCACTTAGTTTTCCTGATCTTGCCCAGCTGAAGCATGGGTGGGGGAAGGGCGGGGGAAGGCAATAAGGAGCTCTGCAAGGGGTGGGGGTGAGTTGAGTGGGGGAGGGGAGAGCAATTGCTTCTGTAGTTGAAACCTTTTGGTTGTATTAGAGTTGAGTTTGCTCTCCTTGGATTAGTTACAGAAGTCTGCTTTTTCCCACTGAGTGTGACTGCACTGTTTTGATCAGAGTTTGCATGGTAAGAACAGAGCTTTCAACTTGTAGCGTGGCTTTGAAATGGCCTGTCGTGATTTGGCGACCAGCCATGCACACACCTGCAGTTTTCAGGTTGGTCGCTTCATGCAGGATGTAGAGGAGATTAGTTTCTGACTGAAAATTGTATATTACTCATCAATTATATGGTTTGATCTGCTTTGATAGTCCAATATTTTTCAGAGATTCCCATCCTCTGCTTTTTTTTTTTTAATTTAAAATAACCCCCCCCCCCCACACACACACACTATACTGATTACAGTTGCTTCTCCCTCTTCCCATCTGGGTCTGCCCCCTTTTCTGTCTCATTAGAAAACAAACCAGTTTCTAGGGGATACTAATAAAAATTTTATAATGCTAAAATAAAATTATTTTATTTTGTCTCATCCTACAGGGCTGTTCCCTGTGAGCCCTGAGGGGAGGGATTTGAGGGAGACATTCCATTTAGTGTTCCTGAATATTCCGAGTCTGTCTCTGTCTCTCTCTCTGTCTCTCTCTCTCTGTCTGTCTCTGTCTCTCTGTCTCTCTGTCTCTCTCTCTCTCTCTCTCTATCTCTCTCTCTCTCTCTGTATCTCTGTATTGGTTCTGATCTGCTGCAGGAGGAAGCCTCACTGATGGCGAATATGTTAGTACAGCAGAATGTCATAAGCAGTCATTTGATTTCATTTGTGTATATTTCAGGAAGCTTCTGCTGTTACTGACTTTCTGTAGTACCCTCAAATGGTTCTTAATTTTAGCTGTCCTCCCCTCTTCTTTCTCTCTTCCTTCTTGTTACAGGCTGTGCCTTTCCTGTCCAGCCACAACTACCTTATTTCTCTTTCCCAGGGAGATCTATTTGTCCTCCATAGTCCATTACTCTATATTTAGTTTCTGTGGTTCTACGATTGTGGCTTGTTTATCATTGACTCAACAGCTTATATCCACATATAAGCAAATGCACACCATATCTGTCTTTCTGCGCCTGGGTTACCTCACTTAGGATGCCCTTCCCCCCAGTTCCATTCATTTGTCTGCAGATTTAATTTTTTTTTTTTTTTGGTTCTTTTTTTTCGGAGCTGGGGACCGAACCCAGGGCCTTGTGCTTCCTAGGTAAGCACTCTACCACTGAGCTAAATCCCCAGCCCCGATTTAATTGTTTTAATAGCTAAGTAATATTCCACTCCATTACTCCATTATGTAAGTGTGCCGCATTTTCTCTCATTCTTCTGTTGAAAAGCATCTAGTTTGTTTCCAACTTCTGGCTCTTATGAATAGGGCAGCCGTGAACATGCTTGAACATTTGTCTCTGGCAGATGAATCATCCTTTGGGTACTGGCCCAAGAGTGTCAGATTGATCCAGTCTTCCCGAGGAACCTCTGTGCTGATTTCCGTAGTGGCCGTGCGGGTTTTTAGTCCTAGGCCATGGAGGAGTGTTCCTCTTCCTCCACATCCTCCCCAGCTGAGCTGTCAGCATGTCAGATCCCAGCCGCCCTGACAGGTGTAAGGTGGAATCGCGGGGAGTTTTGATGTGCGTTTCCCGGATGACTAAAGGTATTGAACAGTTTGAAGAAGTGCTTATCAGCCACTTAAATTTCCTCTTTTGAGAATTCTGTTTAGATCTGTCCCACAGTTTTAATTGGGTTGTTTTCTTTTATTTGTTTGTTTTTCGAGACAGTATTTTTTTTTTTTAATGTAGTCCTGGCTGTCCTGGAACTCACTCAGTAGACCAGGGTAGCGGGGAACTCTCAAGAGATCCGACTGCCTCCGCCCCTGCCCCTGCCCCTGCCTCCGCCCCTGCCCCTGCCTCCACCCCTGCCCCTGCCCCTGCCCCTGCCCCTGCCTCCACCCCTGCCCCTGCCTCCACCCCTGCCCCTGCCTCCACCCCTGCCCCTGCCTCCACCCCTGCCCCTGCCTCCGCCCCTGCCCCTGCCTCCGCCCCTGCCTCCGCCCCTGCCCCTGCCTCCAGAGCCCTGGGATTAAAGATGTGGGCTTCCACCACCTTGCTATGTTTTCTTGATATCAAGTTTTTTGAATTCTTTATAGTTTGGATATTAACCTTGTATTGGATGTGTAGTTAATAAAAATCTTCTATTCTGTTGGCTTCCACTTTATCTGAATTACAAAAGCGTTTTAGCTTCATGAGGTCCCATTTATTAACTACTGATCTTAGTTCCTGTGCAGTGTCCTGTGACCGGAGTTCAAGGTGATTCTGAATTTCTCTTTATCAGGTTTAGTGTCTCTGGTTTATGTTGAGGTCTTTGGTAGCCATTTGGAGTTAAGTTTTATGTAGGGTAATAAGTATTGATTTGTGTGCGTTCTTCTACATGTAGCCTTCTAGTTTAACCAGAAACAATTCGCAGAATGTAATCTTTTTTTCCAGTGTGTGTTTGTAGTGTTTTTTTTTTAATTTTTTTTAAGGTGTTATGTCTGGCTTTTCAGTTTGATTACACTGATCAGCATGTTTGTATCTGTGTTAATACCATAATATTTTACTATAGTAGTGCAAACTAACATGAAGATGTTGATGCCTTTAACACTTTATTATTCAGGACAGTCCTCTGCTTTTAATTGTAATTTTAAAAATGAGACCAAGGACACTAAGCAAAACTTCTAGATAGCCTGGTGTGCAGTGGCGGTGCGTGTCTTTAATCCCAGCACCGAAGAGACAGAGGCAGGCTGAGTTTCAGGACAGCCAAGTCCTTCCTAAATATTTATGAACATTTTGCTTCTTTTTATTCTCCTTTCATCTGTTGCATATGAGTATATAGTGTAAGACTCGGGTGTTTTCTCTAGCATAAAGTATAGACATTTTTTACTTTAATTATTATCTTTGTATTTGACATTCTGGACCATAATAAACTATTAAATTTAGAAATGAAATTCTTGTGCCACCACTTTTCTCCTTGCAGTGTATTAGCATTGAATCATTGCACTCAGTGTTGCTGTCACCACAGGGGCTATAGCACAGTGGGCTGGTTGGTGGGGTAACCAGAGACTTCTTTGGTCCTGAGCTAGAGAGTGCTCACACACTTAAGAGAAAAGTCTTTGTTTGTTATTTATGATTGTGTGTGTGCATGTCAGCCATGTCTCTTATTTGGAGGTCAGAGGAGTTGATTCTCCATTATGAGAGTCTGGAATTCTGACTCAAGTTGTCAGGCAACTTGATGGCAAGCCTGTTGACCTGATGTCTCTTTATTACTTTACCTTTTAAACGATTCTGGTATTCTGCTTCCATTTGTGCCTGCTGCCTGTGGAGGCAGAGAAGAGTCACTCCCCCAGGCCTGAGGTTTCAGGGGCTGGTGTTCTATGTGGGCAGACGGATCAGATCTTGCACATGCTAGGCAGGCATTCTACCAGTACCCCAACCCGTTTCAACCTATAGTTTTCCCAGCATTTTTATGACTTAAATTGTTTGAGATTTCCGAATATCCTAAGGTAATTGTTACCTAGCACAACTGGTTTGCTAAAAATAGTTAGACATTTGCAAGGGTGAGGCAGCAACAGCTTAGGAGGTGTAGGGTAATGCTCATTTGTTTCTTAGGACTTTCTGCCACTGTCATTGTAGAGTTTGGAGTTGCTTTGTAATTGGGAGAAAATTCAAGTGAAGTAAAAACTAGTCTCTGAATAGCCAAGGAGGAAAATTAATGAGTGGTGTGGTTAAAACTAAGCTATGCTGTGCTTTCTTGAATTAACTAATCAATATAAATGGTATACTGGCAACGAAACTCCTAATAATTTATGAGTAGATTTATTCCTCAGTATGCCATGATGGTGTTAGTTCACAAAAGAAAATAAACAAGATGTTGTTATATTACCTTAGAGGGCTAAGAAAATGACTGGCTTTTTAGAACTTACTGTTTGTTTTATTTTGTTTTCTTTTTCAAGACAGGGTTTTTCTGTATAGCTCTGTCTGTCCTGGGACTCTCTGTAGACCAAGGTGGATTCAAACTCAGAAATCTACCTGCCCCTGCCTCTGCCTCCTGAGTGCTACGATCAGTGGTATTCACCACCATGCTTAGCCTTGTTTTTTCAGACTAAAAAAATGTTCATCCAATTCATAGTACAGTTGGTCTCATTAGAGTAGTGATTCTCAGTCTTCCTAATGTTGTGGCCCCTTAATACAGCTCCTCATGTTGTGGTGAGCCCCCCCCCCCCAATAAAATTATTTTTGTTGCTACTTCATAACTGTAGTTTTGTTGCTGTTATGAGTCATAATGTAGATATCTGATATTCAAATGGTCTTAGGTGACACCCCTGCCCCCCAAAGGGCCATTTGACAACTCCCCACCAGGGATCATGACCCACAGGTTGAGAAATTTTCATTCTATAAAAATTCCAATCAGAAACAGAGAGTTGACCTGGGTCAGAGAGAGGAAGCTAAATTTATTTTAAGATACAACATTTGGGAGTTGGTATTAAAAGATGTATTTTATCAAACTCCCCTTTTGTTTTTGTAGACTCTTGTTAAGTAACCCAGGCTGGCTTTCAACTTGGAATCTCCCAGAGTTCTAGGTTGGCAGGTATGGACCAACAGCTGTAGTAAAGTGAGGCCAGTCTGGGAACAAAGACCCCATCTTCGCAAATGAAAAGAAATTCCTTGAAGTAAACTTGGTTAAAGAGTCAAAAAAACTTAGTGAGGGCATTAGGGATGTGAAGCCAATAGAAACTAGATTGTCAGCCAAACTAGAAAAGGGTATGTGTTTTTAGTAGTATACATAATAACTACATCTATAGGGTCAGATAAAAGAGGGAAAAGATTGTGCAGTGCACTTACCAAGTCAGTATAAAAATGATGTGTCTTATCAGAGGAATGCTGGTTGTTGCTGTATGGAAAGGAACTGACTGACTGACGCTTCGCTGTAGAGGTTGAAAACAGGCACAGTGGTTAGCAGCAGTGGTTTCTATGTCTTCCCTGTCGGTCATGACTTAAAATCTTGACTTGCAAAAGAATCAGAAATTTCTATATGAGTAGTTTCCACATTTATAAAATACAGGCATATCATATACATCAGGGTTGTTAGGAGGGTTAAAATGAAATTTGTTAAACAGCTTCTCACCTGCTTACTAAGGTAGCTGTTTCTTTTCAGCATGGTGTGGTGTGCTCACGTCTTTTGAGTGGTTCTTGCAGTTCTCTTCTGCCGCCATTCACACACTTGTTGGGCGTCCCTTCACCTGCCTGCCCACTTTCATGTTTTATTTGTCTTCCTCAGAACGTGTACCATTGTTTCTTTACTCAGCAAGTTTCTTACTGCCAGGACAGCCCATTGTCAGTGTCTAATTACAGAACGCATTTTCTCCAGTGACCTTTGTTTTCCCTAGTCTGCTCCTTCTCAGTGGCAGATTTAGGTTAAGATTTCATGGTGGCTATTCTTCTCTCTCTCTCTCTCTCTCTCTCTCTCTCTCTCTCTCTCTCTCACACACACACACACACACACACACACACACACACACACTCACTCAAATTTTTCTGTTAATACTTATCTTTCTAAAGTGTGCTAGACCCACACCTATAACTTCAGTACTCTGGAGACTGAGGCAGAAGGAGCTTTACTTTTGGCCTGGGGAAAACCTTTAAACGCTGGATGCAAGAGTTCTACTAATGACCTTTGAGATTCCTTCCTAGCACTGTGAACTTGCTTAAGGTGGAAAAAAAAGTAGCCATTTCTGACCAACAGTAACTCAATCAAATTAAAAAACTGTAATTGGTTAGTCTGAGAGAAGAATTTTATCTAACACTGGGTTTATCTCAAGAAGAAACTTGAGTTACAGAGTACTAAATACAAGTGAGACGTCTGTTAAACTAGAAAACAAAGACTGACTTAAACAATTTACTGACAGCTTTTTATCCTGTTTTTCTGTGGTTTCTAATTTTATTTTGGCTGGAATTACACACATTCCCTGTATTTCCTAAGTATCTCCCTTTTCCATTTCCAGTGTCCATTCATGCTAGCATTTCAGTGAGATGTAGAAGCACTTTTCTAAAATGAAGTGAGTCCAGTTTGAACACAGAGGCTGTATGGCATATGTTTTCTGCCAGGAATGTCCTGTGAACTGACTACTGATGGATTGTTGGTTTGGTTAAAATTAGCATCCTTGGGTAGGCATGGCCTGGAGGTGGTCTATATGAAGCCAAAGCAGGGAGCAACTCTTGTTCAGTTCTTGACTTTACCCCATTTCTGCTCAGAAATGACAACTTGCTATACGGGAGCCTAGCTGAAGCCTGGATAGTAAAAGATGGACCATGAAAAAAGAGAGCCAGCTACTAATGTTGTGCTTTCTTACCTAAATGGTGTTAGTGTGTGTTAGAATGCTATGTTGTTGTATTTTAGTATTACTTTTGGGGTATATTCTGTTTTTTATATCCTCTACCTACCTAATTTATAACATCCTGATTTCAATGGCAATTATAAAACATGATTATTTAGGTCTCAAGTTAAACCAGGATTGTTTTAGTCTCTTAAGAGAAAAGACATTAAACCTAAAACTCAGTTGTTCTCAAAACCAACCATTCCATATATGCTGCCACTAAAATCCTCATTTGTGACACCTGTAAAATGTGTTACATGGATCCATGGAGACCAGGGGCAGGTTAATTTGGCTAAAAGTTGCCTAGAGTATGTGCTGTTCTGCAATACCTAGATGAGACGCGGAAGTCGCTACACTAGTTCTGCTGGTCTTAAATATCCTATGATTACAGTGTTCCCTTATTTATTTGGGCTAACAATTTAAAGTATGTGAAATTATGCTTGTAGGCATTGATTTCCAAAGATTCTACACCACCACTAATTAGTGTTTGAGAAAGATTTTCTGCCTTTTTTACCAGTCAAGATAGGGTGATCATATTTATTTATTCCTTTTATCTAGTGCAATGTTTTACTAAGGCTCAGCTATGTTATTTAAAGTTACATTTAATTTATGGTACTAAGTTATACTTTTAAAAATCATGATTTCAAAACATTTTTATGTGGTATGATGTTAGCCATATAGGATTCTTCAGATTCCATTTTCAGCATCTAGGGAGAGGAGAAAGGAGAAGAATATGTGGAGCCAAATATATAGAAAGGGGGAATTTGGATAAAGACTTTGTGATGGTGGCGCTCACACAGCTGGCAGGTTGACCAGATTGAGGTGCCGAGCTGGTTTACTCAGTGTACATGGCGAGCAGTCTCATGGGAATCGCTTAGGTTTATACACTATTCTCTTGTATTACTTGTAACTGGTTTCTAACTACAGGACTCAAGTTTGTGTTTTTCTTCCCTGTTTTTGTCAGTACAGTTTCCCTGTGGTTTCCACACAGAAACTGATCGCCGAAATCTATGCATTTGTTTTTTGTGCAGAGAACCCCAGTAGGTTAAGATGTTTCTCATTTGTCCTTTTCCCAACAGTCTGGTTTCCTTTGTGTGGAATGTATTATTTTGAAGACATAGATTTTCTCAAAGTTAAGTTCAAAATTAAAAACAAAACAACAAACAATACACTTTTAAGTATACCTCTGTTAGCATGTCCAAAATTCATGTCCCCTAATCTCTGACTAAAGATAAGACAGTTCTTCACAGACATTAGCTGATAAGTTGGAGGCCGTTGATTTATATGAGCTCCTGTTGTACTAAAATTCTGTGTCTTCATAAAGTCTGGAATCTGATGGGGGAAAGGACCCCTAATAAATATAGAAGTGTATAAAGGCAAAATACAGTACATATCATCAGATACCAGGAAAGTACAAGGAAATTAATTAAATTCAGTTGTCAGTTGCCTTAGGACACGTGGAAATTAGCTGATCCAGTAGAATATTAAAGTTGGTCAAATGAATAGGCAGAATGCATATATTGAATGGCCCACTTATGCAAACCTTAACTTTTATCATCTTCCTGTAAAGGTATAGTGGTGATGAGAAGAAGTCGTTTTAATTAACTGTTATTAATTTCAGACAAGGTCTTACTGTGTAGTGTGAACTCATCTTTGTTACCAGGCTGGCTTCTAGCTTTTGCCTTCTGAGCGCTGGTGCGCACTGCTACCCTTAGCTGAGAAGGCATCTTTTTTTTTTTTTTTTTTTTTTTTTTTTTGGTTCTTTTTTTCGGAGCTGGGGACCGAACCCAGGGCCTTGCGCTTCCTAGGTAAGCGCTCTACCACTGAGCTAAATCCCCAGCCCCGAGAAGGCATCTTTAAAAGCAATTTAAATTGAATCAGCCATTGGTTTCACCCTCTTTGTCCCCATTGCATTTGGTCAAAGGAAACAAACGGTAAAGCTTTAACTTTTAACTGTGTAGGCACAAACTTGAGCAGCACTGAAGTATTTATCCATGTTGCACAGGCATTGCCACTGCCCAGTTTCTTAGCCTTCTCATCGTCTCAAACAGAGCTCTTTCCTTAGTTCACCCCAACCTGTGTTCTACTCCCTTTGTGATTTGCTTACACTAGGTATTGCACATGATAAAAATCTCACAGCACCCTTTTTAAAGGCCTGTTCACTTAGTATAACATCTTCATATTTCACCCATGTTATGGCATATGCCAGAATTGTATATGTGTGTGTGTGTGTGTGTGTGTGTGTGTGTGTGTGTGTGTTTCTCTTTCGAAGGACTGAGGAACATTTGAGACAGTTTCACACTCTGTAGCAGCTCAAATCACGCTAGCCCAGAACAGAATGTACAGCCCCCATCTGGTTTTACAATCCTCCTGTTTCAGTCTCCTGAGTTCTGGAAATAGGTAACTATTGGCTGGGATCACAGGTGTCAGTAACCATAATTAGAATACACACACACACACACACACACACACACACACACACACACACCAACAACCAAACAAATGTGTGTTTGAGAGAGCCTCTCTCTCCTGCTGGTTAGTGTGCCTGTCAGTACACATGGCTCCGGTTTCTTTGAATCATCATGCTTGTTATTTCCCTTGCATTCTCTGTAGTAGCCATCTAATGAAAGAAAGCCATACCTTAACAAGATTTTAGTCTACATTTCCCTACAATTACTGACAGATAGTCTCTCATTATCTGAATGAGAACCATTCTTTGCTCACGTAAAAGGAAAATTCCTTTTGCATCAGAACCGTGAAATACCCAGGATATCAGTCCTTTCTTAAGGACATGGCGTGCAGCTATTCTGTTGATTTTCTTTTCTCTCCTGGTAACCTGTGATGGACAAATGTTTTTATTTAATGATATGCTTTGGATGTCATAGAAAAATCATTGCCAAATTCAGCATCCTGAGGATTTTCTGAATGTATTCTTCAGAGAGTCTTATTTATAGCTCTTAATTTAAGTGTTTGATCTATATTGATTTAATTTTAAGAAATAATATTAACTAAGGGACCACATTTTTTCAGCATTACTTGTTGCAAAGATGGCTAGCAGTGACTATAGTTAAAATGAAACTGAGCTGATTATTTGTACTATGATTTATTTCTGCACTTTGTATTTACAGCCTTGGTCTGTGTGTCTGTCCTTTTGCTAGTCTCACAGAGTTTAATTAGTTAGGATATCATTCCCATTCCCTACAGCCACATATTTTGTTCAAATGATTGTTACCAAAACAACTAACATAACTATTACTGTGTTCTGTCATTGAAATTTTATGAATGTTGTAGATAAATCTTGGTTTCATAACTCCTATATAAGCTATTAGGCAATAGATTAGACCTTTGGAAAAAACAGATGTTTGAGGTTTGAACAAAAAAGCAACTGTGGTTGCCGTTCACTTGTATCTGGCCATTTCACTGTCATTGTGAGTTTGAAGACTGACAGAACACTGCATTCTCTCAGTGTAGAGAAAGAGGGGTACGTGCTTCATTACACAGTCATGCTGTAAGTTCTAAAATAGTAGAACTATTTATATTGTTTTATAGTGCTAGGAAACTACCAGATATGTGTGTCTTCTTAGAAATAGGTTTCCACGAGAAATTGGGTGGAGAACTGGAGATGCGGTTTGGTGGTACAGCATTTGCCAATGCTCAAGGCCTTGGCTTGATTTTCACAGCGTTGCAAACAAACAAAAGTAAGATGGGGAAGAAAAGTGAGAGAGGAATGTTTCCACATAGGAACAGAAACAGACAAGGAAGGGAAGGAAATGGAGATTGGCTTATGAAATGTGGCGATACTTAAAAAGGCAGAATCTACTGAGTAGGCCAACCTTAGGTTCAAAGGGAGTCTGGAGTCATAAGGATCAGTTTTCCTTAGAAGACCTCTTTCTTAAACCTTTGAGCCGATTGTGGAAGGTAAGCCATTCCTCAGACAGGATCTTCTTACCTACTAAAGGCCCTTTGTACAAACTTGAAGACTGGTATTGAACCAAAGACCTGTGCACCATAGCACAACGAGGTCCACAGATAGTTGTCACTGTGCTGCTGATATTTGCTCTTGTTCCTTTTCTTTTGTCTTGAGTTAGTGGAGGGGCAGGCTTCTGTGGCTCCGTAGTTAATGCCCTTGTCACTTCTCGGTCTTTAGTTGTCAAACCCTCTTCTTTCTTCCCCCCTTTTGCAGTGCCTTCTAGGCCACAGCACTCTTGGACCACAGTTCTGAGATAGCTGGGAAAGTAGATGCTTCAGAGCACTGCTGCCTGGTTAATTCTGAAATTCTCAGCTCACAGTGAAGCATTTATATTGCCTGTTAGGTGAGGCAGTGTCTCCCACACCAAGTACTTACTTTAGTCACTGTTTGCCTGTGACTGCTAAACCCAGCTATTGGGTAGACCCTATAATTATAACTGAGTGATGTGATCCCATCACATCTGTTCTCAAATGGGAGTCCTCAGAGCCCAGTGATTTAGAATAGTGTAAAATAGTAAACCTTTTGTTTTTTAAAAATGAAGTATGTTCCAGATGCTCCCTGAGTGGGAGTCAGTACTACACATAAGTCTGCTTCTTAATTAACAGTGTGTATTGCCATTCAGAGAATAGCCTTTTTAAAAAAATACAGATTGCTGTAGTTCATAGAGTAAATCCAAATCTAAATTTGTAACATCTCTACATTTATAATATTCCCAGGCTTAAGACATATAGTATATGGACTTCAAAACCACAATAAGTAAAAGTTCAAAGCGCCACAGAAAAATTACTTTTATCTTTTTTCTCTTAACACCCACTTTTTATCACAAGGAATTAGTTTCTTACGGACAGCTTGAGGCTCCATACTATAAAAGACGCTGAAGACTGTAACTGTAGTGACATTGCAGTTGAAATCTGTAGTCTTCCACCTGCAGTACATACAATGCCTAGTGTTAGCAGAAAGCTCTCTTAATATGTATTGCCTGTGTGTGAGCAGACTTTACTAACTGTGGCATGTGCCTGGCCTTCTGCTGCTGTTGAAAAGCATTGCCTGGTATGGCTGCTACAGAGGAACAAAAGTCAGTACATACAATTGTATGGTTCTATTATAGAATAAATTGCTAGATTTCATTGAAAATTTATTCAAACATGCATATCTAAATATTTATACAACTATAAAATCTGTCTTAGGGAATTTCGAGCCCTTGGGATGGACAGGTTAATTATTAGAGAGCTAGGAATTGTCTGTGCAGCAGAAATCTCACCTGTCAGAATGCTGGGCAGGGTATGCAGCTGTGTAACTGAGTCCGATTACTACTGACAACTGCTGCCCTTCTGTGGTGCTGCATCTGAACCCAGGGCTCCTTTCATACTAAGCTCTTGTTTTACAACCGGATGCGCACACACCAGCCCCACAAGTTAATCTATATATTTTAACTTACAGCCACTGCACAGCACACCTTCATTTTATTGGTGCTTTCTTCTATTTGTGTTTGTTTGTTTGTTTGTTTGTTTGTTTGTTTTGTACACCCCCCTCTTCTATTTGTTAATGTATGCAAAAGCACACATCCTGTTCTGAAATTTTTATGTTAAAGAGAATGTATATGGTATTTATATCAGACCCTGGGAGTAGGGCTCCAGGAAATGCGTAAGTACAAGGCTTGCCTTGCATATGTGGTGCTCTGGGTTTAAATCCCTGGACTATAGAAAGGGGTGGGGTTTGCCATTTGTATAAACGTTGACCCATGGCGTATATATTTTCAGGATGCTCTTAGAAGTTTGAGAAGTGCTCAAAATAAGCCCACAGTTTCATACATAGCAAGAGGAACATTTTATTTCTGCTAAAAATAGGTCACATTAAATTTCATATTCTTCTATTTTCCTCAGTGTATGGGTTTTTGTTTTTCTAGTCAAGATTTTTCTGTTCTATATGTAATCTCAACTTTGTTTTTAAAATTGAGAGTATGAATGTTTGGACTGCACGTATGTATGTATGTATGTGCACTGCTTGTATGCCAGGTGTCTGTAAAAGTCAGAAAAGGACTACAGAACCCGCCTTGAACTGGAGTTAGCTTCCAACCACCATGTGAGTGCTTAGTGCAGAACCCTGGTCCTCTGCAAGAGCACCAAGTGCTCTTAGCTGCCGAGCCATCTCCCCAACCTTTCTGTTGTCTGGGAACAATGGTTGTGAAGGGTTCTTTCCAGCCAACAGGTTAGCTCCTGTATATTTCTTATATTTTCTGTCACATTTACTTTTAATTTCCAATGTTAGAATAATTTTGGGATTGCATCACAGCTGAGTGATAAGACTTGGGTGAGTAGGATCCCCGTCTTTGATCTGAGCAGCAAAGGGAATAGTTCTGGTTGGTGGACGTCTTTGTTTGGAGGTTGTTCTGAAGCTTTTCTTTTTCCTTTTTCCTTTTTTCTTACATGTCCTAAATTTACATTGCCCAGCATTGGCAACAGTGCCAGGCCCAATTCACGTGTCACATGTGGGACAGTGCAGACATGTTACATTCCGTTGCAGAATACTGAACCCTAAAGGACAGCCGTGTCACTGTCATGTCCCCACTCTCAGACGAGCCCTTCGTTTCCTCTGGTATCATTTTGTATGCTTCGGTGAACTTGTATCTCCTGACACAGTTACTCCAAATTATCACTACTCTACTAAACCTCTGTTCTACTAGTAAATGACCTTTCTCCTACTGCATAGAGGAAATTGAGGTTACAAGCAGGAACCCCGTAACTTCCTGTTCTTAGACCTATTTTTGTACTTTTTTTGCCTCCTTTTTTTCTTGTCTCAAAGATAAGTCCATTTGGTGTTTCTTCAGTTTTACAAATATTTCCTGGGTTGTGGGAGGAGGAGAGTGAAGGTGGGTTGGGTGAAATCTGTAGATTCGAAGAGGTCTGTCATTGAGCTCAGCAGGGAGGAGCAAGAACTGGCCAGCCCAGTGGTCTGAGTTTGACCCCCAGCCCCGTAAGTTGTACCCTGCTGTCTGCATGCAGGCACATATGAGTAAATAGAATAAAGGATTCTTAAAAACACATCTGTGCAAAGTAAATAAATAAAGCCTAAATGGAGCTAGAAATCATCAACTAGAACAGAAAATGGAAAAGCCATAAAGTAAGGTCATTCAAAGAATAGAAGACTGTAGAAATTAAGAGATGTTAATAGTGATAAGGATATTCAAGCAGAGCGTAACAGGCTACAGTAAAGTTTTGTTTTGACAGCTTTGGATTGAAGCCTCCACAGGGTTTTGAGCAGTATTTGAGTGATATGTTAAGCCTTTCCTTTCCCTTTTATATTTTATTCTTTTTATGTACATGACCGTTTTATCTGGGCGTATGTTTGCACAGCAGAAGAGGGCTTGGGACTACAGTTACAGGTGTGAGCTACCATGTGGGTGCCGGGAGTTAAATTCAGGACTTGGGAGAGCAGCTAGTTAGTGTTCGTAACTGTCACAGCACCTCCTCTTCTTCAGCCCGTACCATAGTGAATTCAGCTCCCAGCAGTGAGTCATTTCATAACCAGCATTGTTTCATTTGTAATCAGCCTTCATTTTAAAGAATTGAAGGTTTATTTTTACTTTTTACTTTGTCCTGCCTGCATGTGTATATATACATGCCTGTGCCATGTGCCTGGTGCCTTTGGAGGTCAGGAGAGGGCTCTGGAGCAGGAGTTACCAGATGTGGTCGTGAGCACCATTTGGTTTTGGGAAACAAACTCAGGTCATCTACACGAGTAAGCACCCTTCCAGCGCGCATGCGCTCTCTCTCTCATACACACACACACACACACACACACACACACACACACACACACACACACACACTGTTTTGTTTATTCGTTGAGACCATGTATTATGTATCCCTAGAGTATCTTTGTAATTGACTGCATGCTAAGCCTTGAACTTTTGATCCTCCGAGGCCTTGGACCCCAATTTTAGAATTTTTTTAATTTTGATGAATTAATATACACAATTCCCCTTTCCTTTTTCTCTCTCCCATCCCTCCCATATTACACACCCCACCCACCCCCAAACCCATGGCCTCTCTTCCTTTTACAGTCACACCTACAAACATATTCTAAAATAAACACAACCTGATGTCCCGACTAACTACTTGTTAGTAGATAACCAACTGGGAGGTGCTTCCCTACGGAAGGCCATTTTCCCCACTCAGCAGCCATACTTGTCCATATAACTCATGCTCATTCCCTGTTAGCATGTCCTGTTGCTGTTGTCATTGTTTGGGTCTTGTTTAGGTTGTACTTGATGAGTCTTTCTTCATGGCTATAGCCTCTCGGACATCCCTAGAGATACAATCTCAAACCCAACTTGTGGTCTCTCTGGCTCTAACAGTTTTTATGTCTGCTCTTCCCTTGTGTGTTGTTATAAGAGAAGTCCCATGTGCCACATTCCATCTGTTTCTTCTTACATGTGGACACATATAAATAATACATAAAATACTAATTTCATTCTTTGCAGCCATCGGTTTCTCCCTGTAGTTTTAATATTTTAAGTGGCTTTCCAGTTTGGTTGCTTACTATTTTACAACTCACCCTAAATGGTGTCAGGTTTCAACTTTTTTTTTCCTGTGCTCTGAATCAAATTCTAGACAATCTCATGTCTATTATTAGATAATTATTTTATTTAGCCATGTATATATTCTGAGGACTTCCAAGATAAATTCCTGTCCTTATAGAGGCTAAATTTCACAGGAGGTGTGATTGATAAGGAAAGCTATAAACAGCTCTGTCATAGTAAGCATTTTAATATCTTCTAGGACAAAATAAAAATAAAGTAATTTTAGAGCCTTAGAATTGAGAGGGTGGGGGCTGGACCTTTAATCTCCGCACCCCTGAGGCAGAAGCAGGCAGAACTCTCTAAGTTTGGGGCCAGCCTGGTCTACAGAGTGAGTTCCAGGACAGCCAGGGCTACACACACACACACAAAAAAAAAACCCTGTCTCAAAGAAACCAATCCTCCCCCTCCAAAAAGCAAAACAAAACAAAAACAAAAAGAAAGAAAGAAATTGAGGGGTGGCCAATGGGTGGTGGTGCAGCCCTGTAATTGGAGCACTGTGGAGTCCTGGAGGTGGTCTTGTGAACAGTGCTGTGAGGGGAGAGGGCCTAGGATGGACAAGGCTGGCCCACACCAGTCTAGCATTATGATTTCAGCTTTTTCTTTTTCAGATTACTACCTGGGAATGTTTTAGTTTCCTGCCTTCTCTCTCATCTACAGTTGGCTACACTAGCTAAAGAGCTAACTCCCTGTCTGCATTGAATCCATACTTATAAGTCCTCAACACATTCCACTGTTTGGTCCTTCTGTGTTTGCATGCATGCTTTGGTTTGGAAAGCTTTTCCCCTTGTCTCCTGTACTCCCCTCATGGCAAGTACCTTTTGTAGTTTTTAAAGATTAACTTGAAGAACTCATTTTTTTTCTCAGTTTACAAAAGGACCATTTTCTCTTGAGTGTTAACTTTTCCTGTTACCCCAAACTAGCTCCCTTGTCATCCCCACTAAAGCATGTGTGAATTCTGTATCCTAAATGAAGTTATTGGCATTATGCCTTTTCCACTGGACTTGGAATGTTCTTGGCAGGGGTGCTGTCTTATATGTGATGTCAGCCCCTTGACATAGTCGTCATGAGGTTTCAGAGTCCTGTAGGTTAATATATATTGATAGTAAGTTTGATACCCCAGGCAGAGAGGCCATTTCAAACATAATTAGACAAACTGTCTAATTCAGTCTCTTGCACAGTGGAATATAAGAAGTCAAAGGAGAATGTTTTAAAAGTGATAGGTTTGCAGCTTTGATAGACAGCACAAGAGGTTGTGAAAAAAAGTAAGAAAACAAGGTGCTATTTGAATTATGATTGCATCCTAACTAGTAATCAGTAATAATTACCCCTATGAGTATCTGTAAAGACTTAAATTATACTTAGTAACATATTTATGTATAACTCATATATTTACAGAATTATTATAGTTTGAGTAAGTTTTAAAACTAAGTATTGTTAGAGAGCTAGATTTCCTCTGTGCTAGAGACTCTGTGCTAGACACACTTTAATTGCTGGCGTTCTTGCGCTGTACCACTAATGTACATCCTGAGCTCAAATACCCTTTCTTCCTAGAAAATTGTTGCAAGCGTTTTAACATAGTTTACTTTTCTACCTTCACGCTCCCACTTCTTTTTTTTTTTTTTTTTTTTTTTTTTTTTTGGTTCTTTTTTTCGGAGCTGGGGACCGAACCCAGGGCCTTGCGCTTCCTAGGTAAGCGCTCTACCACTGAGCTAAATCCCCAGCCCCCACGCTCCCACTTCTTAAACAAGCAAGCAAGCAAGCAAACAAACAACAAAAAGACAGGCTCCCATTTTTGCTCCTGTCTGGCTTGGAATTCAATGTAGACCATGCTGGCAGGCCTTAAAGCTCACAGAGATATTGGCCTGCCTTATATTCCTAGTGCTGGGATTAAAGGTGCACACCACCATGCCTGACTCCCCCTTTTGTTTTTAATAATAGGGACCCTTACCTATATTTAGCATCACTTTAACAGTAGAAAATAAATGTTGGATAGCATTGTTAAGTATACTGTGCATATGACCATCCTTAATAGTAAGTATTGTGCTATTAGGTTACCATCCCCCACTTTTCCTGTGTGTGTTCTCTCTCTCTCCTCCTCCCCCCTCCCCCCCCCTGTGAACCTCAATGTGGCTTATTCCTCCTGCACCTCCTAAGTACTGGGGTTAGAGGTGTGTGCCGACCTTCATTATTGGTATTTTCATAACAATACATATCTCATGTATTTGCAGTTGTTTGTGTGTACGTGTGTGCGTGCGTGTGTGCGTGTGTGTATTATCAAAGTTCCCAGAGGCCCTGAGTTTGAACTCATGATTAACCTTAGGAATCATTCCAATTTAAAGTAGATTTTTTAAATTAATTAATTAATTAGTTAATTTGATGTATGAGTGCTCTGTCTGCATTTACACTTGCATGCCAGAAGAGAGAATCAATCTCTTTATAGATTGTCTTCCCACCATGCTGTGAGTTGAACTCAGGACCTCTGGAAGAATAGTCAGTGCTCATAACTGCTAAGCTATCTCTTCAATATATTTCTAAGCGGAATGAATGGTATAATAGTTCTTAGGTGTATGTGTAATATGTCTATCCTTAGTATAGAAGGAATGTTCATCCCCCCCCCCCCCCAAAAAAAAGAAAAAAAAAACCTTAGATTTGTTCTGTAAGAATCAGAAAGTCATAGACAAAACTCTCTGTCTTGGTTAGGCTTTCTATTGCCACAACAAAATACCAGGACAAAGAAACTTGGGGAGGAAAGGGCTTATTTGGCTGACACTTCCACTGTACTGTTTATCATCAAAGGAAGTCAGGACAGGAACTCACACGGGCTGGAACCTGCAGGCAGGAGCTGATGCAGAGACCTCAGAGGGCTGCTGCTTACTGGCTCACTTCCCCATGACTGCTCAGCTTGCTTTCTTATAGAGCCCAGGACCATCAGCCCTGGGATGGCCCCACCCACAGTGGACTGAGCCCTCCCCCATCAATCCCTAGTTTAGAAAATGCCCTTCGAGATTAGCTGCAGCCTGATTTTATGGGGGCATTTTCAGCTGAGTTTCCCTCCTTTCAGATCATTCGAGTGTGTGTCGACTTGACATAACCTAGCCATCGTCACTCTCTAGTTTATATATATACCCAGGACATTTTAGAAGACTACTTTAATTTTACTTAGGTTGAACTCCCCTGTTGTGGATTTTTTTTTTCTTTTAAGCCCACGGCATTCTCTAATAGTTTCAGTTATGACCTTAAAAAGCATTTAAGAGGTCCTCGGCCTAGTTTGAGGAAGCTGCAGATAGTAAATTGTGTTCAGCAGATGTTGTAAGCAGGTGACTCAGCTCTGTGCACTCCATGGCAAAAAAAAAAAAAAAGCCTTGACAGTACATTTCCTTCATTGCTTTCTAGATTTATTTTTAAGAGTTCACAAGTATTATTTAAGACATCAAAAAGAGTTGTGTGAATTTAGAGGGGAACATTTTTTTTAATAGCCTTTTTTTTTTTTTTTTTTTTTTTTTTTTAAAGACAGGATCTCTCTTGTGTAGCCCTGGCTATCCTAGAACTCACTATGGAGACCAGAGTGGAATTTGTCAGATGTCCACCCGCATCTGGCTCCCAGAGTGCTGGGGTTAAAGGTGTGCACCACCATTCCTGGCTTGGCTTCATTGTTTATGTAATTGTTTTAAATAATATGGTAACCTAAGGTGGAAAAGGCCTTATTACAAATGATACTGCAAATTGTCAAAGCTCAGGAGTATTACAGTCTTTACATTTTCTTATCAAAGGACTTCATAACCAACAAAAAACACTGTGGATTATTTTTACTTCTTTCCTCCTTGCCTCTCTTCTTATGTTCAAAACAGGGTCTTGCCCTGGCTCGTCTAAAATTCTGTGTAGGGCAGGCTGGCCTCCAGTTTACAGAGCTCTGCATGCCTCTGCCTCATCCAAGGTCTTGGAAATAAAGGCTGCCCCATACTGCATTGCACTGCTGCTGTCTTCGAAGGACAGGGAAATAAGGCTATTGAGTTGTTTTTCTAAAGTCGCTGGGGGTTATGGTAAATTATGTTTGATAAATTATAATTTTATTTCTAAAGTAGTAACTTAGAGTTTCTCTCATTTTATGAGACCATGTTACTAAACACAGCAGAGTTTTCACACATTTGAATCTACGGTATATGAATTGTTGAAGGAGGGCCTTCCTTGATGTGACTCTTGCTTATTTGCTTTCCAACTGCACACTTTGGGGAAAAGTATTTAGTTTGTGATTTTCTGTTTAGTAGAACAAATAATCATCATAGTTATTGCTAGGATCAACTGAGATTAACTGACTGGAGTGATGTTCAATCTTAGAACATACTTGGCTGCTGAGGTCCTAGACTTAATCCCTACTCCCACCCCCTGAGATTATCCTTGCTTATGGCTTGGGACACAACTCCCATGCCTCTCTTTCTGCAGTGTAGGTTCAGGTCGCCAGGCATGGTTGGCAAACATTTCACTTGTCAGTCTGTCTCATTGGTACTTTTGAGTTTTAGAACATTTTTGGGTCTTTCTTTTTTTTTTTTTTTTTGGTTCTTTTTTTTTCCGGAGCTGGGGACCGAACTAGAACATTTTTAAACGTTGTTTTTACCTGTGTCAAGTAGTCATAAAGTGTCAAAATGGCAATCTGTAAAGACTGAAACATGGATTTGTGCCATCAGTTACTCACAATTTAAGAGGTTTGTTTTACATTGTGTTGAAGTAAAAGGTGGTAAAGGGTTTGCCTCTATGCTGATGAGTAAGAAACATAAAATAAATGTGTGTTTTATATTTGTGTGTGCATGTTTCTATGTAGTGTATATATTAAATTTATTATGTGTAAAGATATCACTGTCAGCAAGTCTCATTCTGTGTGCCTTAGCTCTGTCAGGCAGAAAATGGAGGCGATGTTCGGTGCTACAGTGGTATAGTGAGGATTATTTGCCATAATTCAGGCAAGTAGCTGTTGTATAAAAGTCCTGTGATAGAGTAAACTCTTCTAACAAGACTTTGATTTAGAAACTAATTCTTTAACGTGTTGCATTAACTTTTCTAGTTGGAAAAATAATAAAGAAAAATAATATTTTTGTTATCTTTTCAGGCAAGATGCACTGGGTTGTTGCCAGTTTTCATTGTTGTTGTTTGCTTAGTTTTTGAGTTCGGGCCTGACTTTGGCTGATCAGGAACTCACAGTAGAGAGATCCAGCTGCCTCTGCCTCTCAAGTGCTGGATAACCGCATGCATGACCATGCTGGTGAGACAAGCCATTGCTGAAGGAGCTTTCCTTTGAAGAAATGTTTTCTAGTCAAAAGTTCTGGCCTATGATAGAAAATTATATTAATGAATTTGCATTTTATCATTTTTTTCAGTCGTTAACACTTTCATTATGATAGGAAATTTGCCTTTTCTATTTTGCACTGAGCTTAAAGTTTGGTCTTGTGTTGTTTAGTGTGTGGTTCCTCCTCCCCCCCCCACCCCACCCCCCCGCTCCCCCAGCATCAGTATCACAATGTTTGAAGACAGGAAGGTGGACAGGTAGAGCTGAAGTCTGCTTGCTGCTGTTTGTCTTACTCCACACAGATTACTAGCTCTGAAGCATTTATCCAGTAACAAACACTGTGGTTGTTCTCCTGTCAATTTGGAGACAGCTTTTCGGTCAGAATTGCTTTTCTAAGCAAGAATATCAAAGTTTCTAAGATAATTCAAAATAGTCATCATTGAAAAATACTGAAGTTTAATCCTTTTTCACTTTAAATGAAGTCCTAACTCAGCCGCAGGCTTGCCTAGCGCACACTGTCAGGCAGGCTGTTCAGGGCTCGATGCAGTTCCTCTTGCCTGTGTCTCAGTACTTGGAGTGCATGGGTGAGCAACCACAATAGGCCCGAGATTGCCAAGCTGGGAGAACGCTCTACCACTGTGCTTGCAGATTGTCTGTCTGTCTTGAATCCCGTTCTTGCTGCTATGGTAGAATACCCTGGGGAAACTAACTTAAGGGGCAAGAGGATTATTCTTGCTAACATTTCATGGCAAGGCAGCCAAAGTCAAAACTGCTCCCATCACTTGCTGATCAGGAAGAGTGAACAATAAACACATGTTCCTCCTCCATTCACTTTCTCCACTTAGACACTCCTAGATCCCCAAGTTGTATGGTGCTGCCCCCAGGGCGGGTTTTCCACCCATCACTACAGTTAAGGTAATTGTCCCCAGGATGCCTAGAGGCCACTCTCCAGGTAAGTAAAGGAAATACTGCCAAATTGAACTTTCCCATTTGTCATTTGCTAGGGGTTATAACCAACATTAAACAGGATGTAGCTTTAGAGCAGGAGTGGTCATCAAGAGCGCTATTCCTTTGGTACCTGAGTGGCTTGCTTTTGGAGAAATAATTTATGTCTTTAAAAGATATGAAAAGTGTTATAGGTTTTTAAAAATATTATGTGGGGTGTATGCCTGCCTGCCTGCCTGCCTTATGCTCAGAAGAGGTCTTTGAATTTCCTGGCACTGGACTCCCAGGTAGTTGTGAGCTATTATGTTGATGCTGGGAACCAGACCTGGATTTCCATCTGAGCGGCAAGGGTCCCTAACTGCTGAGCCAGCTCTGCAGCCCTCCTTGTCCTGTCCTCATGCTCACTATAGAGACTGAGTTGGCTTGGCCCTTGGAGCTATCCTCCTGCTTTAGTCTTTAAGCAATAAAATGGAACGAAGCTGGTCACTGTACCTGGCACTTGCTTGTTGCTGACTGGGTCTCTCGTAGGTAGCTCTGTCTAGCTTTAAACTTTTTAACCTTTTGTCTCCTCGTGACTATTGGAGTTGCATGTGCACACCACCATTCCTGCAAGGATCGAATGCTCTAGAAACAAATAGTATTACTTTCTAAAGCCTTGTAATAGCCCATTAAGGCAAAAGGAGATCGTACTAACTGCCTTGCAGAGAGGGGCTGCCTGACAACTCAGACAGTCTTAGTGAAGAGATTTGCAAAACCACATTGTGTTGTTTGGTGTCACTTTGGAATATGGTAGTAGTTGTCAAGGATCAAATCTCACTACTGAATAATTTCTTATTCTGTATTGTTACAGTTGCTAAGAAAACTAATTTATGTGTTTATGATTTTATATTAAGAATTTCCTAATGTGCTTAGAACGGAGAACATAGTAAGTTATAGTATTACTGTTACCAAAGTGTGATGAGGCCTTCTCTTTTTGTTGATAATTTCAGGACGACATAGACAGCCTAAAGCCCGAACTCAGGGACAACCCACAGCTGCATGCGGAAGTGAAAGTCTGGGTGAAGGAACAGAAGGTTCAGGAGATTTTTATGCAAGGTATCTATTTTGAAGTTCCACATCACTTTTTGAAACTAAGCCAACTTTTATTTTTTGATTGCTCAGTTTTATGCAATCTAATAGTTTTAATTGCATGGAGTCTGCCAGGAAATAATTGGCAAACTGTAAATAAACATTTTGATAAAGTTTATAATTTCACTGATTTATTATTGTACATGGAATTATAGCTTCACAGTTGTTTTGTTGATAGGGAAATTTCCATAATGTAGACTGTTCAAGATAATGTTGTGGAGGGTTGTCACAGTCGTAATTGATGCCCTTTAAAGCAGCGGCCGGGATCCGATAAGTGTCCCTGTGCCTTCTAGCGCGGTTACCACCACACTAGCTACAGTCTGGTTGCCTTTGTTTAGTTACTTACAGGGTTGTCTAGAGCATGGGATTTTCAAATAAGACTGGCTTTATAACTCCAAGTGACTTGTTTTAATAGCAGTAAAACCATATGGTAAATATAAGGTTTTTGTGAAGTTGAATTGAAACTAAGACATGACTTAAACTGTTGAATGCAGAGAATACAATTTTGTTAAGTTTCCATATTGATCTCAGTCTTTGAAATTCATGCCAGTTTTTAATTCCGTCACTTCACAGTGAGTTTAAGACTAGCCTGGTCTTACAAATTGAGTTCCAGGATAGCCAGCTCTACACAGTGAGGCCCTGTCTCAAAAACAAAACTGAGACAAACCATTCATGTCACTAAGTATTAGTGGGCAGCGATCATGAAGATGTACCTTGTCTTGTGTGCTAATGTCCCACAGATGTCTAGGTATTAGAACTTCTTAGTGAGGCATTCTCGAAGTGACAGTCATGGAGAGTCTCAACCATAATAAGTAAATAGATAACCAAACAAATAAATTGGACTTCCTGTAATTTTCTGCTCAACAGCTATCAGACCTCAGAACCCTTTCCTGTCTAGAACCATCACCTTAGTCTGTACAGTTTGTTTTAAATCTCTAAGTAAAGTTACTATCCTCTTGTCCTAGGCTAGTTTGGGGGACAATTTCCTAATATCAAGTATAAAAAAATGGAGGTTCCAAATTACATGTATCTTGAAATCTCTTTAAATGACATTATTAAAGTATTTTTTTAAAGTCTAGCGATGCAGAAAATGTCAATTGTTTTAGATGATGGCTGTGCTCAGCTTAGTATTCCTGCCATACTTTTGGCAGAGTTTGGTGACATAATCACACTGTTGTTTTAAAAAATAATTCTGTAGGGAGTAAAAAAGTAAAATATTAATAATCCCCTTCTATCTTTGGCAAAATACATGAGGCTGCCTTTGGTGTGGGTTGTAAGGTATTATGCCTTCAGACTTAGCTCCTCCTTCCATCCCATAAACCAGATTATGATTACTTTTTTATTTCAGACATGACCTCATTTCCCCAAACTTTTATCTAGTTTACTTCTGTGTACCATATTTTAGAACCATGGCTTTACATTGTGTCCTGTTCTCTTCCTAATTTATTATTGCAAAAATTCTCTGTGTGTAACAGTGTCTATAATAATTTGCATTCTGAACTAAGATACTTCTCTTCTAAGGCATTTTTAAAGCCAACCTTGTGTATTTCTCATCTGTCACAGAGCTTGTTGCTTTTAAAAGGTAATTCCTAAGTATTCCTAAATGGGAAATGTCTTCATTTAAGATATCCCTTGTGTTTTGTTTTTTTTTCTTTTGTTTTTGTTTTTTGTTTTTTGTTTTTTGTTTTTTTTTTAAAGGTCCTTATTCATTAAATGGATACAGAGTGAGAGTCTATAGACAAGATTCTGCCACCCAGTGGTTTACTGGCATAATTACTCATCATGACCTCTTCACCCGCACCATGATCGTTATGAATGATCAGGTAAATAGTTACAGTCTTGGTGCTGGGGGTCAGACCAGGGTTTTGCACATACTGAGCACACCTTCCACGTGCTGAGTGCATGCACTCCCAACCTCCAAGCCCAGCCTCTCACGTAATCCTTTGAGAAGGATATTTTTCCAGGGTAAATCTAGGTCCTCCTGCATTTCCAAGACAAGCTTTCTTTATGTAACAGTCCTGGCTGTCCTGGAACTCACTGTGTAGACCAATATTGGCCTTGAATTCACAGAAGTCTGCCTGCCTCGGCTTCCTGAGCGCTGGGATTAAAGGCATCTGCCACCTGACAATATTAAATTTTACTAATTTTTTTTTGTGTGTGTGTGTGCATGTGTATGTATATACATACATACATACATACATACACACACACACACACACACACACACACACACACACACACACACACGTTTATAGGTGTGACTGTCACAGCATACCTATGGAGGTCCTAGAACAAGTTTTAGGTCTCACCCCAGGATGTGGGTCCTGGGAGTTGACTGTGCAGGCTTGAGAGTTAGTGCTTATGTCCACTGAGCCGTCCGGCCGGCCCTCTACAGGTTTCTAAGCCCTAATAAACCTGATACACCTGAGTGTAGCTGATGTCCCATTGGGCTACTTTGGTTAGGAAGTGGTAGTGATGTCATACTTACTTCAGTACACAAAGGTCAGTCTCTAGTTGATACCCCACCCCATCCCTCACCCCCAGATTAAAACTTAACTTTCTTAAAACTTGAGTTTTTTCTTCTCTCCAATAATAAATATCTCCCATGTAGTTTCTTTTCATTACTGAACACTTTCAAAACATAGTTCTCACAGCACATTTAATTGTTAAAATTCTCTTTCAAGAATTACAGTGAATGCAAAAGGGAAAAGGTAATTTTGTCTTTGTAATTAAAATTGGTTATATAAGCAGGTGGTATTGTACAAATTTGAATTCCCAAACTGATTTGTAATAGTTCAACTGAGTAAAAAAATTGTACTAATGTTATGCTGGTCAGTTTGTTAGATTTAATGTTTGTTTTATGTCATGGATTAGGTACTAGAACCACAGAATGTCGATCCTTCTATGGTTCAAATGACCTTTCTAGATGATGTCGTTCACTCTTTGTTAAAAGGTGAAAATATTGGCATTACATCACGACGCAGGTCTCGTGCCAGTCAAAATATCAGCACTGTTCACGTATGTATGTTATTAGTAATGCATTTTAACAAAATACTTTTTCTTAGGCTATTTAATCAAATAGTAATAAAAATCATTGTTGATTTATTTTTAGGGTCATTATACGCGTGCTCAAGCAAATAGTCCCAGACCAGCAATGAACTCTCAAGCTGCTGTACCAAAACAGAATACACACCAGCAACAGCAACAAAGAAGTATTCGTCCAAGTAAGAGGAAGGGCTCAGACAGCAGTGCACCTGATGAAGAGAGGATGAAGGGAGATAAATACGACTATGGATCCCGAGGAGGTACAACCCACTTTTTAAAAGTTGCTTTTGAGAGAGGAGCGGGGGAGGGAGAGGAAGAGGGAAACAGACAGAGACAGAGAGACATAGTTTCACTGCATACCCCTTGCTGTCCTGGATCTCATTGAGAGAAATCTGTGTGCTTCGGGATGGCATTAAAGGCATGAGTCGCCCTGCAAAGCTAGACCTGCTTTATGTTTTAAGGGCATGTTCATAAATAAAAACACATTAAAATATGCTTATTGATCATGAAAGATAAAATATTTTTATGTTACAGAAAATCCTAAAGGTAAAAACAAACACATGGTGACTAAAAGACGGAAACCTGAGGAGGATGAAAAGAGGCTGACCATGAAAAGGCTGCGGACGGACAATGCTTCCGACGCTTCTGAGAGCAGTGACTCAGAAAACTCAAGCAAGAGAATTACTGAGAATTCCTCTGAACAAACACCAGAGTATGAACTGAAAAATAAAATCACTTCAAAGATAAATGGAGAGGATGGTCAACCCCAGGCAGCTGAGAAGGCAGGAGAAGAGATTCTCATAGATACTCGGCCTCACTGGGACCAGATGCAAGAAGATAAAAACCATGAAGAAGGGGAGAAGCTCAAGTCCATGGATAGCCACCTACAAGACAAGATAACTCTCCGTGCATCCGAGCAAGCCACAGATGCTGACCCCAATTCTAATGACTCAGTCCTTCAAGAATGCAATATGGAAAACCAACGCACAGTGGAATTACCATCAAAGGACAGGGTCGTGTCCAGAACACCGACACCCAAGTGTGCTATGGATATCAAAAACGACACTCATTCAGAGAGGGCAGCTCAGGAAAAGTCAAATACTTTTGGTCTCCAGATACCTGAGAACATGGATTCAAATGTTAGTGATTCCAAACATTCAAATGCTAAATACCTAGAAGCAGCAAAGAAAGATTGTGACCAGAGTTGGGTCAGTGATGTAGTGAAAGTGGATTTAACACAATCAAGTACTACAAATACTCCTTCAGGAAATGATAACCGAGAAATGGAGAAAGAGAGAAATCACTATGTCTCATACATGTCTTCACTAAGTACGGTTTCTGTCACAGAGGATCAGCTGCATAAGCGAAGTCCACCCCCAGAAACTATAAGATCTAAACTAACTACTTCAGTAGATACTCAGAAGACAAAATCCAGTTCTTCACCTGAAGTTTTTAAACCCAAGGTCACTCACTCTCCTGATTCTGTAAAGTCTCGGGCTGCTTATGGGAACAGTCAGGCCGCTGGTGAGCGAAGGCAGGCGAGTAAAGCGGAGCACGAGTTATCCAGAGGTAGTTTCCATGCCGCCCCGACTCGAGGCAGCGCTCTGGAAACTACAAAGAGCCCTCTAATCATTGATAAAAACGAGCACTTCACGGTCTATAGGGACCCTGCGCTTATTGGATCAGAAGCAGGAGCTAATCACATTTCACCCTTCTTGAGCCAGCATCCTTTCCCTCTTCATTCCTCATCCCACAGAACCTGTTTAAACCCAGGTAGCCATCACCCTGCCTTAACGCCAGGACCCCACTTACTAGCTGGGTCATCTAGTCAAACTCCATTACCCACCATTAACACTCACCCTCTCACTAGTGGTCCACACCATCCTGTCCATCACCCTCATTTACTTCCCACTGTGTTACCTGGAGTGCCTACTGCCTCTTTACTGGGTGGCCACCCGCGCCTGGAGAGTGCTCACACAGGCAGCTTGAGCCATTTAGCACTAGCTCACCAGCAGCAGCAGCTGCTACAGCACCAGTCACCTCATCTTCTCGGACAAGCCCATCCTTCCGCTTCCTATAACCAGCTTGGACTTTACCCAATTATTTGGCAATATCCGAATGGAACACATGCATACTCAGGACTTGGTCTCCCTTCTTCTAAGTGGGTTCACCCAGAAAATGCAGTTAATGCTGAAGCTTCATTGAGGAGGGTAAGTGACCCCGTTGTTGGCTGCAGAGCAGTGTGTGTGTCTGTTACTTATTCTCTGTGGGTACTTTAAAAATAGTGCAGATTTTCAGGTGCTTATTTTCGCGGATGGATAATAACCTCACCAGACTTAACTTTTCTAGATTGCACTACTGTCTGTTCGACTGTGACTTATGGCGTATATTTTGGTAGTAAAAGTACAGGCTTTTTTTTTTTTTTCAAAAAACACGTTTCTTTAAATGATGTTATATTAGCCCTTGGGCAGCTGGATGCATCATTTATGCTCATGTTTCAAAACATGACTTTCTAAGTGCCTTTTGTGCTTAAGGACATTGAAAGTTAGGCACACCTAGTATTTGGCAAAGCTGTCAGCACTTCTATAGTGACATCACTGCAGGGTCATCCCGTGTTAAATTCTGTACTAACACCAACGCAGAAGGCGGGAAGATAGAACTCACACTCTTCCATGCATACGTGCTTTCTCCAGCAAATGCTCTGCGCTAATAACAGTCCACACAGTCAGTGAAAGTGAGGGAATGGACGCCAGTGGTAAATGCTTACCATGAGGCAAGCTTGGCCTTTGCTGACCATGTGCTCTTTAAGTATTCCTCCTGGACGGTTTGAAATACCACCTCACTTGCAGTCGAAGCAGCATGAAATTTATCATTTCTCTCATTTTCAAGCTTTCGATTGAGTAAGTCAAGTTTCTCCATGTAGGCGTTGATTTGTTTACCCGTTCATTTGCCTACCACCCGTCGGTCCACCCATCCCATGTGTACGTGTTGCAGTGGTGCAGCAACACTCAAGGACAGACCACAGGACAGCTCACTCTGTGTGGGCTTCCTTCTGCCCTGTGGCTCCGGGGCTCTAACATAGGCCCAGGCATGAGTGCAGGTTTCCTGGTGAGTCATCTGGCATCCTAGAGGGTCAGGTATCTTTGAGCAGTATACAAGCTGTGAACATTTTTATCTTGTAAAATGAAACTCATTAGACATTTAATTCCCTTCCTCACGGCCTTTCTAGTTATCTGTCTGTCTTTGTTTAATATGTCCTTTAGGTTCATTCAGGTTGACACACAGGTGGATGGCCTTTTTTTTTTTTAAAGAATTTATTTATTATGTATACAGGATCCTGCCTGCATGTATTCATGAATGCATGCATGAAGGCCAGAAGAGGGCACCAGATCCCATTACAGATGGTTGTGAGCCACCATGTGGTTGCTGGAATTGAACTCAGGACCTCAGGAAAAGCAGCCAGTGCTCTTAACCTCTGAGCCATCTCTCCCGCCCTGGACGGCCATTTTTAAAAGCTGCATTCTATTTTACTTCATGTATGTGTATGTAGGAACACATTTTCCATTCATTAGTATTAGGGCCTTCTCCATGCTAATCAAGGGGCTGCTGCCGTGCCTGCCACACTTTGTTTAGCAGTGTTTTGTCGGTGGACATTTGAGTTATTTTTAGTACTTAGCTTTTAGGAACAGTGCTTCCATGCAGATGGCACATGTTCTTAACACTTTTCTTGCCATGTTTTGGGCAAGATCCATAATATGTTGGGAGTGGTGATTTGGAAGCCCTTGCTACTAATTTATCATTTATTTCAGGAAAAATATTGTTTATACTTAGCATTGCATTGGAAATTACAGTAGACACGGGTATTATCATGATGCCAAAAGTTTGTCAGAGAAGCTTTTGCAGTTTTAGACGGGAGTAATGAGGTTATCAGTGCCATTAATTCATGTTACAATGACTGGTGTTGATAGTCAGGAACACCTACTAAGCAAGTGGCAATCTAAGGACATTTCTTGTGGTTTATTCTCAGTAACTCCCCTGTAGCTTGCCTTCCTTTGAGCTTTGGGTTTTTTGTTTTTTGTTTTTTTTGTTTGTTTGTTTGTTTGTTTGTTTTGTTTGTTTTGTTTTTTGTTTTGTTTTTTGTTTTGTTTTTGTTTTTTGGGTTTTTTTTTTGTTTGTTTTTTTTTTTTTTATGAAATTAACAGTTTGTTCTTCCCCAGTATTGGCACATTTACTATTGTTAAGATTTTAGTTCTAGGATTGTGCTTCCAGAATTACAAGTTTATCCCTCTTGATTTTGTTTCTGAGATAGGGTCTGGATTCTGTTTGCATCTTTGATCATGTGCCATTGGTCATGCGATCATTGGACTTGAAACCCAATGGAGTTGCTGGTTAAATCATACCAGAATGTAGACAGTACATAATGTAGGTGAAGTGTACGATCACTGACAACATATTTCACTTGAGAATTTAGAGCAAGCCTGATGGCCCATGTGTCATTGCAACCACTCTGTGTCATGAGAGTAGTTGGCACTGCACAGAGAGAAGCTAAAGGAACATAGATGCCAAGAGTTGACAAATGGATTTGGACCTTCTTCCATAAGTTCCAAACTCTGCAAAGACATAACATTGTTTATAAGACCTTAGAATGTTTCATGATAGATAGGTTTTTATTTACTTATATAAACTCACAATACAAAGATGTAAACTAAAATAAAATTTTAAGCAGAAAAAGATCCTGTAACTTTTTGTCTGTAACCAAGGTGATGAGATAATAGAAGCAGAAGCCACTGGATGGGGAAGGCAGTTTAAACGCTACTTCATAAGAACGTCCTTCTTCATTGTCATTGAGGCTTACGTAACTATGGTGTCTGTGTTATTTTATATATAAGATTCCTTTTGTATGTACATCACTGTGCACTGTTCTCCTGTGCGGTTTAGAGCTGTAACGTATCCTTACGCTAGCTCTGTGGTGCATGCTAACTACTCTTAGATTGTTGATACAAGTTATAAGGCGTGTTCCTTTAGTCAAACTAAAGGTGGTTGGAATTTTCCAGGTATATGTGACTCATCCTAATGACAGATTCACAAAGCACACTCCTGAGTTATATTGAGTCACAGTATAAAAACAGTTTTTAAACATTAGACGTATGGGCTTTAACATGTATGTCACTATCACCATATTAAGAACTAACTTCTCATGCAGGCAGCATACTGTCACAGAAAACAAAAGCGTGTTAATGCCACCGCACCTCCACTCTAGTGGGTCTGCTTTACCGGGTACAGTGAACACATTTAGGCCTTAAATGTAATGATCTGGGAGTTGTGCATAAACTCTTACATTACAAAGTTAATTATTCTACAGGGAAAGTTGGCAGCCAAACTCTATTATAATTTTTGTTTCTAGTGGAAAACCATGTTAGCTCTAACATTCTGGTTTTGCTGTAAGCACCAGTTCTTCTGGTGTTGGATCATAGGGATCATAAAACGAAGTTTATAGACAATGGCAGCTCGGACCTACTTTTAGTGAAGGGATATTTTTACAGGTTACTATTTTAATGTTGATTTGTTTTAAGTTGAATGTAAAAAGTCTGTATGATTAATGTTGGTTAAAAATTGAATATTTCTCACCAGATTCATTTTAAAAAAATCAGGTTTTATAAATATGCTATGGTCAGAAGTCTTGCTATGAAACTGATTGCTAGAATCAGGTACACGGCAGTCTACCCAGCTCAGTAATTTAGGCTTGCATTTCTCTGTTGCTGTTGTTTTGGTAACTTAAATGTAAAGCTTTTGGTTTTGTTTTTAATAGAATTCTCCCAGTCCTTGGTTACATCAACCCACTCCTGTGACCTCAGCGGATGGTATTGGGTTACTTAGTCACATTCCTGTCAGACCTTCCAGTGCAGAGCCTCCCCGACCTCACAAGATGACAGTGCATTCCAGTCCTCCACTGACAAAGACATTAGCAGATCACCACAAAGAGTAAGTTCCCCAGTGTTTAGCACTTAACACATACCTTTGTCTTTCATGATTTTCTTAATTCACTTTTTAAATAGTTTATTGAAAATTGGTGTCAAAACTAGGCTTTGAAGAGATTCTTTGCTTTTCCTTGTGTTTTGCCTGTTGAGTCTCAGTCCGCTATTGAATTCATTGCAATCCTCCTGCCTCGACCTTCCAAGTAGTGTAATTATAGGTATAAGTCAGTAAATGTGGCTCTGTTCTTTTCATACTAGTTTATCTTCCAATTTTAAAACTGTTTGCTTTCAAAATAGAATAACATTTCAAAAAAAATCATTTTGTATGGAAAAGTGATTACAGGAATCTTTGTGTATTTTCTTTGTAGAGAATTGGAGAGGAAAGCTTTTATGGAACCTTTGCGGTCTAACGCATCCACATCAGTAAAAGGTGACCTGGATCTTAACAGGTCACAGGCAGGAAAAGATTGTCACTTGCATAGGCATTTTGTGGGCCCGAGGCTGCCCCCAGAGACTGGCGAGAGACTGAACAAATACAAGGAGGAGCACCGCCGGATTCTTCAGGAGAGCATTGACGTGGCTCCATTTACAACCAAGATCAAGGGCCATGAGGTTGAGAGAGAGAATTACTCCAGAGTAGTGCCATCGTCTTCTAGTCCTAAAAGCCATGCTATCAAACCAGATAAAGACATGGACCGCTCGGTGTCAGAGCTGTATAAGATGAAGCACTCGGTGTCTCAGAGCCTGCCCCAGAGCAACTACTTCACCACGCTGTCTAACAGTGTGCTCAATGAGCCGCCAAGGTCCTACCCATCCAAAGAAGTCTCCAGTATCCACACTGAGAAGCAGAACAGTAACCTTTCCGCAGCAGCCAATCCTCAAACTCTGTCTTTCATATCATCTCTCTCGAAGCCTCCACCTTTGATTAAACACCAGCCAGAAAGTGAAAGTTTGGTTGGCAAGGTACCAGACCATCTTCCCCACCAGAGTGCATCTCACTCAGTCACGACGTTCAGAAGCGATTGCAGGAGTCCTACCCATCTGACCGTGTGTTCTACCAACGCACTCCGCAGTATGCCCGCCCTGCACAGGGCACCAGTGTTCCATCCACCAATCCATCACAGCCTGGAAAGAAAGGAGAGCAGCTACAGCAGCCTTTCCCCTCCCACTCTGACCCCAGTGATGCCAGTCAATGCTGGTGGCAAAGCTCAGGAGTCTCAGAAGCCCCCGACGCTAATTCCTGAGCCAAAGGACTCTCAGGCAGACCTTAAGAGTTCTGACCAGAGTCTAGTGGAAGTGTGGAGGTCTAACAACCTCAGCAAGGAGAAAGCCGAGTGGCCTGTGGAAAAGAATAGTGGAAAGTCTCAGGCTGCTGTGGCATCCGTCATTGTCCGTCCACCTTCTAGTACAAAAGTCGATAGTGTGCCATCTGGACCTTTAGCTGCCAAAGATCGAGTTTGTGAAAGAGCATCATCCGGGGCAAACAAAACAGATTACCTCAAACCGGAAGCCGGAGAGACTGGAAGAATTCTTCTACCCAATGTGAATTTAGAAAGTGCTCATGTGAAATCTGAGAAGAACTTTGAAGCTGCCTCCCAGGGCAGTGTTCCTGTTTCAGTCATGTCTGCTGTAAATGTAGTCTCTGCTACCCAGACAGATGTGCTCACATCTGCTGGCCCTACCACCAGTGTCTCCAGCTTGGCTGGTTCAGAAGCAACTTATTCTTTATCAAATATCATATCGGCCTCCACGCCCTTAGAATGTCCTTCTTCAAAAAGTGTTAGTCAGTCAGTGGCGCAAGCAAAGGGTTGCAAAGTCAGCACCCCAGTTCCAGTTACTCTGGCCTGTAGTAAGACAGCAAATGCTGTTCAGCCTGGTTCTGGCTTCTCAGGCACAACTGATTTTATTCATTTAAAAAAGCACAAGGCAGCATTGGCTGCAGCTCAGTATAAAAATAGTAATGTCAGTGAGGCTGAGCTCAATACTGTGAGAAATCAGACTGCAGCAGCCTCTCTTCCCCTGGATAGCACCATGACCTGCGCTGCAAGTAACAAAGCAGTCTCTGTAGGGAATGGGCCGGCAGCCCAGCCCAGCCAGCCCAACTACCACACCAAACTGAAGAAGGCCTGGCTCACCAGACATTCAGAAGAAGACAAAAATACTAACAAAATGGAAAATTCAGGGACCTGTGTATCAGAGATGATTAAGCCATGTTCTGTCAACCTAATAGCCTCTACATCTAGTGACATACAGAATAGTGTGGATGGCAGGGTCACTGTAGACAAGTATGGAAGGGATGAGAAAGCCAGCAGGAGGAAAGCCAAAAGAACTTACGAGTCTGGCTCTGAAAGCGCAGACTCAGATGGGAGTGAAAGTAAGGCGGAGCAGAGGACTAAACGGCAGCCCAAGCCGACTTACAAAAAGAAGCAGAACGATCTGCAGAAGAGGAAGGGCGAGATCGAGGAAGACTTGAAGCCCAATGGTGTTCTCAGCAGGAGCGCCAAAGAGAAAAGTAAATTGAAGTTGCAGAACAGCAGTAGTGGTGAGTAAATACATTTGTATAAGAAAAGGGGCCTCTTGAGTCCTGGCTTCTGTAGGGTGTGCTTCTGTAGGGTGTAGTTGTGAACTTCATTTCTGCCTTCCCTGTGTCTCCCCGCAAGAGGAAAAGATTAGATCCCCATTTTTGAGGCGTTTTCACCTGGCATTTGCTGTAAGAAGGACGTGCAGTCCAGTGTGTAACTGAGGATTTGATCTTTTCCTAGAAATGTCCAAATATAGCTTTAATTTTTCTCACCAGAAAAAACTACTCCTGATACTGGAGTATTTGGCTGTGACATGATCTCGTTAGAAAAGTAATTCCTACTGACCTGTAGCACAGTACTGAGGAGCAGCATGATGTGCTCCCCACTTAACAGAGCTGTGAGTTTATGGAGGGTCCCATTGGTAACAACAGGTAGAAGAGAAAGGATAGATACTTGTAATTTTCTGTGTTTATTCCAGCAAGCACTTCATACTAAATATACACCTCAAAACTGAAACTACCAGTAGTAGTCATTCATTATACAGTGTTTCTGTATGTCTTTTAAAGCAGTTTTTGTTTGTTTATCCTTTGTACGTTGGCCGCATAGTGCAGGAAGGACTTACTAGTTTTGCTGCTTGTGTGCAGTTGCCTCCATAGATAAAACATCTCTCTCCGGAGATTCCCAAGCAGTCCTTCCCCGAGTGCTCGGTTGCTTGGAGCCTTATTTGTGCCTTTTCCAAGAGTGAGATTTTTCCACGTGCCTGTGTGGAAAGGCATCGTGAAGTAGAGAAAACCAGAAGAATAGAATTATAGAAAAGGCTAGGCTCAGTCTGAGACACACTGACAGACTGAGGTGCTAGTACAGTCAGAAGGTAGACAGTGAATGTTGGTTTTTTCTTTCTCATTATTGCCCCAACCAAATTGACAGTAAACATAGTGGTCAGTAACTGTTTTAATCCACATATTTCTTTTGATGTTGCATATTCAAATTTTTTTTACTTAAACTTCCAGAAAATAGCTGTCAGCAGTTAGAAAATACTTTCAAACTTAAATTTATAAAATTATTTTTAAGTAGCATATATTTTTTCCCTCTCTCTCTTCATAACAATACTGAATATGCGTATTTCCAAGTGAGACTCTGAGATAGTGGCCAGAATGAATGGTCTCCACTCCAGGTTCTGTCGCTTAGTAAATCTCCTTACTTGGTGACGCATGCTTAGTTTCAGACCAGGACTGTAGACACCCTTACACCCTTTGTTTGAATTCTGTGCTTATTAAGTAAGGTTACGGTTGATTTGCTTCTGGCTCAGCCAGAAAAATGACACAAGTTAAAGAGTTAAATTTTGATTATCTATTTCTTGGATGAAATTTGACAACTTTTACCCCCCTTTGTTTAATGGCGCTGTCATTTGTCATGGTCAATGATTTGGGTTTTCATGTTAGAAGATTTCGTATGATTATGTATCATATCATATGTGAATAAATTTGATTATAACTTAATTATAGTTAACTTATAACTAAGTAAGTTTATAATTAATGTATTTATATATACGTACACATACAGAATGATTTTAGTACATTTTGTAGGAAGCCACAATAGATTTTGCTTTATTTAGTCGTTGGGCATATCTTCTACCTTTTGTTTTAATTAGAGATTGGCTGCCTTTCCTAAATAATTTTTATATAAATTTATATGAGCTGAAATTGTGAACAAATTTTAGAATGTTTACAGTATTTGTTGATGTATACACTAGTGAGTCCCCTACAGTCTAATTAGTTTCTGTATCCCAAAGTACATTTATGGTGTTGGCATGTGAGAAATCCAGGGTTAGCATGTATTTTTGTGGCTTTAATTTCTTCCTCCTGGTTTCTCTTCATTAGGACAGCTGTTTTGAGTTTCTTAACAAAAACCTTGGTCTTAAAAATTCTAATTGTATAAAAGAAACAGTGTCAGATAATTTATGTTAACTGTTTTATTCTCAGACCTATACATTTTAGATAATCAATAGAATTAGACATTTTGACTTAAAGGATGATGCCTTTCTTAAAGCAGATCCTGTTGTTAAATTCCTAAAAGATTTAGTATTATCAAGTACAGCTTAGTGTAGAAGAATTAACAGTATCAAAAGCCCTTCAATAAATTAATTACCTTTGTAATTCAGTCACCTAAAAAAACCCACAGAAGTGCCTATTTTATTATCACATTATTAAGAATTGCTTTCAAGTATCTTTTTGAAAAAATCATAGTACCATTTAAATTATTACAATCAATGTTATGGAGTTTCACATTCTAAATTAAAAGTCTGTTGGCTAAAGTTAATTCCTAGTTTAAAGAAATAGAAACAGATTGCATTTAGTACTCTCGAATATAATCAATTTAGAAGTAAGTCTTGTTTATTCTAACACCCTTTAATAAAGTCCATAGGAAAGATCTCTTGTATGCATTGGAAAAGACATTCCTTTTTATCATTTTATGTATATGGGTGTTTTCCTGCTTGAATAAGTGTACACTGTGTGTATGTCTGGTGCCTGTGGAGGCCAGAAAATAACCATTGGTTCCCCTGGGGCTGGAATTGAAATTGTGGGCACTAGGGCAAACCTTGGCCTTCTGGAAAAGCAGCCAATGGTCTTGACTGGAAAGCCATCTCTGCAGCCTGGAAACTTCCTTGTACCATTCGTTACGCCATAACTAGCATATGCTGTGTGCATGCGCATACGTGCTTACTGGGTGGCTCTAGCCCAGGATAAAGACTAAAAAGAGGGAAACAGGCAGCAATCTTAAAAAGAATTTTATATTTTAATCCAACTTTAAACATTACTACCTATTGGAGAGTGGATGTGTGTGTGCGCGCGTGTGTGTGTTTATACTATTTATATTTATCAATAAGTAGGTATTGGTAGGAAATCTAGATAGGAATTCTGCTGTCAGTTTTGGTAAGAAATATTTGGCTTCAGAACCTGTGTGTCTTTGATACAATTGGAAAGGATTTGAAAAGGATAAGAAGTGTTTATTCTTGTGTTACAAAAAGTGGGCTATCCATCAAATCTCTGTAAAGGATAGGATCTTAAGGACAGGGTAAACAACTAGAGCTGGTGGGCTCCAGAGCTTGGTCTTAAGTGAATACTTTTAGCTACTTAGCTATTTGTAGGTGGAAGTATAGGCATACGTAGGCTACGCCTACAGGCTGGTCCTCCTGGCCTACAGTTGCTCCTGATACACAGCTGATGTATCCCTTGATGTATTAGTTAATGTCTCCCTTGTTAGTTCCCTTGTTAGTTCCTGCTAAGGAACAGTGGTGAAACAGTGGGACTGGGTGCAGTAAATGAATTTATCTTTTTGCCTACATATCTTAGAGCATAGTCCGTCTGAGAGAGTGTTGTTTCCTTTACTGGAGAAGGCATGTCTGTGTTTGCCCTCAGAACACGTGGGCTTTACAGACATTCCTACTGGGGAAGTTTGCTTTTCAATTGTGTCCTTCGGCAAAACATCCCAATTGATATTGTGTAGGTCCTTTCTCCCTTTCTTCAGAACCCTTTTATTTTTCTAAAGGATATTGTTCCCATCGATATATTGATATCTTGTCATAAGAGAGAGAAGGTTGTTTGGTGTAGTGGTTTTGAGACAGTTTCACTAGCTATCCCAGGCTGGCCTCAAACATGCTCCTTCTTGTACTTCAGATACCCACGTACTGGGATTAAAGGCATATACCTCCATACCTAGTAACAGGTTTATTTTCAGCTAAATGTGTTCATAATGTGAATGATTCTTATGTTTGGTATTCTACTCTTACAAAGATGTGGTTTAAAGATTTCATTTCACCGACACGTTTACCGCTCTCCTTGCTTGTCTGATTAGAAGGATGGGCAGCTAAGCCAAGGCTCTTGGAGCCTTAGCAGCTGTCTGTCGTTGACCTGGAATTTAGTCTCATCAACCAGAATTTCACCCCAAAGACTAACCCTTTCTGTAAAACACAATCCTGTTAATAAGTTCCTTCTAATTTTACAGCTGGCGTCCCTCGCTCAGTGTTGAAAGACTGGCGGAAGGTCAAGAAGCTGAAGCAAACCGGAGAGTCGTTTCTGCAGGATGACTCTTGCTGTGAGATAGGGCCCAACTTACAAAAGTGCCGAGAATGTAGACTTATCCGTAGTAAAAAGGGAGAAGAATCAACTCACTCACCAGTGTTTTGTAGATTTTACTACTTTAGGAGGTAAGTCAAAATGTAAGAAGTAGAAGAGTGGTTAAATAATACCCTCTCATGCTGTGCTATGTCAGTGGCTCAATTACTATTGTTACGAGATCTTTCTTCGAAAAGATTCATTCTTTCTCAATCGAAAGTGTTAGAATTTTTCCTAAAAATTGTAAGAAAATATCCACCTTAATTTTAAATTTCTTAAAAATGCATATATTTTTGCCAAAACAGTTTAACATTTATTTAAGTAAAAAATGTCTATGAATCCAGATAAACAACCTTGGCTATAAAACAAGGAATGGTCATACTTAAACATCGTAGCTATTATATCATATTGTAGTTCCCAAGTTTTATAGTAAAATACAGAAATCATTTAGATAATAATCTATTTAACATAAATATTGTTAAGTACTTTACATATAAAAAACTTTATAAGAAAGGCCAGAAACTAGTTCTAAGTCTCACCCTCTAGACCTCACGATTGTTCTTGAATCCCGTCTGTGCCTTTTGGTGCCTCCATGAAGGTGATGAGCTTTCCGAGGCTGCCGGCCAAGCTGTTTGATTGGAGGCTGTGTGGGTGCTTAGGACAGTTGTGGAGACACACAGTGCACACAGCCCTTGCTGCAGTTCAGCACATGGATCAGCGGACACAGGGCTCAGTCTGAGCCCAGCCTGGGCTATGTAGAGAGACCCTATCTCAAAAAAAGAAAATAAACAAAAACCCCAAAGCCATACATTATCGTTTACTTCAGAGTCTGTAGCTACTGGTCCACCAAAGGCAATGCAGGGCACCTTGGGAAGGAGCTGAGGGTATAGAAGTGGTACTCATGCATGTGTGAAAGAAATTCCAAAGGAATCAAGGCAGTAGTTTTGACAGGATGAGAAATCCTCAGGTTTGAGGGAAAGAAATGTTCTGATGAAGACAGTCTGTACTGGGTGAAGGTGATTAAATAGGTTGCTTCTCAGAGGGATGAATATATTAGCTTTCAAAGAGAAGCAGAACCTGGGAAATTAGAAGTTCAAGGTTATTGTCAGGTCACGGGATTGCTATATAGCAAGTTTGAAGCTAGCCTAGGCTATGAGACCCTGTCTCAAAAACTAAACACCTCATTAAAATAAAAAGATGGCTACAGTTATAAAACTAGAACTCCTAAGGTGATTAAACTTAATCACCTTAAACTTTTTTTTTTCTTTTTTCTTTTTTCTCTTTTTTGGAGCTGGGGACTGAACCCAGGGCCTTGGGCATGCTAGGCAAGCGCTCTACCACTGAGCTAAATCCCCAACCCCCCACCTTAAACTTTTAACTTGATGAATTTTAGATTAAGGAAGGCTAGTCATAGAATAACTTTAAGTCTGCTGTTACATGCTTCCAATTCCAGAACTCAGGATAGTTACACAGACTTGTTGCTAGTTCAAAGCTAGGCTGGGTCACAGTGTGTAACGTTTGGTGGGTGGGGTAAAAGGAAACAACAACAACAAACAAATCAATTGCTTTGATAACGTTGGCCAGATGTACTGACTCCGTCTCCCTCACCTTATACCTCGTAGTGTTCCCAGTAGTTAGCCAAGGATCGTAGTTACTCACAGTAGATAATCAGTGTTGCCCTATTGAAGGTTGGACGTAGAGGCTTGTACATGCTGGCTCATTGCTGTACTGTGAGCTTTAGACCCCAACTCTTAGTTCTTGAAATAGCCTAAAGCCAAAACCAGTGCTGCTTGTCATTGTCACTAGATAATGCCTGAGACTTTGAAATTGATAAATAACTTGAGTACGTGTGAGAAACTATCCTCTTTCATGGCTTATAATTACAACATGTTTATACTGTGGGAGCACAAAAATTCTCATCTTAGTTTCTAATGTTTTGTGTTTAATGTTTCAGATTGTCCTTCAGTAAGAATGGAGTAGTCAGGATAGATGGTTTCTCTTCTCCTGATCAATATGATGATGAAGCCATGAGCTTATGGACCCATGAAAATTATGAAGATGATGACATAGATGTTGAAACCTCTAAATATATCTTGGACATAATAGGTGACAAGTTCTGTCAGTTAGTAACATCTGAAAAGACAGCTTTGTCCTGGGTGAAAAAGGACGGTAAGGAAGTTAATACAACATACACCTTACACATTTCCCTCAGAGAACTTTCTCTATTGTTTAATCTGTGAGTCCCTCATCTTACCGAATCGTATTGACCTTTCAGCTGTGATAATGCTACCTCTTAAGGAACTGAGGTTCAGATGTTCCATTTTGAAACTGAGTGGACTATTCATGAAATTACAATATTTTCATAAGTCTACAACATAAACTAGTATGACGTCTTTGCATGAAAATTATAGTGTGTGTATATATATGTGTATATATATATGTACAGATATGTTAGTTCATCACTAGTTTTTTATATTTGAATCTTCTACATTTTGTTTGACTTTAACTTACTGCAGATAATGTCTTCAAATATCAGGCCTATAAAACAGAAAAGTTACTACTTTGTGTATTTGTTTACCAAGTAACTTCCTTGATTCTGTTTGTTTAAATGTAAAACTCTGCACAGCAGTAAGTCCCGATGTGGCAGATGGGCTCAGTGTTCCTTAGCTTCTTTCTTTACCTTTTCTTCCCTGGTATGTCGATGTGTAATAATTAGAAATATTTTGCAGCACACTGGAAAGAGATAGCTGTGACTGCTTGCTACTTGTGGGGAGGCCATAGACCTCACTAAACGTACTACATGGTAGAAACCCTACTCTGGATACAAGCTGGACACTTCAGTGTTTACTTAGGGTTCCTTGGGAGTCTTATAAGAAATCTGCTTTGGGAGTGGAGGCAGGAGGACAGATAGTTGTGGCCTGCCTGATAATATGACAGCTGCATATTTAGAGAAGCTGTTGTCATATAGAAGTAAGAATCCGTTCCTGTTTTCATTAAGACAGTGTGGTCATTCTTCATTGATTGTCACTTATTTCTGCTGTAGTTCGGCCAGAAGTGCACCAAACAGAACATGCCTGCCTCTAAAGTTCTGCTTCCTTCTCTTTTCAGCCAAAATTGCCTGGAAAAGAGCAGTGCGAGGTGTCCGGGAGATGTGTGACGCGTGCGAGGCCACACTGTTCAATGTCCACTGGGTGTGCCGCAAGTGTGGATTTGTGGCTTGCTTGGATTGCTACAAGGCCAAGGAGAGGAAGAGTTCTAGAGGTGGGCACATAGTCTAATGAGATGGAGTGGAGGTACTCTATTGCTAAGCCCTTCCTTACCTGTGGGTACGTTACACTGAGGATAGTCCTAACATTTGGGTCAGCAGCAGCAATCAACTCACTTTATTAGTGTCTGCATTTGGAGCGAAGCTCCAGCTTCATGTTCTAGTCCCATCCACCCACCGAAGCCCAACCTGCAATGGATCCACTGTAAGGCAGAATTTCTTCAGTTACCAAATTCAAATTTAGTTGAGGCTTCATGCTTTCAGACTCCAGTTCATAGTATGGGTATCTTTCTAGGCTCTCTTAATAGTGGTTAATGTTAAGTCATAATTGAATACTACGTATCAGTCTATACTATTTAAACAAAGGTTTAAGAGCACTCCCATTACTACCATTTATCACATAGGTCTTTGTTCTGCTTCGGGGGTGGTTGGCTTTTTGTTTTTTGTCTTCCTGTTTATTTATTCATTTTATATCACAATTGCTGACACTGACACACACACACACACACACACACACACACACACACACACACCCTGTTCTCCCTTTCCCCTCTGTTGTGAGAGGAGGGTGAGTATCACGCCCATCGAGCCTTCACAGCAATAGGCCTTTCCACTGAGGCTGACAAGGCCTTGCAGTTTCTTGCAGACAGGACGAATTTTGTGTCGTAAGTTATATGAGTGGGTAGATGTCCTTACCACTACTAGGGGTTCTGTCTAGCTACAGGTTCTATGTTCCCACTGCTCGGACTTTCACCTAAAGTCACTCCCATAGACACCTGGGATGCTCCCCACTCCCAGATCTCTGGCAAGTTCTAGGGATGCCCATCTCCACCAGCCTCTGGTTTCCGTTCATTCTCCTGGTCATCTCTCCTGTCCCTCCCCTCATCTGATTCTGACTCCCCCCACTTCTTATTCCCCTCCTCATCCCCTCCCTCAGCCAGTTCTCTCCCTCCATCTGCCTCCTATGACTATTTTATTCCATTTTCTAAGAGAGATTCAAGCATCCTTGCTTGAGCCTTCCTTCCTGTTTAGCTTCTTTGGGTTTGTGGATTGTAGCCTGAGTATCCTGTGCTTTATGGCTAATGTCCACTTACCAGTGAGTACATACCATAAATGTCCATTTGGGTGTAGATTGCCTTACTCAGAATGATCTTTTCTAGTTCCATCCATTTGCTTGTGAAATTCATGATGTCCTTGTTTTTAATAGTTGAATAGTATTCCATTGTGTACATGAACCACATTTTCTGTATCCACTCTTAGGGGTCTTGACTGTTTGAGATTCCTCTGTTAAGAATTCTCTGTTGTCCATCTCTGAACCCATTTTGTAAATTGGTTATTTGGGTCCTTGGTGTCTAACTTCTTGCGTTCTTTATAAGTTTTGCATATTAGCCCTCTGTCAGATGTAGAGATGTGAGAGTTGGTGAAGATCCTTTCCCAATCTGTAGGCTTCTGTTTTATCCTATCAACATCGTCCTTTGCCTTACAGAAGCTTTTCAGTTTCATGAGGTCCCATTTAACAAATGTTGATCTTAGAGCTTGAAACATTGATGTTCTTTCAGGAAGTTGTCTTCTGTGCAACTTGATCAAGGCTGTTCCCCACTCTTTCTGTTACATTTAGTGCATGTAGTTCTATGTTGTGGTCTTTGACCCACATGGATTTGGCTTTTGTGCAGGGTGATAGGTATGGATCTATATGCATTCTTCTACAAGCAGACCACCAGTTAGACCAGTACTGTTAGTCCAAGATGCTTTCTTTTTTCCATTGTATGGTTTTTGCTTCCTTGTCAAAAATCAAGTGTCCATAGATATGTGGGTTTATTGCCGTGTCTTTGATTCTATTCATCGATCAACCTGTCTCTACCAAAACCATGTGCTTTTTCATCTCTATTGCTCTGTAGTACAACTTGAGGTCAGGCATGGTGATTCCTCCAGAAGTTCTTTCATTGTTCAGGAGTGTTTGGGCTATCCTGTTTGGGTTTTGTTTGTTTGTTTGTTGAGAATTGCTCTTTCAAGGTCTGCAAAACAATGTGTTGGAATTTTGATTGGGATTGTATCGAATCTGTAGCTTGCTTTTGGTAAGAAGGTGTTTTTCACTATGTTAATCCTGCTGATCAGTGAACATGGGAGGTCTTTCCATCTTCTGAGGTCTTTGATTCTTCAGATCTTTCACTTAGAGTTATACCAAGATATTTTATATTATTTGTGGCTATGTGAAGGGTGTTATTTCCCTATGTTCTTTCTGAGATGGTTTATCATTTGTATAATGGAGGGGTACTGAATTCTCTAGGGTGTTTTTTTTTTTAATCAAGTTCATTGATCAACCTGTCTGTCCCTATAGCAATAAATAGCATGTAGTTTTTATTCACTACTGCTCTGCAGTACAACTTGAAATCAGGGATGGTAGTACTTCCCAGAGTTCTTTTATTGTGCAGGATTGTTTTGGCTACCTGGGTTTTATGTTTTCCCATATGAAGTTGAGGACTGTTCTTTCAAGGCCTGAAGGAAATGCTTCACGACTTTTCGTGTCATCCTTGTGTAGGGCCCATGCTAATCTTCTCTGTATTGTTCACGTTTTACTCTGAGTGCTGCCGATGTGAGCACTGTTGTCTGTCTTCTTTCTTTGCTTTGGTTTTTGTCTTTTTGTTTTTTGTTTTTGAAGACAGGGTTTCTCCATGTAGCCCTCTCTGTCCTGGAACTCACTCTGTAAACTCAGGGATCTGCTTGTCTCTGCCTCCCAAGTGCTGGTGTGTCACTACACCCAGTTATGTCATAGATCTTAAAGATTGAAGAGAAAAATTTTTTTATTACAGATATTGAAAACTTTTGTATAATTTTTCACATAAAATGGTATTAGCATTTTACCTGTTAACCTAGTTGAAGATAGAATTTTAAAAGGAAATTATTAAATGCATCAAAAGTGTTGAAGGCTATTCAGGAGCTTAGTATGTAAGGTTAGAGGTAGAACACTTGCCTAACATGTACACGGCTTTAGGTTCAGTCTCCTCCACTGGGAAAAATAGAGTTGTACAGGTGTGGTGATACATGTTCTGGAAATTGAGGCAGGAGGATTGGTTCGGGTTCAAGTTGAGCCAGGGGTGTAGAGCAAGAGCCTGTTGATTCATAAAATTTACACAAGGCTGGTCAGGAAGTGGCTGCTTTAGTGTATCCAGTCGTGAATAAAGCTAGGATGAAGGGAAGGGATTAGAGGCTTTGTGTCCTTGGCTTGCATAACGGGGGGGGGGGGGGGGGGGAAGAGCTATGTCTTAGTCTGCATATCTTTTCCATTGGTCGAGTTAATCCACTTTCTCAACCCTTTTACTATACGTTTACTACCAATAAGCCCTGAGTATGTTAAAGCATTTCAGAAAGTCTACAGTAAATGTGAGTAAATGATGTAACCATGTTAAGAAATTCATGTTAGGGGCTGGGGATTTAGCTCAGTGGTAGAGCGCTTACCTAGGAAGCGCAAGGCCCTGGGTTCGGTCCCCAGCTCCGGGGGGGGGGGGGGGGGGGGGGGGAATTCATGTTAACATTCAGGTAACTTCCTAAGGTGTGGGGCTGCAGCTAGGAGCTAGGGCATATAGGAGGTCCTGTTTGTATGGGATCTTTTTAATCTCGTCAGAACGCATTGTGACATCTTTGCGAAGGTAGTTGCATGGTTAACATTTCATTTTCCTGTTCCATAGGCCTTTTGTTTCCCTTTGTCAGATTTTGGAAATAGATTTTATTTTGCTATAGTTTGTCCTGTACCCCACAGCCTTGTTCTACATGAAGGTTTCATCGCCCTTTTTAAACATGGTATAATATTTATAATAAATTCAGATAGTGCTGCCATTAGCTTCTGTAGTACTCTGTTTGGAAGCTATAGATATAGTTTATGACAAAGCAGTCAGTCCTTCAAGTGTGTAACATGTGCCATCTTGTGTATCACTTGACTTTCCCATTAACTGCTTTTATAAAATCACAGGATAGGGGTGCATCCATTACACAAGCTCATCAGCTTAAGTGACTGCAGTATAAGCAGCATTTATAGTTCCTTCTCAGGTGTGCATAAGAGACCTCTTAAAGGTAGCATTTGAAGTTTGTTTACTAAAAATTAATTTCAATGAGGATTTTCATGGACTATCTCTAGGATTTATGCTGAATTGCTTGAGCTGTGTACATTTTTATTGGTTTGCTTTAGAGTCACATTGTAAGTGGCCGCCTACATCAGTAAGTTAATAATTGTCTCAGGGATATATGGAGTACCCCATGCTGCGCTCACAGTACACCTACATGTGTGGAGTCTCGTTTGAGATCAGCAGTAGCAATTAATATTCCTCTATCCCGCTGGAGAGATGGCTCAGTGGTTAGGAGCACTGACTGCTCTTCCAGAGGTCCTGAGTTCAATTCCCAGCAACCACATGGTGGCTCACAACCATCTATAATGGTATCTGATGACCTCTTCTGGTGTGTCTGAAGACAGTTACAGTATACTCATATATAAAATTAAGTAAATCTTTTTAAAAAAATATTCCTCTACCCATGTCCTCTCTTCCTGTCCTGACTGTTTTTGCATTTTCCTTGCATGTTGGCAATTATTTTAACCATGGCCTTGTGCATGTTAGATATGGGCTGACCCTAAACCTCATGTCAGCATTCATTGAACAGTAGCAAAGAAGGCAGGGTTCCCTTCAACCTCTACAATGTAAGACAGCCTGTCCTACGGAGGAAATAACTGAGAGCTGCAGATTAACTGAGTTTGGAGTCAGACAGAAGGTGGAAGCGACCCTGCACACAGTACCAAAGGGTGCTGTTTCAGAAAGCACTGTCATACCCTCCTGTCATACCCTCCACTGCTCAGCCAATGCTTTTATCAAGATTCACTGGGTGGTAGATTTTTTTTTCTGACTTTTTAACAACAGAGCAAAATAAAATAGAACACTACAGTTTCAATTTTATGTGACTATACAACTGTCACTTTTATAATTAAAGCTATGAACTTGAAACAAGGTATATTGTCTTACAGATAAAGAATTGTATGCTTGGATGAAGTGTGTGAAAGGTCAGCCTCATGACCATAAACATCTGATGCCAACTCAGATTATCCCTGGCTCTGGTGAGTCTTCCTTTGTATCCAGGTCCCGAGGGCTCGAAATAGGAAGAGCACGTACAGTTGTGGGGGATGAGTCCTGCTGTGACCTCCGCATTTGACACGCTGGGACTTTATGTGTTTGAGAACAACCTCAGCTGGTAACATACATAGCTTGTATTCATGCATCGTGCCTCACCTCCCCCCACCCCACTCCTCAAACAAACAAATATGTAATAAAGGGGGGAAAGATAGTTTAACTAATATTGAATTGCCTTGTTCAACATTATAGGAGCACTTAAAATTAATAAAGATTGTAGGACAAAAATCTTCCTTCCCAGACTTAGTGAAGAAATGCTCCCTACAGAAAAGTGTTCTGATACCTTAATAACTAGACAGTGAGGAAATGAACTTAGGTCTGGTTGGTGGTTCCGTGATGCCGAGATACCTGTAAGAGTTCTGAGAAGTCAAAGGCTTCATGAGCTCTGCGTGCTCACAGGTTCTTAGACAGCGCGGAGAGTGCGCTCCTACCTGCGATGCTAATCGTTACTCACTGCTGCTTGCTCTGCAGTGTTGACAGACCTTCTCGATGCCATGCACGTTCTTAGGGAGAAGTATGGAATTAAATCCCATTGCCACTGTGCGAACAGACAGAATTTACAGGGTGGAAATGTCCCTACAATGAATGGCGTGTCTCAAGTAAGTAGAAAAGTCTCTGTTTGCGTACCACACAACAGTTACCTGACTTAGCTTTGGATGTTTGAAACTCAGGTTTTACCCACACATGGGAGATATGCTTTTAATCAAAGCATCTAGGAAGCCGGGGCAGGATTGCTGTGAATTCAGTTTCTAGTTAGCCTGAGATATATGGTGGGACTGTCTCACAAAGGAAAAAAATAACTGTGTTTCTGTATTACTCGTGTAAATGCCTTCTGACTGCTTTTGATCTGAGTAACTGAGGAAAGTGTTAAAGTTAAGTGTCTCACCCTTACAGGTTCTACAGAATGCTCTTCATCACAGTAATAAAACCTCTGCGTGCCCGCCTGAGTCTCAGCAGCAGAGCACCCCCCAGAGAGCTCAGGCTAATGGCAGCAGCAGCCCTGGAAGTGCAAGCACAGACAGCAGGTTGACGCCTCCCGAGTCCCAGTCACCACTGCACTGGCTGGCTGATCTTGCTGAGCAAAAATCCAGAGAGGAAAAACAAGGTTTGTGCTGAAGGGCTTCAGTGTGAATGTCAGTGTCCTCACTGCACATGGTCTGTAAATGTGCTTTCTGCCTTACTTCAGTGACAGCTCAGGACCAAGAAGTATGTGTCCTCTTTATTAGGAACCAGCACCCCTAAAATTGATATCAAACTAATTACATACTTATTTATGAATCAGGTTTGCAAAATTGTCAGAGTACCATATTATAAATGAACTATAATTTATGCTAGCATTTGACCATTTTTATTCACAACAGATAAACGACTAACAAGTCTGAGGTTCTGGGAAAAACCAGAGTTGTGTACTGAGGGTTTTAACCCATCAGTCTGTGATCAGGTAAAGTGAGTGCTACAGCAGGTTGTTATCCCCATTATAAAATGCAAGGAACCTATTGTTTCTATACTTCAGTACTGAATGTATTCAAAATCTTTGTTAAATTTTATTTCAGAAAACAAAGAATTTACACTTGAAAAGGAAATTAAAGAAGATGAAGAACAAGATACCCCTGACTCTCCAAATGGCAGCACATCCCCTCCAGCATCCCAGAACAGTGAACAGGGTTCAACCCTGCGGGATTTGCTGACCACAACAGCTGGCAAGCTTCGTGTGGGCTCTACCGATGCTGGCATTGCCTTTGCGCCAGTGTATTCAATGGGAGCCTCAGTGAGTGTGCTGGCTAATCTCTGTGTTAGATTTGGTGATGTGCATGCTGTCTAAGTTCCACAGCATCTAGCTCCTTGATAGTTAGCAGATGAAATGCAATGGGCTAGATTGCTGGCCTGTTCTCATTCTAGCTCTCCCTTCAAAGCTAGAGCTTTGTGTATTTTGCACGTGGCCTGCTGGAGAAGGGTCTGTGAGTCCAGAGAGCTCTAAGATGAGTTTGCACGATGTGAATGCTATATTAGTAGTGGGGGAAAGAATCAGAACCATATGTCAGTGTCTATGGAATGCTTGCAGAATGACTTCCCAAGGAGACGACATTATAGATGCTTTTAAAGTGTGTGGAGAATTCTCATCCCTACACCCTTTGCAGGAGGCCACACCAGTGTGTAAATTAGGGCAGCTGTGCTCTGAGCCTGCAGAGTTGTGGTTTGTTGCATCACCAAATTTAGGGTCCTCACTGTTTTCAGAAGTCTTTGGTTTTTTTAATAGAGTGGCAAAGGCGGCCGGACTATGCCTAACATTCTTGATGACATCATTGCCTCAGTCGTTGAAAACAAAATCCCACCGAATAAAACGTCCAAGATCAATGTAAAATCAGAGCCTAACGAAGAACCTAAAGAAAGCAGACAATCTGCCACGAATGAAAGCAATAAGTTTTACCGTGACATACCACACACTTGGATCTGTGATCAGCATGTCTTATGGCTTAAAGATTACAAGAATAGTAACAACTGGAAGCTTTTCAAAGAGTGTTGGAAACAAGGACAGGTATGTATGCTGTACTCCATGCACGGAGAGGAAGTAGACAGGAAACTTAATTTCTGCCATGGGGAAAAGAAGAACCTACAAATAACAGATTACCAAAATTATTATTTCCGGATTTCTGCTTTTGTTCAGATGTATGTAATTTTATAAGGGAGTAGAGTGTTTGTCAAATAGTTTTAGTTTAATGAGTAGATATGTATTAATAATATATTTATAAAATTAATTTGGGTTGGGGATTTAGCCCAGAGGTAGAGCGCTTGCCTAGAAAGCGCAAGGCCCTGGGTTCGGTCCCCAGCTCCGAAAAAGGAAAAAAAAAAAGAAAAAAAATTAATTTTTTTCTTGTTCTGATTTGTATTTCAATTATGTTACTAGAATGATAATTTACTAATTTATGTTATGTTAATTATAACTTGCTAGTTAATTTACTGGTGTGTTAATATTAAAAATCTTGGGTTGGGGATTTAGCTCAGTGGTAGAGCGCTTGCCTAGGAAGCGCAAGGCCCTGGGTTCGGTCCCCAGCTCCGAAAAAAAAAAAGAACCAAAAAAAAAAAAAAATCTTGATGAAAATGTAGATGTTTTTCCTTTTAATGTAGAGGAGTTTTAGGAATAGTATTTTTGTTTTGTTTCCTCTGTGTGTTGGTTTGTTTTTACCTTTAATAGGCTTTGGATAAAACCAAGGTTCATGCAGTATTCAAGTGTGTGCTTTTCCACTGAATGAACACCTTGACTTCATCAAATCTTTCTCCCAATTTTGGGTATTTGAGACAGGGTCCTATGTAGCTTTGGCAATTTCTGGAACTCACTGTGTAGACAAGGGTAGCCTTGAACCTACAGAAATCCACCTGCCTCTGCCTCTGAAGTGCTGGGATAAGAGGCTTGCGCCACCACACACCTGGCCTTCATTTCATCATATCTTAAATACAGAGTTCAATTATTTCTTCCTGCCCAGATAATATTGGTTTTCCTTATGATCAGAGTCTGACTTAATGCTTTATATGTGCTTCTAATGTCAAGTACTTACATTCATGAAAAATTATGAACAGACTGAGGGTATTAATCTTGCTTCATTTGTTTCTTCCTCTTTGAAAAATTACTAGACTTTTGTCATCTACGCATCATTACTATCTGTGTGCTCGTGTTTGCGTGCAGCTGCATGTGTACAGTGAGAGTTGCTGAGCAACTTTTTGGGGTCAGTTCTCTCCTTCTACCTTATAGATTTTAGGGATTGAGTTCGGGGCATTTGGCTCGGTGAAGGTCTTTTTCAGTGAGCCACTTCACCAGAAACACCATACAGTTACGAACACAACTAAGAACCATTTCCCTATAGTGATTCTCAGTCTTTAGTGAAAAGTTTGCTGTTCTTTGAACTTTTGCTAGTTGAACAAGGAAGTGGGTTAACACATGCTAGTGATTGCTTTAGAAGAGCGTGCTAAAGAAATTCACAGCTTAAGTATTCACAATGAAAGGTTCTTAAATATCAAGGAATTTTAACATTCATTGTAGGCAATGGCTCTGCTTGGGAATTTATTACAGAATTTATAGGAAAATAATAGAGGTGAGAGTTCTGATTAGGAAGTATTGAGGTATTTCAAAAGGATGATGGCAGTAACTTTAGAATTGTACTTGGAATTATTGTAATATGCCATTTATTTAGCTGTCTAATTTTTAAAGTAGGTAAACGGCTTAACTTGGGAGTACTTTTATCTAGGAACTGTAATTCGTGAATTGCCAGCAATAGTCACCTACTAGTTGGGCCTATCTTTGTAGCTGAACATGCTATTAACCGATGGAAACAATATTTAATGGAGCATTCAACTAAAGTTCTTGATGGGTTTGGTTTTTACTTTTTATTTTATGTGTATGGGTGTTTTGCTTGCACATATGTCTGTGCCCCACTTGCATGACTGGTTCCTGTGAAGGCCAGAAGAGGGCATTGGATCCCTTGAAACTAGAGTTACAGATGTGTGAACCACTGTGTAGGCACTGGGAATCACCTGCGTCTTCTGCAACAGCAGCCAGTGCTGCTAGCTGCTGAGCCATCTCTCCAGCCCTTTGTTCTGTTCTAAGACGGTCTCACTCTGTAGCCCCTGCTGGCCTGGAACTCATTGTGTAGACCAGAGGGATTGGGGTGAATCTTCAAAAGCTCCTTTGTAATTAAATTTTTAATTTGAGGCTTTTCTTTAATGATGAAGTTTTAAATGTTTTAGAAAGTTAATGTCTTGTAAGTCAGATTTTTAGTTTGTCTATAATATAGAACTATGTTATTGGAATAAAATCTGAATAATTTATCAGTTGAACAATTAAACATAGAAGTATTTCTATATAACTTATTAGAGTTTTTAGAAGTAGTAAATCTAAGGCAAGATTTATTTACAGTCAGTCACGAAGCATAAAGTATGATGTCACACCTGTTCTCAGTGTTGTTTTCCAGATCCTTCTAGAGGGCAGAGAAAATGTGTCTATAGTGTTGTAAATCCAGTGTCCACTGTATTTTAATCTTTTTTCCCCCAATGTTTCTGCAAATATTGCATAGTTACAAATAGTTTATAGAGTGTCTATAGAAAGTTTGCCTATGAATACAGCAGTCTCCCATCAGTGCAGCACTCACTTCTGAGAAGGACTTTCCCTGAAATGCTCCTTCAGAATTGCCATTCTGTCGGGTCTAGTGGCACACGTAAGTCTCTGCTCTCAGACACTGACGCTGGGGACTGCTGATGCCACATTGCAGAAGTCCTGTGTCAGAGTAGAAGTAGACCAGTGAATAAAGAAGAAAGAAGCAAATGAATGTCCCCGCTGCGGCATCTCCCAGTATTTTCGCTCACACGTGAGCGTCTTCCCAGTCCAGAGCTGTTGAAGTACCTCCGCTGTGCTCACATCTGCAGTAGAGCCGAACCTCACAGTGCCTCCACTTGCATGTACCCTGAAGCTTTGAAGTGTTTAGGCGCCTTTTAACTATTGTTTATTTGTGTTTATCCATAAGCCTGCAGTGGTTTCCGGTGTGCATAAGAAAATGAACGTTAGCTTGTGGAAGGCAGAATCAATTAGTCTGGATTTTGGAGACCACCAAGCTGATCTCCTCAACTGCAAAGACAGCATTGTTTCCAATGCCAACGTTAAGGAGTTCTGGGATGGTTTTGAAGAAGTGTCAAGTATGTTGTTTTTCACTGTTGTCTCACCCATGTAACCTTAAGATGATACCTTGATAATGCGACTTCATTTCTTCACCTGGGAAGCATCTCTCTCAGGAGAGAGACAGACAGACACACCTGGGGGTAGTGACATACAACTGTCTTAGCACTTGGTTAAGCAGAAAGAGACAGGAAGTTCTGGAGTCCTAGGTCATCCTTGGCTACTTAGTGAGTTTGAGGTCAGCTGAGCTAAGACCCTATCTATAAAAGACAAAAGATAATTTAGAAACAAAATAGTGGTTCATAATCCTAACTCTAGTCCTGATTATCTTTAACTTTGACATAACTTATGCTGTATTTCCTAATGGAATTTTGGTAACTCCCCAAGATTGTGGAAATTAAATTATATAGTTTAAGTTAAATACTTTGAAAATTAAAAACTATAAATGTAAGACTATTATTAAGAAATATAAATAATTCTGAAGAGCAGTTCCTTTTAGATACTGAAGTAGTTAATGCACGTCTCCCATATTAAAATCTTTGGGCTGGAGAGCTGACTTAGCAGCTCTTGGAGAGGTCTTGGGTTTGGTAGCTCACAGCTGCCTTAAGTAACTTCGCGTCCAGGAGATCCAATGTTCTCTTCAAACTTCCTTGTATATTTACCCATGCACACATAAACACACACGCAGTACATCTAAAATGTGTTAATGCTGCATGAATACCTAAGAAAAAGACCAGCCAGTGCCCAGGAAGCAGCCGTGTACTACAATTGATCATTGACATTCTTTCTCAAACACTAATAAAAAGGCCTAAGTTATATTTTCAATAACTAGCTTCTATCTTTATAGAACGTCAAAAAAACAAAGGTGGAGAAACAGTGGTGTTAAAATTGAAAGACTGCCCGTCTGGAGAAGACTTCAAGACCATGATGCCGGCAAGGTGTGTATGGCATGGGAAGTGAAGCTTGCTTGCTCCCAGCATTTGCAGCCACTACCATAACCATAGACAGTTGGTTTTGTTTCTGTTTTTTGTTTTGTCTTGGTTTTTCCTCAATAAAGAGAACTAACCAATAGGCAGAATTAAGACTATAGTCTCATCAAGGTGAAGACCTTGTACTGCAGGGGCGGTGTGCTGTCCAGTTGTAGGCCTCCCTCTTTCTGGGTCTTGTCCCTAGCAGTTGTGTTTCGGGAAGTGTAATTGAAGCATTAGTATGTACTGTACTGTACTGTATGCCCCCTCGTACAGTACATCAGTCGAGACTCTGGAGGGATTCTGGAATAGTACTGCCTGGTTTAAGGAAAGGGGATTATAGTGTCCTTCAGAACTGAAGAGCTTGGGGCCAGTCAGTGGTGCTGCACGCTTTTCCTCTTAGCCCTTGGGAGGCAGAGGCAGGCAGACCTCTAAATTCAAGGCCACCCTGATCTACAGATTGAGTTCTGGGATAACCAGTGCTACATGGAGAAACCCTGTCTCAAAAAACTCAAAACTAGGGGCTGGGGATTTAGCTCAGTGGTTAGAGCGCTTACCTAGGAAGCGCAAGGCCCTGGGTTCGGTCCCCAGCTCCGAAAAAAAGAACCAAAAAATAATAATAATAATAATAATAATAATAACTAAAAAGAAAAAAAGAATTTTGTACTTCGAAATATTTTAGGTGCAAGTTTATATTTTAAAAAACAACTATATTGTTACCTTTAGATACGAAGACTTTTTAAGAAGTCTGCCATTGCCAGAATACTGCAACCCAGAAGGGAAGTTCAATTTGGCCTCCCATTTGCCAGGGTTCTTTGTACGCCCTGATCTAGGGCCCAGGCTGTGCAGTGCCTATGGTGAGTATATGTTCACATTTCTCGGATTGAGACTGAGGGTAACAGACTTCAGCCCAGAAGCCTACTGTCCAGTGACTTCTTACTAAACCTGTTCTTTAAATAATATTATTGAAACCCTTTTTAATATCAAGTAATATTATAGGAATTGGCAACTTAAATAGTACTTCCTAACTCCTTGTGTCATTTCTATGTATTTTTATTCAGTTGTTTCGTACGTATGTATTTCCATTGATAGTTTCAGGGGCAAGCGTTTATAATAAGGCAAATAACCCAGGCTCGTAATTACATTGCTATGATACATTCTCGTCTGGGTGTAGTGTCTGGGGACTGTCACTGCACTGTGGTAATGGCCTCATCATTGTCGCTGTGCACTGTGGTAATGGCCACATCTCCCACAGGCGTTGCTGCTGCTAAGGACCATGACATAGGAACCACAAACCTTCACATCGAAGCTTCTGACGTTGTCAATGTTCTTGTGTATGTCGGCATAGCCAAAGGAAATGGCGTCCTCTCAAAAGCAGGTAAAGAAACCTACAGAGCAGCCACAGGTGCTGTTGGGGTACAGGCTGGCACAGGAGACGGGAGGGGATTCTGACCTTTGGCACTGAAAATCACTTTTCCTGTTTCTCATGTACAAGAAATAGTCATTTCAAAGGTGACTGTTTTTATTTGACCCTTTGCTTTTACTAAGTACTGTATTCGTGAATGCATTTTGTTAGCTTACTGGGAATTAGGTGCCGAATAGGTACCAGTTCCTGGGGATTTGAAGTGCCATTGTCTTTGTAAACATACACCCCACCCCACCCACATTGGATTCAGAGGAAAAGAGAGGCTTTGAAATACACGGGGCTATTTTCCTGTACTCGTAGATGTTACTCTTCATTCTCTAATAAATACACGGGCTGTTTTCCTGTACTCGTACATGTTACTCTTCCTTCTCTAATAAATACACAGGGCTGTTTTCCTGTACTCGTACATGTTACTCTTCCTTCTCTAATAAATACACAGGGCTGTTTTCCTGTACTCTTACATGTTACTCTTCATTCTCTACAACGTTGCTCTACCATCTCTCTGTCCCATCCTTTCGTATTTGACGTCATGGCTGTTACCCCTTTCCTCTCCACTGACTTCTCTTTAAAGTAGGTGGATGCTGCTTGGTAGGGATTATTGCCCACTAGTGGATGACACTGGTTAAAACTAAGAGCAGACTTGCAACTGTTGTTCCCTTCTGAGAAGTGAACGCTTTAGGGGCAAGTATTGTAACGGCAAATAAGCTAAAATTGTAGTTAAATTGCTGTGGGCAGAATATCTGCACGTTATGCGCCGTGTCCTATGCTCTCATTTCGCTGTTTCTGTACCTCGGCCGCCGTTACTCCTGCCCTCCAAACGCTCGGCCATTCCAGCACACTCAGGCTTGTCTGATGGACACATGGTTAGACAGTCAAGTCATTTCTCTCTCCTGTCCCTCGTCCTCCTGTGATGGGTGTGGACGTGTCACTGCCTCTTCCCATTTTGGACTTGGCTGCACTGGCCTGTCTGTCTGTGGCACTCCTGAGGGGACGTTGCCCGAGCTGTGGGTGTACCTTTTGCTTTGTTTTTCAGTGCCGCCTGGCTGTGTGGAGTGTACGGTAGAGTGGCTGAGCTGTGGGTGTCAGGGAGGGTCTCTACTCTCCGACCTTTGTATACATTGACGTGATGCTGCTCTCAGCTTTCTCGTCGCTTAAGACTTTGACTGCTTAGCTCCTTGACTTTCATGTCTCCCCCCAACCCTGTTCTGCCCACAAAACCTGGAGAATCAGTGACACATGAGGTTGTCGTCCCTAGGGCGAATGCCAAGGTAGAACCACTTTTGGCTCGGTTGACACATCTTTCCTCGAGCTGTGGTGCTGCCTCTTTTACGTCCGTCCACTGTCCGCGCCTGTGCCTGACGGCCCTGGTAAGTGTAGGACGTGCATGCGGTGCTCACTGGAGCCAGAGGAGGGCGTGCGATCCACTGGAACTACAATTAAACATGGCCATGTGAGTGCCAGGAAGCAAACCCAGCCTGTGCCTCTGTGAGAGCAGCCAGGACCCTTAGCTGTGGCCGCTGCTCTGGCTCTCTACTGTATTAAATGTCCCTCAGCATCTTTCTCGCTCTGAGGAGCTTGACACCTGCTGTTTGCCTAACTGGGTCTCTGACTCCTCCTCATTCCAGCCTCCCTATTCCTCACATCTCTGCTCTTTTGAGAAAACTTTACTTTGTTTACCATTCCATAGCTCTTAATCATTAGAGGTGTACACACAGGAAGGTGTTAGGATTACACTCCTACTTGAACATCTAGCTCGCTAGCTTACTTGAACATGCTGACCATGTAAGGCCCATGTTCTCCCCTTGCTATGGCTCTCCTGCCTCTTCATGTGCATAGTTGGGATTATTAATCTCATCCTATTAGAATTCTTCGTTTACCAATGGGGTTAACCTGCTCTAGTCAATCATTCTCACCCCACTGCTGCTGCATCCTCTTCTCTCAATGTTAAGGATCTGAGAGGGAAGATTGGAGTACCAGTCCATGAATTGAAAATGTACGTTTGTTTTAGTTTATTTTGGTATCGTATGGGTTTGGTTGTTGTTGTTGTTTGTGTTGAGGTAAAGCTTTGCTTGCATGGTTCTGTCTAGCTTTGCACTTGCTATGCAGTGCAGGCTGGCCATCAGGTGACATCCTCCTCTGTGTTGGGATTGTTTGGGTGGCTCCAACACATGGCCCAACCTGTAATTTTATTGAGAAGACATTTAAAAATATAAAACATTTTAATAGAGTTTTAAAGTAACCTAAAGAAGCATCAAATTCTCTGGTAAACTTACAAAGTTCTTTATTTTGTTTTTATTTCCTTAATTAGAGCGAAAACTTTTTCATAGCTAATCTCTTAGTGTTTTCACATTCTTAGGACAGCATTTATTAAATGTGTTTAATTTGTCTAGGTCTATTAAGATTCCATGAAGTCCTGACTTTTTAAACCCCCCCCCCAAAAAAAAAGTCCTGTTCTTAGTCTACCACACATCTGATCAATACTTGAATTAAGAAACCTTTGCCACCAGATTTGAATATTATAAGGACTGTGCCATCATAGACACTAGGGGACATATGGTATACCCTTCGGAAACACACTAGAGAGATGGCACAGTGGTTACCACCACTCACTGCTCTCCAGAGAACCCAGGTTCAGTTCCCAGCGACTCACAACTGTCTGTAACTCCACTTCAGGGCATCTGGTGTCCTCTTCCTAATTCCTGAGACAATAGGCACACATGGGGCACACATGCAAACAATCGCTTATATACATTTACCAACGTGGGAAAGTTTTCTGTAATTGTCATTGCGAGTGCCTAGAGTTGATACCAGATCTGGGGATTTCCAGTGTGCCACCATTTGACAAGGGTTAACTGACGTTTCCTTAGAACCTTAGCTTATGAAGAAGTCGATTTGCGTGCGATGACAGATTAAGCATAGCAAGGACAGAGGAGCTGTTGAACTCAAGCAGAGTATTGTCAGTAGTAACCAGCTCCTCTCACGCTAGCCCTCGCACGTACGTACCAAAGCTCATTACTCCCTTCATTGAACCCAAAGTTAAGGCAATGGCGCTTGTTGGCCTTACCCAGCAGTTAAAGGAACCAAACAATAAAAGTCAAAATGTTGTCCATTAAGAAATGCCTTGGGGCTGGAGAGATGGCTCAGTGGTTAAGAGCACTGACTGCCCTTCCAGAGGTCCTGAGTTCAATTCCCAGCAACCACATGGTGGCTCACAACCATCTGTAATGTGATCTGATGTCCTCTTCTGGTGGGTCTGAAGACAGCTACAGTGTACTTAGATATAATAAATAAATAAATCTTTAAAAAAAAAAAAAAGGAAAAGAAATGCCTTGAGTTTCTGACATTGCTCAGTCAGACAGTCGGACCATCCCTGGGACGGGGAGCAACTTTGTTTTCTCTTCTGAAACTAAATTTCTAGCTCAAGAGTAGATTTTCTGTCTCTGGAGCAAACAATCGTGAAATCATTCTTTCTCTTCCTGTGAACACATAAGTCTCACACTCAGGCCTTTGCTTCCCCTAACAATTTTAAACTTGTAGTAGGTTTAACAATGGGGACTGACCCCCGCCCCAAAGGGCATCCCTGTCTCTGTCTAGAGCTGAGACAGGAGAAGAGTAGCTTACAATCCAGGCTGTGTTGACTAGCAGGCTCTGCAGGTCTGGGCTACAGATTGAGACTATGCTGGGGGGCGGGGAGGGGCGTGGTGTAAAATAGAGAAAGGGCCTCCTGCTCCAACCCTCAGTTTACAGGACACTGACCCATTGACAATAATTTCCTGTGTTTCAGGAATACTTAAGAAGTTTGAAGAAGAAGAATTGGATGACATTTTAAGGAAAAGATTGAAGGATTCGAGTGAAATCCCTGGTGCTCTGTGGCATATTTATGCTGGAAAAGATGTTGACAAGATAAGGGAATTTCTTCAAAAGGTAGAACTGAGACATCAAAGCATCCCACTTCTACCGTGAGCGTGGAGTATCACTTAATTTACATTTTTCATTCTGCAGTATAAGATCATTTAAACACTTTAGTCTTTTTTAGTGTTTTGTTAATTTCAAAAGGCCCTTTATGTGGAACTGGAACAGTGGCTCAGTTACGATCTCTTGGTGCTTTCAGAGAACCCAGATGTGTTCCTAGCACCCAATGGCAGCCCACACCCATCTGTAACTCCAGTGCCACAGGACCTGAAACCCTGGCCTCTTAGAGCAGCAGGCACAGATGTGTGCACAGACACACATGTAGGCAAAGCACTCGAGCACATGAATGTAGACATAGTAAGGAAACCGGCTTCAGAGCTGCTGTCTCCTGGTTTAAAGCCCACTGTGGTTCTGCTCATGTTCTTGAGTGGATTTAAATAATGTTTCTGGGATCCATAGAAAGAATCCTTACAAATCACTACCTTATACCAGAACCCCTAAACGTGTTTCAACCTAAAACATAATTGTGCTTCTTAAATCCAGCTTTTCATTAACTATTAATAGTTTCTGAAATAGGTTTTTGATGGGTCAGGTCGCTGGGTTTGCAAGCATTCCTTATTTTTGTATGTATCCATATGGGCTTACGAAACCCATGTGCATGAGGTTTGGCCTTAGAGAGCAAAGGAGGAGGTAAATGTTAGAAGCTAACTGAACGGACGAGAGCGCCACAGTTGGGAAGTGGTGTGTTGATGTCCAGTGGCTTTCTAAATAATGGCAGAGCACTTTGAGACAGCTTTCCGTTCTGTAGCTCGGGCTGGCCTCCGACTCAGAGACAGCCAGCTGCCTCTGTCTCTGCCTCTGCCTCTAGAGGGCTGGGATACAAGATGTGATCCCGGATACACACAGCCCAGCCTTACTTTCTCAGAATTAAAGACAGTCATTAACTTTTTTCTTTGCTTTGAGACGTTCATTTTCATGCGTGTCAATGTTTTGCCAGCTTTCGTGTCTGTGTCCCAGTGTAGACAGTGCCTGAGGACCCCAGAAGGGAGCAGCGCAGTGTTGTGAGCTGCTGTACTGCTGCTGACAATCCAGCCTGGGCCCTCTGCCAGGGGAGCCCATGCCTCTGACCCCTGGGCAGCTGTGCAGTCCCTAGGCAGTGTTTCTAATAGTACGAGAGCAAAATCCTTAGACGAGGAAAGAAGCGCTCCCCCGTCCTTACCTTGGTGTGCACACTTTTATTTTAACCTCTATCAGGTTTCAAAAGAGCAAGGCCTTGAAGTCCTGCCAGAGCACGACCCAGTCCGGGACCAGGGCTGGTATGTGAACAGGAGGCTCCGCCAGAGGCTGCTTGAGGAGTACGGGGTGAGAGCCTGCACTCTGGTTCAGTTCCTTGGAGATGCCATTGTCCTGCCAGCAGGAACGCTTCATCAGGTGCGTGGTCATGGGGTTGCAATTGCCGTGTACTGAGAAGAACTGGCTTGTGGGGATTACTGTGTATAGGTAAAACTTAAGGAAGATGTTAGCTAAGAGCATCACCTCACCATTGCATTCCCATTAGAATGCTATTTATAGTATTTGGAAGCTAAAGCAGTTAGAACACTTGCAGAGCTTACACGGGTGAGCCTAGACTGTCAGTTTGTACGCTCCACTTCCAACAGACGGAAGAAGCCGGCTGCCGCTCATGCTCACCAACTTGGGAAAGAGCGTGGAAAGTGGCAAGGCTTTGAATTTGTAAGTGTCTTGCTTCTCTACATGCTAGTGTAATTCTAACATATTTCATGAAAGATAGTGAACAATTTCTATAGCTATCTTAAAATCTAAACTGATGCCGAGCATGGCAGTGATGACTGAAACAGGAGGATCACAAATTCAAGGCCAATGTGGGCTACATAGCATGGCTTTCTGAACAAGCAAGGAAGTAAAAAGAAAACAGGTGCAATCGTTGCATCAGGTAGACACGTGATTCTGGGAAGAATGGTCTAGAATACTCGATGGTGGTGGGAAATAAAGTATGTCAGGAAAACCTGAGATACCTGCCTACCCCGAAGAAAAGTTCAGTTTGCCCTCGTGTGTTTCCCACCGTTGTCTCTGCTGTCACTGTCTGTGCTGCATGTGTAGTAGTGACAAATACTCCTTAGTTTTCATAGTGGGCGCATTTTAAAAAGATAGTCAGATTCTTCCTTCTTAGATCTTAAATATCATTTGTGAGACTAAAATATCAACACCATAGTATGGCCTTGCTCTCCTAGAAAGTGTTGGTTGGTGTTTCTCAGGGACTCCTGATGGTTCAGGGATGTTAATCACTGTCATCCGTGTTGAGTTGGGATTCAGAGCCCCTCTCCCCCACATGTCACTGGTTTGCGCTGCCTCATCAGAATGTGGCTAACCGTGTACGCAGTGCAGACGACTAAGAAAACTGCCTGTGGTGGAAGGATGCATCAGACCGCATTGATGACAGAGAATAGGTTTACTTGGAGGCCCTTGTTTACGTGTCTAGCTTCTTAAGTATCTGGGTTATTGTTGCTGTTCTGAGTCTTTGGGCCAAGCGGGCCCCCTGTCAGCCTTCCAAGTACTGGCTTGTTTGAAATAGCCCTGCTCTGCAGACCAGGCTCTCTGTGAGCCCTGCATGCCTCTGGCTCCCGAGTGCTGGAGTTACAGGTGTGTGCCACGGCACCTCATTTCATTACGGCACGGCCTTGTAAATCTGTGTGTGTGTGTGTGCGTGTGTGTGTGTGTGTGCGTGTGTGTGCACGCGTGTATGCGCATAAGTGTTAAGCAAGTGAGGGCAGGCAATAGAGTTAGGGGTGGCTATTAGCTACTGCTAGGCATGCTGGGAACTAAGGTCCTCTGGAAGCATGGCAAGTGCTTTTAACTGTTGAGCCTTCTTTCCAGCTCGCTCCCCCACCCCGACCTCCGACCCCCACAAGTTTTCTGTTGGCCAACTTACAGCTTACTGAGTCAGTAATGACCTAGACCTTGGCTCCACCTTCTGCTTCAAGAGAACGCCTTCTTGTCCCACTTATACTGCTGAGGGGCTCACATCTGGAAGTGGGAGGAGGACTGTGTCCAGTTCCAAGCCTGCATTGACTACAGCCAAACCCTCTTTCAATAAATAGTAATAGTAATGGAATCATACAGTATTTTTTAAAATTATTGTTGTTTTGTTTGTTTTAAATCTTGGCTACGTGAGTACAGGTGCCTGCATCCCCTCCTCCTGGAGCTGGGGTTAGAGGTCACTGGCTTTCAGTAAGGCAGCCACTTTGACACGGGTGCTAGAAACTCCACTCACAGTAGTATATGTCCTTAACCACTGAGCCTCCTTTCTTACCTGTAGTACATACTCATTAACTCTGGCTTTTCTTTACAACAAATTTCAGAGTCATCAATAGTGTTTAGTGGCCTGTTTGGTTGCTAGTGAGCTGTGACATCATGGGAATGGGGGGGGGGGTGTTTCCAACTGCAATACGTTTAGGATTTTTTAGTTCAGACAATAAATAAATAAATATAAATATTTACATGTAGACTTCTATACCAACGTGGTCTTTCATTGGGTAAATATTGGCAGTGGGATTTGCCCAGTCAGATGGTAAATGTATGACTAGCTTTTAAGAAGCTTTTAAAATGGTTGTCCACCCTTTTCCGCACGGTGATGTCTGTTTATTGTCTCTGCTTCCTCGCTAGCATTGCTACTATCAGATTTACTTTGACTGTGGTTGTGGGTGGGAAGACAGGGACAAGGTTGAGCTGGTGTTTTGTCTTCAGATGGTCAGCAGTGCGATGACCGCCTCCCAGAGTGCTTCCCTCTGGAAGGCTTAGCCACACGGGTGCCATGCCCCACCCTAGTATTTCTGATCTTTGGGTCTGGCTGGGGCGGGACACGGCCTTCACATCTCTGTAGTCAGCGCTTGCTGTGGCCACCTGAGCCCTGTGACACTGCTTCCATGGGACCAGCACTGCCACTACAGCAGCCGACAGCAGCACGCCATGGCACTCTGGCCCCGTCTCGTCCCATCTAAAACCGCAGCTTGTGCTTTTAAACCGACAGAGCACATGAGGTTATGGGTATCCTTCGACAGGCCCGGGGCCTCGGCTGCAGTGTTCTGAATGCTTTTTAAATCTAAGAAAAGAGCCCAGACTAGAACAGAGCAGCAGAACACTGGCCTAGACTATGAGGGTCAAGCCTCCCTCCCCATCACCCAGTACCACAACAGGGAAAGAAACAGAAAGGAGAAGAGCATGAAGAGAAAATCTTTATTAATAAGTGTGCCCTAAGTTTCTTGACTGTTTTAGCATTGTGACTTGATATTTTTAAAAGTTGCAGCTTGTCTGCAGAAGAAATTGTCCAGGAGAAATGCAAAGCCTTCCCACATACTATTGTCACAGACAGCCAAACACTACATGAAGATAGTGACGAGCCTCTAAAGAGACCGCGTTCACACTAAACATGAAAGGCCGGTTGTCCTGCCTCCCGCCTTGTAACCACAGCCAGGACGGTTAATGACTTGGGTGGCTACAGAGAGGGCAGAAGTGGACTGGGAAGCTCACTGCTGTTCTGCTTTACCGCTGGATCCTTTAACTCTCAAGCCTTCAGCGAAATCCATCTCATAGGGTTGTTCAGAAACATATACTGTCCCGTAAGCATTAATAAACATTGTCAAGCAGCCGTACATTGTCAGTGCTGACACAGCCTCTCCGAGCTCTGGGCCGGGACACAAAGCTCCAAGAAAGTCTCAGTAAGGAAATGTCTGTCAGCACACAGCTAACCACCGGGGCGGAAAATGGGACAGTTCCTTCCTGACCACACCCAGCAAGAAGTACAGCCTTCTCAGAGACTGCAAAGTGAGGAGAAGGACAGCCGCAGCCCTCAGTGACCCGGGACCCAACACTTGAGGCAAGGGAAGATGTTTACCAGAGCTCACATAATAATGTGCAGATGCCCAGCCCTCAGCCTGGAGTGGTACACGTGTGCACAGAAACAGAGAAGGATGGCCGTTCCCAGGAAAGAGCGTAGTGACAGAAATGGTCCCAGATCTCAGACTTACTAGACAACTCAAAGAGAAAACCACAAGGATGGATGGTGGACGAAAAGAACCAGACATTGAACAAAATGAGAGCTACAACTGGTTTTAGGTCATGCTAGAGCTACACATACCAAAGGTAACATGCTAAGACTCCCAAAGGACTCACTCTCCCCACAGCATAAACATACCAAAGGTAACATGCTGAGACTCCCGACGGACTCTCTCTCCCCACAGCATGCCGGCCCTCAGGAAACGTAGGAGACCGTGTAGCTGGTATGAGAGAGTTAGTGTAGCAGTGTAGAGCATCTGTTAGACCAGACATCACAGGAGTTGGCCTCCTGTTGACTTGCCATTTATTGGCTGATTTGTCTTGGGACAGGAGCTGAGCATCTCATCCATAGTCTACTGTTGTGAATAGAGCATCTGTTCTACAGACATAAGGAAGGAAGGAGGACCCAGGGAGAATGGGAGGCCCACTGTTACTCTCCAGAGGAACCAGCATCCCAATGAGCACAGAAACAGAACGCTTACTTTATGATGCCACCAACTTGTCAATAGAGGCCCAGTGCCTGAGTTAAACAACTCTGCAGACTTCGGCAGCTGTTCAGGTGGTCATGTGTCCAGAGGAGGAGTTGTAGCCCCTCTGGAGCCCCATCCTCCTGTCATCAGTTAGCTCTGCCACACACAGTCTCCATTTCCCACTCCTATCTCCCTCATCTCACTCTTCCCGATTACATTTGTTTTGCAAACTTCAAAACTAGAATAAATGGAAGTGCTTAGTTTTTCAGTTGTTCCTTCTTTCCCAGGAATTTTTATAGCATTTTAAACCATCATTTGAAGACAACCTAAAGACAATTAAAAAAAAAAAAATCTCCTATTAGATCCTCTTGGGCCTTCCTCTGCTGTACAAAGCATTAAGAGAAAGCAGTTCTTAGGAACAAGAGTGACAGAAGTGTAACTGCTAAACCCATGGTCTAATGCTCACTGGCTTCTGAAGAAAACCTTTTATTCAACAACGTGATTTTGAAAAACTTAGACTAAAGTCCCCTGAGAGCAGAGGATCTCTTTAATTGGCTCACTTGAAACAAAGGCACAAATAAAAATTCTAGAACCGTTCTGAAACTCCTGTATGGCCAGTAGATTATGTGGAACTAATGTTCTGCCCCCAGTGCGGAGCAAATGAACTAAGTTGCATTCCCTTTCTTCTCTTGATCCAAGAGTTAATCTTGCCCTGACCAACAAGGGAATAGCAACAGCACACATCGGTGCTTGCTCCTTGCAGCCTCCCATACTGTTGTCAAGGAACACGTTTTTAATAGTCCACCTCACAATATTGATAAATTAGGATCATATTAGCCTCTCCAAAGGATTCCTGGAAAAGTCATTTGTTTTTATCATTTAAAAGTACTTCATTTACAAAGTCACTTCACCTGAAGCTTTTTGGTGACATAACTTTCTCATTAGAGTGTGGTCTTCCGCTCTGAAACCCATTTGATGTTCTGAGGAAATTCTCTGGCAGGATTGTCCTTTGTATTTACTCATTGTAGACAGCTTGGCTTTTCTGTGCTGCCACTGTGACCATCTACTCTAAAACTTGCATTTCACCTTTTTTCCCTTTTGAATAGGTACAGAATTTCCACAGCTGCATTCAGGTGACGGAAGACTTCGTCTCCCCAGAACATCTTGTACAGTCCTTCCACTTAACCCAGGAGCTGAGGCTCTTGAAGGAAGAGATCAATTATGATGACAAACTGCAGGTAAAGAGTGTTCAGACGAGATCCAGGATTGCTTTGTTTTTTGGTTTTGTTATTGGGCTTTTTTGGGGGTGAGAGAGGGTGGTTGATTCAGACTCAGAAAATAGGATGTGCGAACTGCAGCTAGGGCGGCTGTTTCTGTCTTGGCATAGGGTAACCACAGTCAACACAGCCTAGGACTAGGATAACCACAGTCAACACAGCCTAGTACTAGGATAACCACAGTCAACACAGCCTAGGTTACTGAATTTCCTGGCTGGTGCTGATATCCTGGGTTTTGGTGCTTTGAGTTTTTATGTTTCCTGTCTTAAGTTTGCTCCTCAGTTCCCTTAAAATTAAAGCTATCACTTTAAATGGGCACGTAGTGCTTGCCCTGCAGTCCCCACACTCAGCAGGCTGCAGCCAAGGGCTGCTGTTGAATCACTTGGGCTACAGTGAAGTCACGTGCGTGTGTGTCTGTGTGCGTGCGTGTGTGTGTGTGTTGTGTGTGTCTGTGTGTGTTGTGTGTGTGTGTATGTGTGTTGTTTTATATACAATTTTGATTTTGATCTAACAGCAGACCAGTGATTGCCAATACTGTCTCTTTTAGGTTAAGAATATCTTGTATCATGCAGTCAAGGAAATGGTGAGAGCTTTGAAGATGCATGAAGATGAAGTAGAGGACATGGAAGACACTTAAGTGCTTGGAACTGGGATATCCCTTGAGTGACACTAGGTCTGACTTAAGCTCCATTAAACCATCAGTGCCAAGAAATTCTCTTTGTAGTAATTACTTGCTACTGACACCACACCAGTATAGCATTGTGTCGCAGCCCTGCGATTCAGTGCTAGCTGTCAACCAAGCTGTGTGTAAAAGCAGCTCTCTAGCTGCTCCTGTACCATGTGTATATGATGTTTGTGAAGACGCCAGATTTAAAATGATGTATTTATTTTTGGTAAAAAAAAAAAAAATCTATGCTATATTGTTGATCAAGTGTAAATGTGCTGTGTACAGTTTAATAAAATAACTGATATTTTTCACTACATGAGACAGTTACTGTGAGACTAGGACACAAACACCAGCTGTTGCCTGCGTTTGGAAAATTGCTGGATTGCACAGCAGTCATGTCATAATCAGAAAATTACTGCCAAATAACTGTAAGATGTGTAAGATACAAAGTATATAAGTAGATACTAAACTCAGACACTTCAATATTTTGTTGAAGCTATTGACTGTACAATTAAACATTTTCAAAAGGTGTAATTTATTTAAAATTGTCTCATTTTGGTAAAATTTATGTGAAGTTTTAAAGCTAAATATTAAACTTAATATGCTATGTAAATATATACATATATCCATTTCAGGATGTATTTTTTTAAAGCGTTGGCTGGCTTTTGTTAAAGTGTAAGTGTTACATATGGCTTTGTACATTACAGTTGAAAGGGGTTTACATTTTCCATTAAAGACTTTATCAAGAACTTGGATGTTACGGTTCTCCCTCTCTGCTCTCACACTGCCGCCCCAGGCTGAGCTCTGTCTCCCTCTGTGGGCCCTGCCGAGTTTGTTCAGTTTCAGTAGCTGAAACAAACCAGCTGGCCAGCCTGTGCCACTGGTGTCTGTCGTGCTCCATGGACACTACAGGGGTTGAGAAGGAGTAACCCAAGTTGGCCACCTTGCAGTTTACGTCCGTCATTGTTTAGCTTCATGGGGCCTGCAATGCTATACTTTTTACCCCAGGCAAGCCTCAGCCAGGAGTCTGAGCACCTCACTTCACATCAGTAACTGTGAGCTGCTGAGACTAATCGCTTGCCAGGAGAAAAGTGTGAGCTTTGTCCTTAGGATGTTTTCCAACGTGCCTCAACAGCCTTCACCACACAGTCCTGGCTGTCCTGGAGTCTACAGCAGTCGGGCTGGTCTCAGATGCGGATGCACCACCTCTGCCTCCTTAGTGCTAGGATTAAAAGCATGTGCACCACCCCTGGTCTGATTGAGTTTCCATAGGAAGTTAGTTTAAAGCCATGGTATGAGTTCTGGGTATTTCTACTTTCTCGTGTCCCAAGGCCTCGGAGGAGTACAGTCCTTGTGTTATTTTCTTTCCAAGAGCTTTTGCTTCTGGCTCTCCCAAGGCTCCTTTTAACTGTCTACAAAAGGAGTTTGAGTCAGTGGTACTGAGCCAGGCTAAGCGGCTTTCGGAGCAAACTGCCCCCAGCTGTAGTTCAAGAGGCGGGCATACATGCTAGTGACCTGGTGCTTCTTAACCCTGGGCAGAGAGAACAGCATTTACATCACCAAAGACATCTGCAGACTTGGGAAGGCTGGAGAGGCAGCACTGTGGGTTCTCTTCTGGCTACGGGAGCACGATTTTTGTGTGGCGCTGTTAGGTGCATGTGGATGAAGGTCGGGGCACAAGCTGGAGTTGGTTCGCAAGAGGTTTTTTTTGTTTGTTTTTTTTTTGTTTGTTTTTTTTTGTTTGTTTTTTGTTTTTTGTTTTTTTCTTGAGACCTGTTCTTGGGCATTATTTTTAGGCCAAGCTGACTGACAAGAAAGCCTCAAGGGTCTTCCTGTTTCCATCTCCCCAGCACTGAGATTATAGACATGCACCACCACTTGGCTTTTTATGCCAGAGATTTATGTAGTGACTGCCCAGCAACGTGGCCAACAGAACTAGTTCCCCAGCCCCTGGAACAACAATTACCGTATCTCAACTCTATCCTTTTGATTGTTTTGTTCCTATGAAAATGTCCATTTCCTGTGTGTCTTAGGTTTTCCTTTGCTGTGAAAAGATAGCATGACTTTGTCAACTCTTAGAAAGGAAACTTTTGATTGGGCCTGGCTTAGAATTTCAGTCCATCATCATGGCGGAAAGCATGACAGCATGTGACGCTGCTGAAGAAGCTTCGAGTTTTACATCCAGATCTGCAGAGAGCAGGGAGTAAACTGGTTTGAGCTTCAGAGACCTCAAAGCTCAACCCTAAGACACACCTCCAGCAAAGCTGCACTTTATCGGCCTATGAGGGAAGGCCTTTTTTTATTCAAACCACCATACCAATAAAATGATCTGGAAGCTGGAGACCTGGTCCCACAGGTAAAATGCACACTCCTGAATTACAGACTCAGGTGACCCCAGCACCATTTGGGGTAGCCCGACAAATAAGTGTTTCCTAGGGTTTGCTGGTCCCCAGGGGCTCCAAGGTTAAAAGCACATACTGCTCTTGCAGAGAATCCAAGAGCCACTCCCAGGATCCACATAGGTAACTCCCAACCATCTGTAACTCCAAGGCATCTTCCACTCTCTTCTGGACTGTACGTATACGTACCTACACTAGGTACGCACACGCACGCACGCACACACACACACACACAGGCACAGGCACACACACACACACAGAAATCTTAAAGACATGGAATGTTCAGGTGTCAGCCCTGCCGAACACATGCACATGCCGTCACCACACAAATCTCTGTAAAAGGTAGATGAACTGTGTAGACTAGTTTGACAAACATCAAGGTCAGGAGGCTTTTTCTAAAAGCAAACCTACAGTGCACATGGTAGTCATTACCCTTAGACCTTCATATGGGTTCCTTTCTCAACAAGCGCATGTCCATGTGGCTAAGGCCATGTTTTGCTGCCGTGTGTTCTGAGATTGCAGCGGTGTCTAGCAAAGGTCAGTGACTGAGGGGAAGGTACTCATAAGTACTTTACTTGCTGAGTATGTACAGTTTGCAGGGACTGAGGGGAAGGTACTCTTAAGTACTTTACTTGCTGAGTATGTACAGTTTGCAGGGATTGTTGCTTCTGGCTGCTGGGCTGGCTCCTTAGGAAGAAAGGACTGCAAGATACCCTCCTCAGTTATTCAGTCCACTTCACTGTGCATGGGGTTACGGCAGGCCAGAGAGGAAACAGCCATGTGTATTACTCATCTTGTGTAAGATCCAGATGTTGACTAATTGTGAAACTGAGGACATAGATGACTACAAAAAAAGTCCAGGCTGGCTTCAAACTCCCTGTGCTGACTAGATTGACCCTCAACTGTAATTCTTCTGCCTCTGTGGCTCTAGAGTGAGTGCTGGGGTTGCAGGCTTACACTACCTAAGTTTACGTGGTGCTAGGGCTAGAGCCCAGGGCGTGTTGGGGTCCTTACTGAGTATGCGCCCTCCCAACACAAACCCCAAGCTCTTATGTGACTTGAACTAAATGAATGTCAGCTTTTGAGTCACTAGTGTATAGAAATTCGAATCTCCCCTCTTGGCTAGGGAGGTTTTCACATCTGACTTCAGCTGTGACCTTAGTTGGTGTGACTCGGTGATAGGGCACGCACAGGACCTTGGATTGACTCCACCCCAAAAAGTAACCAGCTGTCGTTCACAAGCCTTCCCTGGATTCAGCTATGGCCAGAGGTTTGGTGTGTGTGTCGTGTGTGTGTGTATGTGTGTGTGTGTTTTGTCTTAGTAAAAGCTTAGTGTGGCCAATGGAGGCCATACCCTAAATGGAGGCTTTGTGAGGAAGGTCGAAGCTGAATCTTAGGACGTGTCCAACACCCCTTCCCTTGTTCATTTAGTATGCTGTGTACATGCTGTGTACATGCATACATGTGGCATACAGTACACAGGAACTGTAGGCTTACTTAACTGTGGATGTCAGGATCATCAGGTTTGGTGGCAGATAATCTTACCCATAGGACCATCTTCTTGCCCCTGGACCTTCTGTTTAAATGAAAGACACACACACACACACACATACACACACACACACACACACACACACACACACACACACACACACACACACACACACACCTCTGATACTCTGGGCACCTTGAGATTCAAATGAGGCAGCAAGACTGAACAAAGTCCAGGTTAGTGGCCAGAGATGGCTAATAGCACTGATTGCTCTTCCAGAAGACCCAGAGTTCAATTTCCAGTACCCACAGTTACCTTTTGTAACCCCAGTTCCAGGGGATTGGACACTTCTGGACCCCATAGGCACCAGGCACAGAGGTGCAGACAGACGTGCATGCAAAATATCCACGTACTTGGTGGGCAAGCATGCCGTCCCTGACAGTGCTTACGCATTTCTTTATAAAACTTACTGCATGTATCTTTTGTGTGTGTAGTCAGAGGACAATGTGTACCAACTGGTTCTCTACATGAGGGCCCTGGGGGGCAATGCATTTGTCCTGCCTTTTCCCCAGAGCCATCATATCTGCCCCCACTTCTTTCTCGCACTTTTTAAATTGGGTTTTCCTGTCTGTTCTATGCTAGGCGAGCAGGACTTGGGGTACAGTCAGCGGTGGAGTGCCTGCCTAGCATACAAGGCCTTGAGTCCTGCCCCAGATTGCCAAGAGGGCCTCACTCAGTAAGACCCCTTCCGCACTGGAAGACGGGAAGCTGGCTCTTGATTCTGTCCACCAGATGGCACTATTGGTCAGCAGTGGCTTCTAAAGGGAAGCCAGGAAACACACGCAAACTCTACTGCTGCCCACTTCCCACCCTAAGATGACAGGGACTAAGACAAACTACACAAGATAGAGGTCCCCTCTCACCTCCAACCATCCAGAAGAGCAGTTCTCAACCCCTTTGGGGGGTCCAATGACTTTCACTGAGGGGTCACTTGTCAGATATTTACACTGCGATTCCTAACAGTAGCAAAATGACAAAGTAGCAATGGATAACTTTATGGTTGGGGGTCAGCACACCATGAGCGACCTTATAATAAGGTCCCAGCATTAGGAAGGCTGAGAACCACTCATCTAACAGTAACCTAGTCCTGAAGGTATAGATGGCCGCACTGCCTCACTCTCCCTAGGCATGTTAGTAACTCCATAGAATCCACCTCAGCCTGTAAGGGCCCGGATGATAATCGTGAACGCGGTGACCTTGGCAGCACAGGCCTCTAGTCCCGGGGGAAGCAGACAGGAAGGGCCCTAGATCTCAGGGTTAGCTGAGCTCCCAGCTTAAGTCAGAGGCCTGATCTCAAAAGGTGGAGGGAGCCTGATGCTGGCTTCCACTCACACAGCGCATGCTCACACACTTTATGCTTTCTATTAAGAGCAACCATTTCTTTCACCAGACATCCAGCCAAACGGTTTTCCTCTCTCCATTACTTCTGACATGAAATGTGTGTGGGTTTTCCACTCACCTATTGGCTGGTAGAGACTGGTCAATCAGGTGTCCTTCAGTTGAACTCAATCTGACACTTACCTGTATGTGGTGTTAGATCCCATAGTGAGTGTCTATCTGAGGCCAAAGCATAAGAACCGGCTTGACTTCTGCCTGCCCACTGGAGGTTGGTCCTTCTGCACAGAGTTCGGATCACTTTGCTAGAATACGTCAGGTGAGCAAAACCCACTTTATAGAAACGAAGCTCAGGAGGTCCTAAGAGATGCACGAGCGGTGACAGAGCACACAGACTCCAACACAGAACCAGGCTACATGTGAGCACTAAACGGCGTGCAGAAGAGCTTCAACGACGCGGAAGACAGAAGGGGGCCTAAGAAAACAGCAAGCCACGAAGTGATGGGGAGAAGGGAGCAGACGTTCTACGTACTCACGGCTCACAGGAAACCAAGCTCTCCCTTCTCCTTGGCAAGTGCCCTGCACCAAACCCAACATACAGAGCTCACTGAAACAAGTCTGAGACCAGAACCATGTTTAGTCCATGGCTGGGCCTTGTGGGAAGAAAGGGCAGGAACACAGGGAGAAGCCACTGAATGCCTTGTCTGTTAACCACCAGTCATACTCAACAAAGGTATGAAACACAATTATTTTATTGATTTCTTACAATCAAATACTGCTAACTAGCATTACTTTCACACATGCATCATTCAGAACGAAGGAAGAGTTCCTCAGTATTTTCAAATGATGCATATATAACACAAAGTTAGAACTGAAAATGCACCCTGATTAATTATGTAAACTGGTAATTTTTTTTAAAAGCGTAACTAATAATTTGGTTCCTTTCTTCATAAACTGGAAATTTAAATATTTCTCCTGATAGTCTTGAGGTTATCATTATGTTACGAGTAGTGCAAACTGTGGCACGTACAGTTCCGTCTGGAAGCGTGTATCTTACACACCATATCTCAAACAAACAAAATGTGCATGAAATGCATACAGTCAACGCATGATAGAAAGCATGTTCCAAATACAAGTGAGCCTCTCAGGCCACCATAGTTAGCTTTTGCATTATCATTTATGGCATTATAGATTAATTACACATGACATACTTTTATACATTTAACCCTGAAGATAAGAAAAATAAGTGTTTGAAAAATTATTCCAGGTAGCCATTTGGTTTGTATCATAAGAAAGCGACCTCCAAGAGTTCAGTGTCTGCCAAGTCGGAATCATGAGCTTTAGTCGTGAAGAAGATAAGTGATGTTTCACAGTGACTTTCCCAGGTCCTGGCACCGCCACCTCTCCCACAGCACTCCAGAGGAAGGAGCATCTCCAGCATGGCTGGCCTCCCCCGGGGCCTGGCTTTCCCTTTGTATTCTCTGCTGGATCAGCTGTGTGGCCAGCCTTCCATTCAGTCATTCATGAATCCTTTCAGAATGTCCTCCGAGAGCTCCATCAGAGGGAGTTCTGGAGACGGGAAATCCAGAGGCGGGAGGTTGGGTATTGGAATGTCCTTGGCTTTCCCCGTGTTAGCTGCAAACTTCTGCCAGGTAGAAGAGGCAGTGGCGGTGTCCGAGTGTGGCGGCAAGCCCCACAGCTCCGACTTCTCCACAAAGTCCGCATCGACATCCAGCTCCTTCTCGGCTGGGCCCTTCAGGAGCCTGGCCTTTTCAGCCTTTAGCTGTTTATTTTCTTTCCTTAGTCTTTCGTTCTCCGCCACAAGGAACTCCACGTGCCTCTTCAACTCTGCAATCTTGGTTGCCTGCTCCTCTATAATCGTCTTATCATCTTTTGGGGCCTTGCTTCCAATACAGGGCTCTGACGGCTCATTCTTTTGCTGAAGTAAAAATAGCAACGTGTCTGGATCCCTGTCAAAGACCCCCTGCACCTCAGGGAGGCGCTTCTCTGTGGAAGGGATGTATGTCTGAGAAAGAAGAGGGCTCTGGCCTTCCGAGTCCTCAGAGGGTCTGTGAGATGCCTGCAGGTGGGGGACTCCATCCCGGTCTGTGCTCTGCTGCGCTTTCAACCGCTCCTCTCGCTTCGCTCTCTTCCACCTCTCCTGGATGAGGAGAAGCTGCTTCATGTGGCTATCCCTTTGCAGTTCCAGTGATAAGTGAGCCTGTGACACAGAAGAAAAGGTCAGTGTACAGAATCTAACATCGGAAGGCTCCAAGGCTCGTGTGTCTGAAACTTGTTGCAGTGGTTGTGGAATCTTTAGGAGGGAGGTGTGGTCTGTAAGTGGCTTGCCTGGGGTGGGCCTTTAGGGTCACAGCCAGTTCTCTGAGTCCTGATACCGAGATTAGCAAGCCATACCACAAACTGTCACCGTGGGCTGAACTCCAAGTGTGATGGCTGCCCTACCATAGTGGATTATATCCCCTTCATCTGTGATCTTCCAGTCCGCACACCTGTATGACAGCCATTACAAACAAGTTCTGTACTGTCAGTTGTACTGCCAATGTTCAGCCTGAAGGAATTATGTCCTTAGTTCAGTCAGCACCCTCTTTCACTGACCGTCATGATGAAGCAAAGCATCACCACAGCTGATGTAGCTGTGGGCTATGTCTATGCGCATGTACAAAGACCTAAGCTAGACCCCAGGCACTGACAAAATGAAAACCTAGCTTTGGACACAGTGGTTTAAAAATATTTAACTTTATGTGTATACATGAGTACGTGCACATGGAGGGAAGAAGAGGCAATATATCTCCTGGAACTGAGACAGACTGCTGTGAGTCCCTGCCATGATCCACAGGAATCCTGTGAGCCTTGAACCCTGACTAGGAGTGGCAGAAGATGAAGAAAGGGCAGCTATGTGTCCAGAGGAAAAAAACAATGGGGCCGCACCCACCACCACAGCAACCTGGGATCTCAGCCTGTTTACTAAGCATGGCAGGGGAGGGCCAACTGCCTCTGGACGGAGAGGAGTGGTCTCGAGCTGTAACCAACCCTGAGGACAAAGCTGCAGAAGCTAGTGTTTGCACACACCAATGCTTTGCCAATTCTGAGCCTGACCCATTTGGGAAAGGTTTTGCCAATTTCCCCTGGGTGTGAAGTCTTGGTCTTTGTCAAGGCTGTACCCAAGTAAAGTACATTCACTCCCTCTGGGCTTCCTCTGCCAACTACAACCCACCTGGTGGGAGCTGGGAGCCGAGCCCTGTCCTCTGGAAGACAGTCAGGACTTTTAACTGCTCCTACACCTCTCCAACCCCCAGGTCAATGTACATTAAAGACTTAGGCTCAGGCCTTCCCCAGCCATAAAACAATATAAAGTCATCCAGAAACAGATCTCAAGTTCAGGAATCTTCTAAGTACTCAAGAGACAAGCAGGAGACTGTTCAGATTTAAGCTGCCTTTGACTAAGCTAAGTGGAGTCCTTCTGGTCCCCTGGACCACCCTGCTTCCTCCGTGTGAGCTGATGCCACAGGTCGGTGGAGCATTGGGAAGGCTCTGAGGGCTCTAAGAGCACACCTGGCTCTCTGACCTGTAAGGAATGCTGGGAACAGGAACCGGTTGGGAAGGCCAATGTCGGCTCACATTCTTTACATTTCCTCCCCAAAACACAGCTGCATACTTCTCAGTGACCCAATTCAAATCTCCACAAGAAAACATTGCTTTGGGGAAAAAAAGGTTGTATTTTCAGCCAGGCATGGTAGCACATTTCTTTAATCCCAGTACTAGGGAAGGCAGAGTCTGTGGATCTCTGAGTCCCAGGCTAACCTGCTCTACATAGTGAGTTCCAGGCCAGCAAGGACTGTACAGCAAGGCCACGATTGCTCTTTTCAAATAACGGAGAGAGGAGGGCGTGTGTGAGTGTGTCGCCTATGAAGACAGAAGACAGACGACAGATGACGGCGTGGATCCCTTGCGCTCAAGCTGTTGGTAAGCGCCTGGCACACAACCTGGCCATAGTACTTGGGTACCATTAACTTCTCTTAACTACTGAGCCATCTCCCCAGCCCCCAGAACACTTCTGCAAATACTGTGTGTGAGCATGTCTTACCTGTTCAGACTGTGTCAGCTTCATGGCTTCAGAGAGATAGGCTAGTTTAAAAAAACAAAACAAAGCAGCAAATTAGTATATGAGCATCATAGTTTTGTGATGTTTCGGTTACTAATGGAAATGTTTACTCTTCACAGTACAAACAACTGGTCCTCTAAGTAATTGTACTAAAAAGGCAAATTTGAAAACTGTATTAACTTCTCCCAAAAGAATATCACTGGTAAACAAATATCCACTAACTCATCTTAATAACTGGAAGCTTTAAACCCTTGAAAAGTGGGGGGCTGGGGACCCAGCCATGGCCGAGGGCTTACCTGGCATGAGTCTGGGCCTAACAATGCAGAGCAAAAGAGTCAGAGATCTTGTGGTGAAGGAACTACAGAAAGGAAGAATTCACTGAGGCCTGTGCTCATCAAACACCAAGAGGTCCCCATGACTTAACTTCATCTGAGTATCTGCTCCTCACTGCGGTCTCCTAGGGGAACTACTTCCTCAATTGGTTCTGTGCCATACCAACAGCCTGTCACTGTCATTAGGTGCTAAGAGCCCTAAGCCAAACACTGTGACACATCCTGTGGCACACAGACACCAGCATGTGGGACGGTGACATAGAAGGATCACAATGTCAAACCCAGCATGAATGTCTAAACAAAAAGCCCTTTGAATATGATAATATTCACTGTGCAGTATAATGCCATTTAAGAAGACACACTTTTCTTTAATCTTGATCAAATCTGGGTGACTTAATAATCTGTTGAATTTAAATAGGCAATGCTGAAATCTTTACATTTTCTCTTTGGACTTGATGGATCTTGAAAGGCCCTGACTCCATGGCACATGTGGAGGTCAGAGGACAACTTATGGGATTCAGTTCCCTCCTTCCACCATGTGTGTTCTGGGAACAAGTCAAGGCCTGTTGGTAAACACCTTACTTGCTCTTGCTGTCTTTCCTTTGTCAAAGTTGATTTCTGGAGCTGAAGGGCACAGCAGCTAAACACCTGCGTTTGGTCCTTGGCTGCTACTCCCAAGGTTACCCTCTGACCTGCACATGTGCTTTCTCCATCACTCCAGCACCCATAAATAATATAAAGAAAGCGGATTTTCCTCGGATATTTCTGCCAGTGATGGAAACTTAACCAGAAAACTAGAAGCAAGACTAGAGCCATTGTTATGACCCTAGCTAACTAGATTGCTCAGAAGTGAATGATTGGTGCTGGTCTACAGAAGTTTAAAGGTGTGGAGAAGGAAGGCCGGAGAAGGCAGCTTAGAAAGTTGTTATGTAGGAGCTTAATGGGGCAATCTGGGTGAAAACAGCCGACCGAAATACTAACCCGAATGCAGAGACTAAAGGCTGGGCTCAAGAAGCTTCATGCGAAAATGTATTGTCATAAAATCGAGCCCCTGACTAGGACAGAGCCAAAGCTCAGGGACCTGAGACCCCCTTTATGAGGCACGATCTACAGCCCTCCCCACTCTGCTCTGCAGCTTCCTCGTCTACCTGTTTCCAGCATCTGCACTTGGCTGTGCGCTCCTCTTTAAGGTGTTTAATAGTCTTTCTGGAATAACCAGAGTAAGCTAATAAGCGTTTCTAATGCTGGGTTAGGCTCTTGCTCACCATATGTTTTTTGGAGCCTCTGATCTTTACACTTCCTTTTGTTGTCTGATCTTAATCCAAATACCTTAATGATTTTTTTTTTAATTTCTTGACTTAGAATTTTCTGTCTGCCAAGTTCTAACAAGCCTGAGATTCAAAGTATATGTTCCTTCTCCAGAACTGTCCTCTCTCCTATCTTTACCCTGTCTCCAGAACTATGTGATCATCTCTGCTCCAGCCATATCTGCCTAGCCTGTAGTCATCCCTTCACCTTTCCTGGCTAGGCCTGTGGTAGCCAGCAATAGCAGAGCAGTGCACAGAATGTGGCAAGAGGCTTCCAGAGGTGCACAAAGCAGAAAGAGCAGAGGGCAGGACACACTGTGCGACTTGCTTGTGACGGTCCTCTCATCCTGTCTACGTGCATTTGCTTTAAAGCAAATTCAGAATAGCTTTCACAAAACCAAGTTTAATCCAACTGGAAATGCTGACCTCGACAGAGCACTGAACCTAAACTTAATACATAGGATAATCCAAAATCAGCAAGGACCACACTGCCTACAATAAAGTCTTAAAACAAAGGCAAAAAGAGAAAGGAAGGAAGGAAGGAAGGGAGGAAGGAAGGAAGGAAGGGAGGAAGGAAGGAAGGAAGGAAGGAAGGAGAGGAAGGGAAGAAGGGAGGGAGGGAAGAAGGGAGGGAAGGAAGGAAGGAAGGAAAGAAAGAAAGCAAGCAAGCAAGCAAGCAAGAAAGAAAGAAAGAAAGAAAGAAAGAAAGAAAGAAAGAAAGAAAGAAAGAAAGAAGTTATTTTAAAGGAAAAGGGGCTAGAGAGATGGCCTGGCCATCAAGAGCACCCAGGTAGGCTTGCTAATCCAATTCCTGGGAATGCAATGTCCTCTTGCCTTCAGCGCCGCCTGCACACATGTGCTGCACATAAACTTAGGCAGTCATGCATGTACACATAAATTTAAGTATTATTTTAAAATAATGCATGGTCAGAGTTCCCTTCACAAAGTCCCATTTGATAATCCCAAGTTTATGAAAGTGCCATCTCAAAAAAGCCACCTTTTCTCTTTTTACTTAAACTTTCTTTTAGATGACATCTTGATCATATTCGTTTCCTCCCCAACTCCTAGATCCTTTCCATCTCCCACTCACCCAAGTTCATGTTTTCTCTTTCTCTCAAAAAAAAAAAAAAAAAAAAAAAAAAAAATCAGAACAAAAACCTAAAAGACAAAAAATAACAAGACAGAACACATTTTGTTGTGTGTCCTGTTGTGTTCAGAAAAGTCTTAACAATACTGGCAATTACTTCTTTTAATTATAACACAGGCTAATATTTAAAGTACCTATTAAGTAAACAATGAAAAATACCCCACCCCACAACCTCCAAAGTAACTGTCTACCACTGCAGGAGAGCACACATGGCCCAGTCCCCCAGTTGTTAAGCCTTCTAAACAAAAGATCAGCGTTGGGATGATGTTTTCTCCCTTCCACGTTCTTCAGGATAGTCTGCACTTAGTGTCTAACACTGCTGCGGGGTATGTGATCACACTGGAAACCCACAGATTGTGTGTCTAGTTGTGGTGTGACTCAGCCCTTAGTGCACGCCTTTAATCCCAAACAATGAAAGGACACCCATGTTTGAAAGCGATGTCTAACTGCTTGGCAGACAAAGTATGAATCAGAGAAAAATTGGACAGAGCAGAATATGGCCACACTACAAGAGAGAAGAGAGGAAAGGGAAGCTACTCAAGGGGCAGTGCAGTGAGAAAGAGGAGGCGGTTTTACTGGAGAGTTGTACAGAGATAAAGCACAGGAAATAACAAGCTACACAAAGGTGAAGACAGAGGAGCCAGAAGAGTAGAACAGTTGCTAGAATTAGTTTGAGGTCAAGCAGAACAATTCAGAAGAGGCCAAGAGAAGCCAGATTGAATCAGTCAGCTTGGAGAGGAGCTTGAACCAGAACAGCTGAGTTGAATCACCCAACCAGAGATCAAAAAGAAAGGGTGAACTTATCAAGTCTCAGAGGCTAAAAACATTCTAGGCCCAGATTATATCGCACAGAGGCTAGAAGCTTCCAGGACTAAGTCTAAGTTAGCTGACAGGCAGTAAACATCCAGATGACAATTACAACAGATGAATAAAAAATACGCTTACATATGTATGTTGACTCACTCTACTTCACCTATCACACACACACACAACCTTATCTACTATGGCTAAAGGACCCTGGCACTTGTCCATATCACAGTTTTCTATCTAAACCTGGTATACCATCACAGGGTTACACTACACGTTAACCATAAGGTTAACACTATGGTTGAAGAGAGATTTAAAGATAACTGGTTTTGGATTGTAGAAAATTCTGCCTAACATCATAAAAATACACAGATACATCTCCCCAGTTAGTCCAATTCTGTGAGGCTCCTGCCTCTTACTCCACAAAGTGTAAGGATGACAGGTGTGAGAATTTCCTATTCTCAGCTGGGTGTGACTAGCACATACCTGCAATCCAAGCACTTCAGGAGGTTGAGACAGGAGTGCGCATGCTTGGGGAGTAAGCTTGGGCTGTCTTAGGGTTTCACTGCTGTGAACAGACACCGTGACTAAGGACAACATCTAATTGGGGCTGGCTTACAGGTTCAGAGGTTCAGTCCATTATCATCAAGGTGGGGTCATGGCAGCATCCAGGCAGGCATGGTGCAGGAGGAGCTGAGAGGTCTACATCTTCATCTAAAGGCTGCTAGTGGAAGATTGACTTCCAAGCAGCTAGGAAGAGGGTATTAAGCCCACACCCATAGTGACACTCCTACTCCACTAAGGCCACACCTCCTAATAGGGCCACTCCTTAGCCCAAGCATATACAAACCATCACAGGCTACATAATGAGTATTGGGCCAGAGGGCTACATCAGCAAGATCCTGAATCAATTTTTTTTCTTGGTAATTACTTATAAGCAAAACATACAGGAGATTTAGCCAGAGCAGTGTCCACCATGAGTTTGTATTTCAACAGTAAATAACGTTCTTTTCCCTGCCAGAAAAGAATACTACTCTAGTCAGAAAGGAAAGAAAAGTGCTTTCCAGCAGAATGTTCTAGAACTGAGGTAGCACCCACTCTAGATGAAATACAAGCAAGCACTCTCCACAAGGCTTTGAGTTTGTTACTCGGCTAACTGAGTGAGCTTTGAACATCAGGCCCCCAGACCTACTTATGAAGCTAACTTAGAAATTCTGGTAGGAAAGCAACAACATTCTAAGTACGCACTTAACTGATACTCCATCTCCAGCCCAGAAAGCCAACAGCTTCATACCTAATGACAACCCCGGTAAGAAAGTACTCATTTGTTTTTGTGACAGGATCTCACCTGGCAGTCCAGGCTGGCCTACAACTCATGGCAATCCTCTCTCCTGTCAGGCAACAGTTCTATTCAGTATCTAAGAAAAATACTTACCTGTCGCCTTTTTGTGACAAGAAATCGCTTCTTCGTATTTCCCAGCAGCTAACAAACGGTCTGCCCGTCGGCTCTGTTGGTGAGCCTAGAAGACAAACATTCTGAGTTACTGCAAAATTATAAAACAAGACTTCTAAATAAATCAAATTTTTTAAACAAGACAAGTGATGTTGTTTGTTATCAACAAAAAAACTAAGCTACAAAAGGAGCCAAGCCAAGAAACTTAGTATCTGACAGGACCCTCTTCATAAACCCTCTCTGGTTACTGGGCTTTAACTGCTAAGAGACCCCTATTCTACTTAATATTAATAATGCTTAATGTCCAATTCATCAAAAAAACAAACAGCAAAGCAAACTTAGATACCCCTACTCTAAAGGTAGGTAAATAGTGCTGACCTTCTTACATGAATACTTAAAATATCCCAAAGCAGCCAGCCACAGAGACACACATCTGTACTGCTGGCACTCCGGATGGGACGCAGGAAGAGCAAAGTCATCTCCTAGTTCAGGTTAGCCTGAGCAATACAGCGAGACCATGCCACAAAAGACAAGTACTAGAAGGTATAGCCCAGCAGTAAAGCGTCTGCCCAGCAGAGTAAGGCTTAGGTTCAATTCCTAGCATGGCCTCAGGTGGGGGAGAGGGGATACCCTCCCCTAAGATATATGGAGCTCAGGATAGACCACCTATCAAGCACTTCCAAGGTCATCAGACCACAAACTACAACAATAGCAACCCAAAAAGACCTTGAATACACTTATTTCACTTACAGCTTTGTCAACCTGTTTCCTTCTCTTACAAGGTCGGTAACTTATGTTAATACTACAACATTAGATAGGAGGAAAGAAAGAGTAAGAGGAGGAGGAAGAGGAGGAGAAGGAAAGTCATCAGGTACACATGGTGGGTCAAAGTCTTCTAACCAGAATGGTGCTTACAGATGATATAACAAAGATGAAAGAAAGAGAGAAAAAAAAGAGAGAGAGAGAGAGGAAGAAAGAAAGAAAGAAAGGAAAGAAAGGAAGGAGGGAGGCAGGCAGATAAAAGGAAGGAGGAAAGAAAGGGAAAGAAAGAGAAACAAAAGAGAAAAAGAAAGAACAGAACAGAGAAGGAAAAGAGAAGATATTGGGCAAGGTAGCACATATCTGTGATTATAGCACTCAGGAGTAAGGAAAGATAATGAAATTAAGTTCAATGCCAGGGTGGGATCTTTTGTCACACAAACACATGCACAGTTAGTTGTTTTATGTTTATTTGTTTATAAATCAACTTTTCCCAAGCTTGGGTTATCTGGGAAGTGGAACCTCAACTGAGAACATACCCTCATCTGACTGGCCTGTAGGCAAGCTTACAATGGGAAGGCCCAGCACACATTAAGTCAGGGCCAACCCATGGGCAGGTGGTCTTGGATTAAGAATGCAGGGCTGAGCAAACCATGGGGAGCCAACCAAGTAAGGAATATCCTTCCGTGGGCTCTGCCTCAGTTCCTGCCCTGACTTCCTCAGCCGATGATCTACAAACTGTGAAATCAAATAAACCCTTTTTCCCTAAGTTGCTTTTGACTACTGTCCCTGGTTTAGTGCTATGAAGAGACACCATGACCAGACAACTCTTAAAAAAGAAAGCATTTGAGGACTTGCTTACAATTTTAGAGGGTTAGTCCATGACCATCATGGTAGGACAAAGGAAGCAGACGGGCATGGTACTGGAGAAGTAGTTGAGAACTGATCCACAAGCAGCAGCAGAGACTGGGCGTGGCATGAGCTTTTGAAATATGAAAACCCACCCCCAGTAACACCTCCACAAAGGCCACACCCACACCAATAAGGCCACGCACCCTAATTCTTCCCAATAGGTCAACTGTGGACTGAGTGAGCAAATATATGAGTCTATGGGGCCATTCTCATCCAAACCACCACACACATGGTGCTTATCATAGCCATGGAGACCAAGAGTGGCTCACAGCGAATCCCAACTCTTGGGGGTGGAGGAAAGTTCTGAAGTAGAGGACAACTTACCAGAAGACAAAAACAAAAACAAAATCCCTTGTTCCCCAAGCATTATTTACAATAACCAAGTAGAACTAATGCGAATATTCCTAACAGAAGAATCGGCAAATCAAGGTATAATGTGTCTGCTCAGTGCAATCTAGTCAGTCTTAAATGGGAAGATAATTTCACAAGAACATGCATACATTTAATCTTACTAAACTATGTAAATATTTAGGATGGCAAACTTTATGGTCTGGGCTTTTTTTTTTTTTTTTTTTTTTAGTGAAAACACTACTCTCTGTTCAGTTAGGTATAAAATCTTGAAGCCTTTTCAAGAAATGCACCATAAATGCTTCATGAAAATCACTTTTGCAGCTGAGATACGGATGCGTTCTGAGTGTTTACGGAGTTTACTCACTACGAGGCAGACAGGAGGAGACCTGCACACTTCCCTGCATTCCCTACTTCTCTGTTTGTAAAGAAGAAGCAACTGCTTCAAAGAGCTTTCATTCTTCAAACAGCAATAATGCAAACTTTCCCTGAATCTGTCTTTAATAGGAGCTTAAGATAATGGGTTAATTTTAACCATGGAGACATGGAGTGAGCAAAAAGTGTGTTCTGCACAGTAACCAGATAAAACAATTGGGGTGAGGTAGGAGGGGCAGACCTCTACCGCCTTCTACATGCTACCGTGTAGTGTGCACCACCACGCTCAGACAAGGGCAGATCTTCTTTCTGGGAAGATAGTAGAAACAGTGAGAGCTGACAGACACCTGCAATGAATGGTGGAATCCAGTCAAGGTCTTAGGCAGTAAGCAGAAACAGAAAATGAATAAAGGCGTCATGATGTGCAGGTGCCCTCGCCTTTTCTGAACAATCAATCAATCAATCAATCAATCAATCAATGCCCACAGCTTTTCTTTCGTAGAAGAAAACTTCTCTGAAACCCCACAGTACCTCCTAACAAAGGACAGCACTGACCTAACCCTACCAAGAGCCAAGGGGCTCTAGGATCAGGTTCTGACTCTTGTTTCCCCACGTGTTAATAAAATTTTGAGTTTGAACCAGTCAATTGTTTGGGGGCTGTAGAGAGACCCATTTGGGCATTATTCAAATGCAGAACTGATGGTAGCTCGGCAGCAGAGCTTGCAAGTCTATGGAAGCAAAGCTGTGGCTGGGGAGCACATCTTAAGAATCAAAGACAACTCAGGTGTGGTGGTGCAGGGAGGCAGAGGTGGGGAAATCTATGAGTTCGAGGCCAGCCTGGTCTATTAAGCTCGGTCCAGGAAGGCCAGAGCTTTACATACAAACAAAAACAAAAAACCCAACCAACCAAAAGTGTGGGGGGAAGCTAGGACTAAGTACAGCCTTAGCTGTGACAGATGGTGGCTCACACCTCTAATCCCTAAAACGGCTGGAGCAGGACCACAAGCTTGAGGCCAGCCTGGAATGTAAGACACTGTCTCAGATTCATGCTTTCCAGGCAGAGTGGCACACACCTATCATCCTAGCACTTGGCACAGTGCTACATGAAGAAGGGCAAGTTCTAAGTCATCCCTACCAACACATGAGTTTAAGACCAGCCTGAGCCATATAAGACCCTGTGTCTAAAAAGGCAGAAGATAATATAGAAACCTATAGTCACCATTATGTTTTCAAAAATCTTTAAAGGGTTCCCATTTAAAACTGTTCTCTTAAACACTGTGGTAAAATTACAGGCATTAAAATATGTCCACAAAAGTGTTTCTTTAGAAATTCAAAGTAAAAACACAGGAAATCAAAGCACAGTCTACCTTTGTATATACTGCTTTCCCTTGGCAACCATGACGTCTATACCAGACACATATCCTTACACTGCCTGGCTTTCTGGACACCTAAACAGAACTCTAAACCCCAGATTTTCAAACCTGGAATCTGTTCTGGTTTGGTCTGTTGGTTGCCCAGAGACAGGGAGTCCACATAGACCCAAGTAATCGTACCCCCAAGTTATTTCTGATTGGTAAATAAAGATGCCTACAGCCTATAGCTGGGCAGAACTGAGATAGGTGGTGCTTGGTGTCCCCTGAGGATTCTAATAGCATAGAAAGTAGATCTGCCTGGCTCTTGTGCTGATTAAGGCTTATTATAAAGGTTGGGCATGTCTTTTATCTGGAAACAAAATGGTAAAAGGCATGATAGAAACCCCAGATTTGGAATTAAATATTTTCAACAATCAGAAAGCACATATAATATGGTGTCAAGTGGTTGTAACTACAGGACACTTTGAGAGTGGCCAGGCAGAAAACACAGGGCTGAAGTAAACAGTTCAGAGTCTATCAAAGGAGGCCCCCACATGCTCCCAGACACTGTACCACTGCTCTTCCTGCCCCTCTCTTTGGGGTCCAATAACTCTTTTGGCTTAAACTAAAACAAGTGGACTTCCATCATTTAAACCAACAAAAATCCTAGCAACTATATAATTAGGGTACTAAGTGAATGGATTTACTGTCAAGAAGGACTGCTTTGCTTTTCTGGGCTGCTTTTAAAAACGTAAGTTCAAGGCCAGCTGTCTCAGCATAGTGGTTCCAGCAGCATTCAGAGAGCAGAGAGACAAGAGCTCTGTCAGCCAAAGAACAGCCTGGTCTACACAGCAGGTTTCAGGATGAAGGAAGACCCCCCTGCTCCTCCCAAATAAAACCCTCGAATTAAAGGATACTATCTCCTACATGTTTCAATCTATTAATTTCTCTGACCTGGAATGCTGTATCAAAAGAAAAAGAAAAAACAGCATCCAAATATTAGAAAGAGGGCAGAGATATCTACTATATTCCTGACCTGTACGGTCTTTGGTTGGGACAGAGGAGACAGATTATTCCTCTGCCCCAGTCAGGGCTCCCACAAACAAGTATCAAGCAGCATCTCCAAACAGAACAATTACGTGGAAGGTAACTGCTCAAGCAGTGAATCTGAGAACCTCATTTCTACTCTGAAGACTTTCTCCCTGTGTTGCTTTGTAACCTTTTCCCTTCCATCGGTTTCTAGTTTCTCTTGTTTTCCTTTTTTCCCTTTTGTGGAAACTGTCACCATGTGCTGTTAGACAATGAGAATTGAGTACAGGCCTTACAAATTACAGGATGTAAACCATTAATGAGTTACGGTGGCTCAATAAGGTCTCGAACATTAAGTATTGTAGCACCTCATGTATAGTGAGAAGTTATAGTCGGGCTTTAATTTAGGTATAGTGTGAGAGGCCCTGTGCTTCTGCAGAAGCCCGAGAGGATCTTCCACTATAGAGCAGTTTGGCAGCTCTACACACAAAAGCAATTGTCATCGATCTGTGCGGATGTCTCCGTGCAGGTCACAGGTAAAGCAGATGGGTTAATAATGCCCCAAGACAAAGCTCAATGACTGATCTTAGATTCTGGCTTTTAAACCCCACTCTCTCAACATCCTCTGCATTTCTATGTCATAATCAATAAAACTGGTAGCTCATCTAGCCATTATGGAAATATGAATAACGAAGCTCTGTCACCCACCAATAGTTGCTATAAATTAGCACTCCACCGCCCCTCCCCATGCTCCCTGCCCCCGAGCTTCCAGGGAAGCCAGTCCTGTCTATGGCACAGGATTTCCTTTCCTTCTATTCTTTTCAGGAATGCCAATGTGACTGGATGAGAAGGTCACAGGGACTTCGGGTACATAAAAGACCATACTTTGGCCTATGACATGACCCTTTTCTCTGGGATGTGATGCTTAAAAGAATTAACCACTTCAGGCAAAATACGAACCGAACGCTCCCGAGGGAAGCTCTGTTATTCAACACACACTCCCAGTGCTCTTAGGCTGAACAGAGAGAAGACAGGTGTGCCTGGAGGATGAACATATGAAAAAACAAAACAAGTGTGGTTATGCAGTCACATGGGCATGGCCTGCAGCAGCCTAAGCAACATCACGCACACTAAATCTGACATCATTACCCGAGCTGGCAGCGCTAGCAATTACCTCACGGAAGTTCTGACATTCGTTTGCTACCAGCTGAATGCCAAAAGTTAAATGCATGGGGGGAAATACTAACACATGCTAAGTGGTTTTATAAGTTAGTTTTTCCATATTAAAAATTAACAAATGGGTGTGGTACAGGCTTGTTATCACAACACTAAGACAGGAAAATCTAAGTTTGGAGCCTGAACTCCACACTGAGGCCTGTTCTTAAGAACCTGCCTCAAAGATGATTAAATGTTGATGTCAGCATCCTTGAGCATATTCAGATGAGCTTCTGCTTCTGTTGAAAAGGATGCTGTGTTTGATTGTGGTCCGAAGCTTTGAAGCACTACTTGGCATCTCCTTCCTTGGAGGTCTCACTGTTTAAACATAACAGATTTGATAGCTTGTTGGTAAGGTGAGGTCCAGCTTGTCTCCACTAGGTCATCTTCATGTGAATCCAGTGGTTATACGGTTTTGTTCTAGGGATATTTCATTTTTTTAATAACGGTTTTAGCTGACATTCATGGAGAGAATGAATCCTTAGAAGTGTGCCACTAGTGAAAGGAAATCCTGTCTAGAGTATGTTTCTTTACAAAGCTGTGTCACACCATCCTTTGGGCCCTCTGCTGGAAAAGTAGAATCAAGTCTCAAATAATGCCTTTTAAATTGTATCCTCTAGTATTATAGATGTAGGACAGTACTGTATCATACCTCTGTGGATGTAAAATAGCTTGTACCTGCTTTATGATACGTAGTAGTGACCGTGCTTTATCAGAGCTGTTTTTAATGATGTTGCTCAGAATGTTTTCTTTCCAGATGATGATTGAGAAGCTAATTTAAAAAAAAAAATGGTGCCAGGTACCACAAGAGTAACAGAACTGTGCTGTTTTCTCGGGTTTTGTTTTTTTACTTTTTTTTTTTTTTTTTTTTAATGGAGTGTGCTGGATGTCTCTACAGTTTTGTTCAGATGACTGCAGAACCTGGAAAAGCTGTTGCTGCTGTTGATGCATAACACACTGCTATTATTGGTCTTTTTATATAAATATAAATATATATATACAGATATATAATTTGATTTTTTTGAAACTTTAGCTGTGCTGCCAACTTTGGAAAAAAGTATCCCCGTTTACTGTGTTGAGTTGGCACTGTACAGAAATTAACAGCCATATTGGTCTAGAAATGTTGAACTTAAGTTTTTTCCATTTGTACAGGGGTAACACACTGTATTAAATATGTAAGGTCTTATCTACGTGGGTTTGATTACAAAAACTAATAAAGTATTCTCTAAATTTAAAAAAAATAAAATAAAAAAAAGAAGGTACTTTGGAGGAAAATAAATTCATAGATTTGGAAAAAAAAAAAAAAGAACTTGCCTCAAATAAGCAAAAAAAAAAAAAAAAAAAAAAAACAGAGGAAAAACTGGACCGAACTCATTTATTTAGAATTGAAAGACTATTTTTCCCTCAAAAGAAGTATAGTTTCTTTTGACAACTCTGAATGCACTGTTAGAAGCAGGTGGTGATGAGCTGGAGCTCAAAGTGTATTTAAATGACTGACTTAAGTAATTATTTAATTCCCCTCAGCTTAGGAGTGTTTACCAGCAAATCTCACATACACTTTTAAGTCCCTAGGATGCTCTGAGGACACAGGATTCTAAACCCATTACTGGACAGTAGTGAAGTCCTACATTATACATTCCCATGACAAACTCGTATAGTTTACTAGAATTTTCAAAGATACCCATTCAGTCACAGAATTCAGGGCTGCCTTTTATGTTGGGTGAAGAGGATATGTGTATTCACTGACACTCAAAAACAAGACAAGACAAAAAAAAAAAACTTCAAAAAACTTTAATCTAAGGCTCAGGGGATAAAGACACTCACTCTCACCCTGGTTTACATGAGTTCAATCTGCAAACTCACATGGTGGAGGGAAATGGCACTCCCATTGTTTTGACTTCCACACAAATGACACACACAGACACAAACCCTAGTCTCTCGCAGCTGTCTAACAGAAGTGTACCACTGCTACTCTGTAATACCTTAAATCTTCCAAGTAAACATCCTGTTATTTCTCAATGGCTAGCTAGGCTGGAATCAGAAATCGAAATCTTCAAAATCTCAAACTGCCACATTTCTGAAATTTGTCACATAAATTTGAGGACCGGATGATGGAATTGTGCTAGCCTCCTAATTTACCTATTTATGACGGAAGTACTCAACAGAGCCTGGAACGCCAGCATTTAGAAAGCTGAAGCCCAACACCAGCCTAGGTGACAGAGTGCGCTCGGAGCTAGCACGGCTCAAACAAACAGCAGCCACCATTGCCACCAGTTACCCACTTTTTCCCAAACTGTGGATGCAGCGCTCCAAATGTCACTGACCCCAATTTCAGTGTTCTCACAGGCTTGTGGAACACTTAGCCAGGGTCAGGCTACACCCTGCTGCCAAAGTGAAGCTAACTGGAAGTGAACCAGTGATCGTTCTGCAAGGACACTTGAACTCTGAAGCACTCTGTAAACAGCTAATAATATTCCTGTGGAGTTTTCCTGGTCAGCCAGCCATGCTTCACTGCAAATTATCGTTGACCACACGAGTTCTCTTACAAACAAGAGAGGTGCGAGGTATTTCCCTAGCTTCCAAAACTCATTAGCCTTAAGTGTAATCCACTTAAGAAATGCACGCAGGGCCTAACTTAGTAACCCCTGGATAGGCTTCTCTGACCTGCTAACCTGGCGCTAAGAATGGAACCACTGCTTTAAGTGATCACTCTCCAGTGTTCTAGCTCAACAATCCCAAATCTCAGTAAGTGACAAGGGCTTATGGTCTCATTATAAGAGCAGCTAACTCCTCCAGTGTTCTATGAAGCACAGTTCTACATGCCTTTTATCTGTTCAGTCCTTTAATCCTCACAACGAACGTGGGTGAAAAACAAAACAAAAAACACAAGTGAAATGTTTTTGCTCAAGGTCTCTCGAAGCTATTAGGTGACTAAGCCAGAGTTCAAATCCAAGAGTCTGGCTCCAGAAATCCATACTCTGAAACCACAGACTCTGGCTTCTCTGCACAGCACGGATCAGGCTCTTCCAAGCCGGGAGGGAGGGCAGAGTTCCAAAGGAAGCAATCAACCCTCCACAGTCCTGTTCCCAGTCCCACCGCATCACAAACCACCTACAAACTCGGGACTTCCAAAGTTTTACTCTGCAACGCTAAGAAACCAGACGTCTGCATCTGAATGCCACAAACCTTTCCCAGGAACCCCGAAGATGTCCTGTGACCACTCTAGAAAAGAACTGTGGGAGGTTTGGGGTTTTGTGAGGTTGTTTGGAGCGGGAGATGGGGTGGGGGAAGGTGTTTCTTTTTGCCCCAAACAATAATGACCCCAGCTCCCTGTGCTTTTTCTGAGAAACGCAGGCATGTCTGGTACTTTCGAGAGCCTTAAAGCAAAGGGACTGGGCTGCGGTTCCGATCCAGCTGTTTCAAAGGGGCCTTCGTTGGCGCAGCTGTGAGGGCAGCAGGGAAGGGGGGGCGGTGTGCGAGGCGCGGCCCCGACACCCCGACTCTGTCCGCGGCCTGCAGGCGGCTACGTGGCGCTGGAACGCGGTCCCAGCAGGGCAGATGCCACGGGTCCCGAGAAAGAGGCCTGGGCACCGAGGGTCAAGGTCCCTCTGAGCTCACAGTTCCCCCTTCAGTCCGGGTTGCCCCTCAGCCCGCGTTCCCCCTCAGCCCACCGGTCCTCGACTCAGCCCGCGACCACTCACAAGGTTGAGGGGTCCTTCCATCACTTCCATAGACCCCGGGGTGAGCGGCGGCCCGAGGCGGAGCGGCGGCACCTGGGCACATGGAGGGGCAGCGAGGGCAGGGAGACGCGGCGGCTGGCAGGAGGCTCCAAGCAGAACCCGGAGCCGGCAGTGAGAGCCCAGGAGCGACGGCCGCGCCACTTCCGCCTCCGACGTCGCGCCGCGGGGCGGTCTCTGCGTCCCCGCGCACGGCGTCGTGACGTCACGCGCCGGCGCGGGGTAGGGGGCGCGGCTGGGGTAAGAGGACGGGGTGGACGGGACTAGGGGCGGGGCATCAGCTAAGTGACAGGAGTCCCCTGTCCCCCTGAGAGGTAGCGCTTGATCTCTGCGGCGTCCCTTGAGAAGCTGGGTCTGGGTAGTGGTTTAATATGGTCTCCCTGCATGCTTGACCCTTCCATCACGTAGGCTTTCCCAGATCCTCTCTTCTCACCTCCACACCTCCTTTTCCGTCTCTGTCCTATCTCTGTTGACTTCTTTTAAGAAGCAAATTTGAGCCAAGTTAATGCCCGGCACTAGATCGCCTTACAGGAGGTTTCCACATTTTTTTTCTTTGCTTGAGTCCTATGCCTGAATTTTGTGTAAGTCATTATATACATATGCGTGTGTAAATATATGTATATATATGTATATATGTGTATTTTCATATATATGCATACAACCTGTTTACTCTTGTTCGCATGTACAATGTGCCTACAGTAATCAGTGTTCTAGGAAACCTCTGGAGGAATACTAACAGGTGTAGAAAGTAAAAGGAGAGGAGGGTGTCCACTGGGCATGAAATAGTGCTCTTCATACCTCTAAAAATGTTCACTCAACACTGTACTATTGGCAAGGCCTCCACAGAGGGTGTTCCTACATGAAATGGGACCTTGCATTGATAACTTCAAGAGTCAGTTTACTGATAGGCCCCTACCCCCTGGGAGAAGATGCTTCTGGTCTTGCCTTACCTTTCTACTGTAGCTCCCTGACCCAGCGCAGAAGCTCTGTGGAAAAGATTGGCATGTTGTCAGTACCAGGACCCTTCCAGGAGGATAGGGTAGAAGGAGTCCAATATACCTACAGTAGCAATGTCAAGAGCAGCCACCGATGTCATGAGGAGCCAACATATCCGTGAAGGAACCACCAGTATGCCCTAGGTGGATATTAGAGTAATGGTCGTGGGCGTTACCAACACCCTTCAGTATGCCTTTGGAGTGTCTGTTGACAGAAACCTCTAGATGCTCCCAGAAGGTAGAATGAGATCGCTATGCTAGTGAGCCATTATGACAACAAACAAATTGCCAGTAGGGAGCTCTCCTCCCTTTTGCAGGGCAAAAGCAGCAGAGTTTCCCAGGGCAGTGCCAAAACCCAGATGGAAAGAAAGACGGAAGGAAGAGGATAAAAACACACAGCAGAGGGCTCTCAAGTAAAGAATACTCCATTGTGGGGAAGTGAAGATCACAGTCAAACACAGACAACAAACTGGAAATAGCCTTCCTGCCAGTCAGTAGTGAGGCATGAAGTTATTACAGATGAGAGGAGAAGACAGAAAAGGGTGGTGTAGTTCATGAAGCAATAGGCAGAGCTCCACTGACACAGTCTGGCCATACAGGTTCTTAACAACACAACACACCGGACTCTTTGTGAAGTAGCTATAAGGTCATTCCCGCTACCAAGTGTGAGGGCCTCTTAGATTAAAAGGGAGAGAGAGAGAGAGAGAGAGAGATCGATTTGTGACTAAGACCATGTTGTGGCCTTGATGGAGACAGCAAATGGTGCCAGGAGCTACAGATAGGTAGCTCCACGACAGAAGATCAGGTAGAGCATCTTTGACCCAGGCATGGTGGCACACACATGGAAATCCCACCAATGTGGAGGTGGAGACAAGAGGATCCAGTGGTCAAGTTCATCTTTGGCTACGCAGCAAGTTAGAGGCCAGGCTGGGCTATACAAGATTCTGCCGAAAGAGGGGGGAGGGGGAGGGGGAAAGAGGGGAAAGGGAGGGGAGGGAGAAGGGGAAAGAGGGGGAGAGGGAGAGAGGAGGAGGGAAGAGAAGAGGAGGGGGAGAGAGGGAGAGGGGGAGGAGGAGGAGGAGAAAAAAGAAAGAAAGGAAAGAGAGAAGAGAGAGAGAGAGAAGAGAGAGAGAGAGAGAGAGAGAGAGAGAGAGAGAGAGAGAGAAAAGAGAAGGAGGGAAGTCAGGTGGGACTAAAGAGAATAAAATAAAAATTCTAAGTAGAAAAACAACAACGTACCTTCATTTTTAAAAAGCTAGTCTAACTGGAGCCTGTTGTGATGGTTTGCATATGCTGGGCCTAAGGAGTGGCACTATTAGGAGATGTGGCCTTGTTGGAATAGGAGTGTCACTGTGGGCATGGGCTTTTAAGACCCTCATCCTAGCTACCTAGAAGTCAATCTTCCACTAGCAGCCTTCAGATGAAGAACTCTCAGCTCCACCTGCACCATGCCTGCCTGGATGCTGCCGTGTTCCCACCTTGGTGATAATGGACTGAACCGCTGAACCTGTAAGCCAGCCCCAAATATATGTTGTCCTTTATAAGACTTGCCTTGGTCATGGTGTCTGTTCACAGCAGTAAAAGCTGAACTAAGTAAGATACGTGAGCAATGACTACTTATAGCTAGAAGGTTCACCTACTCTGCTGCATGTAAAATGATCTGCTCAGTCATTTCTAAATTCACCACAAGCAAAAAGAAAGTTTTTAGACCGAAGTAGATCAGACTTGCAGTTGTTTCCTGAGACACCCCTATATCCCTTCAGACTAATTCAAGGGCTTCTTGGAGACTTAAAGTAACTTCCCCAAACTGTTACTGTCTTTGTTTCCTAACATGACTGGCTTGACTAAGCGTGCTTTGTAGGTTCCTGTGATGGTCTGAACATGCTTGACCCATGATAAGTGCTACTGTTAGATAGCTGTAGCCTTGCTGGAATAGGTATGGCCTTGTTGGAGGAAGTGCATCACTGTGGGGGTGGGCTTCCAGGGCTCCTACGGCTCAGGCTCCACCCCCTGCAGGAAATAGGCTCTCCTGGCCGCTGTCAGGTGAGGATGCCCAACACTCAGCTCCCTCTCCAGCACCGTGCCTGCCTGGACACTGCCATGCTTCCCACCATGATAAAAATGGACGGAACCTCTGAAACTATAAGCCAGCCCCAATTAAATGTTGGCTAACCCAGTGCAACTCCTTGGGTTATTTTTGGGTTTTGCAAGTTCACGCCCCCGAGTACTATGAGATTGAAGCTAAAAGGAGAGTTGCTATTGTTAGACACTTCGTTCTCCCCACCAGGGTACGTGCCAGGAGCTATTTACAACTCAGACTGGGCAAGACCCAGCCTGCAGGGAGGTGGGGCGCAGTGGGGAAGCCAGCAGCCTGCAGCTCCTTGGACTCTGAGCCAAGTGGTCCAGTTGCTCCAGCAAGAGCCAGGATGAGCAAAGCCAAGTTAAACAGCGGTGGCGGGGCACTGTGTTCCACAAAGTCCACCAGAGAGGAAGCCAAGGAAAAGTAGGCTTTCATACTCTTATTCAGTAAACTGAGAACTGGGAGAGTCAGTCACATAAAGGTAGATAGGTCTGATTCCACCAGTTTGGACCTGGCTTAATGTTTCTCAAAGAAGCAGAAACGGTCACTGGAAACTCATCGGCGTCTTTGGACCTCATAGCTGGTTGGCTTCCTGGTTCCCATCTGTAAACATTTCCACTGTTGATTTGACATTGGATCATGCACATGGAAAGCCCCTTAAAGCTACACCTCCTCTTTCCTATGGTTTTAGTACTGTGAGATTTTTTTTTTAATTTGAGTTGGGGTCTCCTGAACTCAAGTGATACTCCTACCTCGCCCTGCCAGTGATGGAGACCACCGTCAATATGAACCATCGCGAAGATTCCTCTCATTTTCACTTTGTTCTGCTCCACCCCCACAGCTACCTGGGACAGCCAGGTATGCTCTGCCCCACAGTTGCCTGGCAACAGCCAGCTGTGCCTGACACTATAAAAGGGGCTGCTTGCCCCCTCCTCTCTCTCTTACTCCCCTCTTACCCCTTTTACTCGTTGTTCTTCTCTGTTCTTGCCCCCTTCCCCCTCCACACCACGTGCCCATGGCCGGCCTTTCCTCTCCTCTCCTCTTCCTTTCTCATTAAACCTCTCCACGCGGAACCATGTGGTCTGGGTGTGTTCTGCCCCGGCACGGGCTGAGATTCAAACTCTAAAACTAGGCTTTTCAGAACACTGAAGTGCCTTAATCAGATTCTCTTCACGGGCTAGGGAGATGGCTCAGTGTGTAAAGTGCCCACCACAGAAGATGGAGGGCCTGAGTTCAGATCCCCAGCACCCACCAAAATCTGGACGCGGTGGCTTGCCCTTGTAACCCTGGCCCTGGGATAGAGGAGGCTGACAGGCAGATCCCCAGATACAAGTTTGATAGCAACTGAGGAAGACATCTGATACCGCATTTAGCTCAGTCATGTACCCGTACATGCACGCACATGAACACGCAACACACACAGCTTCTTTTTTTTTTTCTTTTCTTTTCTTTTTTTTCAGAGCTGGGGCCCGAACCCAGGGCCTTGCGCTTGCTAGGCAAGCGCTCTACCACTGAGCTAAATCCCCAACCCCCACACACAGCTTCTTTTTTTTTTTTTAATATTTTATTTATTTATTATATATGAGTACACTGTAGCTGTCTTCAGACACACCAGAAGAAGGCATCAGATCCCATTATAGATGGTTGTGAGCCACCATGTGGTTGCTGGGATTTGAACTCAGGACCTCAGGAAGAGCAGTCGGTGCTCTTAACCACTGAGCCATCTCTCCAGCCCCACACACAGCTTCTTTTTTTTTTTTTTTTTTTTGGTTCTTTTTTTCGGAGCTGGGGACCGAACCCAGGGCCTTGCGCTTCCTAGGTAAGCGCTCTACCACTGAGCTAAATCCTCAGCCCCCACACACAGCTTCTTTAAAAAATATTTTCCATAGTTATCATGGCTCTTTAGTACACCACTAATCAAGTCAGTCCTTCTGTGTTCCAAGCTCCCGGCTGGCATCCTACCTAGACAAGACTGGCACAAGACTGGCACAGAAGGCAGCTGCTCTACCATCCTGCGAATCCAGGTGGAGCCTTCAAGGAGACACCATGGCAACTCCTTTTTTTATTAAAACAATATTTTTATTTTAGGTGCACAGATGTTTTGCCTGTATACATGTCTGTGTGAGGTTGTTAGATCCTGGAGTTACAGACCGTTGTCAGCTGTCATGTGGGTGCTGGGAATTGAACCCCAAGTTCTCTGGAAGACCCATCAGTGTTCTTAACTGGTGGAGCAACTCTTATGAAGGAAAACACTTAATTAGGGCTGGCTTACAGTTCAGAGGTTCAGTCCATTATCATCATGGCGGGAAGCATGGTGGCACGCAGGCAGACATGGTGCTGAGAAAGCGCTGAGACCTATGCATCTGGACCAGCAAGCAGCAGCGGGAGACGGTTCCACACTGGATGTGGTTTGAGCATATATAACCTCAAAGACCCCCCCCCCTCAGTGACACACTTCCTCCAACAAGGCCACACATTCCAACAGTGCCACTCCCTGTGAGCCTATGGGGGCCATTTTCATTCAGACCAGCACAGCCTTGAACTAAAAATCCTTGGCTCTTGAGTGGTAGGCTTGCAGTTGGTGGCCATCACACTGCACTGAGCATGTCTGACCTCACCTGACCTTACGGACTTCATTCCGCACTTCCACTAAACCCTCTTCTTTCCTTTCCTTTTTTAATTTTTGAGACAACTTAGCCTTTCGTTACCCAGCTTAACCTTAAATTCATTGAATAGCAGAGGATGCCTGTGAACGCCTGATCCTCCGCTCACCCCTGTTCCCCGACGCACACCCATCCCCCCAACCCCACCCCCTACCCCTACCTCTATCTCCTCAAGCCCTAGAATCATAGGCCCCTGAAGATCTTTTAAAATGTTCTCTCTACCATCTTGGAAAGAATGAGGAATTTCATTCTCTTTTAAGGATTTGTCTCCTGGTGCCTGATTCTGGAACTAGCTAGGCACGTGATTCAAAAAGCAGAAAATAAAGTCTCAGGGTTGGAGCGAGGGATGACTGCACTATGCGTCTCTACCTTGCCAAGTTTCTGTCATTTGCTGCTGACTTTTGTTCCAGGTGCATCAGAGGAAGGATGGTGAAACCTCAGCCTTTAGGACATCAGGGTTGTGGCCAGAACGTTCACACGTACATGGAACCTGGCCAGAACCAGCTCTGGGACACGTGGGTTTGACTATGCTCAAATCTCTCTCCTCTCTTCTTAGCCTGCAGGGCTCTGCCTGCTTGGCTCACTGGAGCCTGCTCGCTTTTTCTTTTCTTTCTTTCTTTCTTTTTTTTTTTTCCGGAGCTGGGGACCGAACCCAGGGCCTTGCGCTTGCTAGGCAAGTGCTCTACCACTGAGCTAAATCCCCAGCCCTCCTGACAACTCTTGCCACTCTCATTATGAGGTTGTGTATGAGCCCTTCTTATGTTCTCAAGGCACAAATTTGAACAAGCTACAAACAGTCCTTGATCCTGGCTGGCTCCCATTAGAATCCATGAATGACACCTTTCATTTTTTTAATTATTTTGGTTTGCAAAATAATGACTATCTATGAACCCTTCGTAATCAGCCTTTTAGGACGAAAGCCCCAGCTCTGGGAAGAACTGGCCTCATTTACTAACCCAGTAACCAAAGTTGTTAAAAGTCAGGGGAAGGAGATTTCACAAGGCAGCCACTTGGAGAATAGTTCATGGGGTTCAGTAGCCCCAAGGCCATCTTTAGGGATTGTGAACATTAGGTTGAACAAAGGAAGACTGGGGCAAAGGGCAAGCAGCCTGCGTAATTAAGTGACCTGAGTCACCGTGTTATGTCCTTGGTCATTTCTGCTTTGCTCTGTGTGGTGGCCTAAAGAAGTCCTGCCTGCTTGGGGGGGATGAGCTGTGGTTCTGAAAGATCCTAGGGGCTTTCGCCAGTCTTGCACCCACCGCCTCAGGTCAAGGCTAGGCCAAGTTCCCCTCTCCACCCACAATTCTCGGGAGGAGCTGGAACATTCTTGAAAAACCTCAAAATGTACTAATAGTCACCTGACCCTCTGGTCCCAGGTAGAGTTCGAATGCGTGTCATATGCTTGCTAGCCAATAGATTCAAAGGTCAATATGCTTAGCCAATAAGTTTAAACTGTAACCTTGCTGATGCAACCTGTACCCCTAAAAAGTATAAAAAGTCTTTGTTATAGCCATTTGGGGTCACCTTCTCATCATTCTCCACGAGGGGGTGATTGAGGGTCGACTCTGACTGGCTGGAAAAATCAACCTCTTGCGTTTGCCTCGAACTCTGTTCTGGTGTCTCACTTGGAAGGGTCTCCCAGTAGTTAAGACTCACCTTGAGCCTTACAGTCCCTCAACAAGTAAGCTGCATGTTTAAGGCAAACATTTTTATCTCCCTTGCCTTCAGTCTTTAAGGAAGATGAGACATTAACATGCCAATGTAAGAGTCCGGCAGGAGGCAGACCTAAAATTAAGGCAGGGGTACCTGGCTTTCATCTTGTTTTTAGCTTTTTGAGGGATGGGGAGCTGAGAGTAGTCATTCAGATCTGTGCAACGAGGTTCATGAAAAAGGGAGCATCATTTATTGCTAAGAATGGTAAACAGTTTACAGTGGGTACCTACTAAAGCTGCATACGCCTTGGCTTCCGTTGGTGACAGGCGTGTGCACTTCTGCCGAGCACATACCCAGCGCCAGAATTGCTGCTTTGACTACTGTGACTAAGTTTGGCTTTAATATACATCGCCAGATAATTTACCCCAAAGGCCTGCTTACATTATCTCCTTGTGAGAATTCCACACATTTTAAACTATCCTCAAGGCTTTGTAGCTTGGGTTGTGTTCGTCTCCAACCTTATACCGAATGTGTTTTTTAATACATTAACCCCTTAAAAGATGACATTGGGGGTTGGGGATTTAGCTCAGTGGTAGAGTGCTTGCCTAGCAAGTGCAAAGCCCTGGGTTCGGTCCTCAGCTCTGGGGGGGGTGGGGGAGCTGACATTGAACAGTGGGGCTCCCTCAGCCATCACTGCTGGACTGGAGGGAGGGTCCATGAGTAAGAGTATCTGCTACTGGGGTTGGGGATTTAGCTCAGTGGTAGAGTGCTTGCCTAGCAAGCCCAAGGCCCTGGGTTCAGTCCTCAGCTCTGAAAAAAAAGCAAAAAAAAAAAAAAAAAAAAGAGTATCTGCTACCAAGTCTAACCAACTGAGTTTGATCTCTGTGACCCACATGGTAGAAGGAGAGAATTGACTCCTTCAGGATGTCCTCTGACCCCGATATGCACACACACACACACACACACACACACACACACACACACACACACTAAACAAACAAACAAATAAATAAATGTTTAAAAAAAGGCTTTTTTTTAAATCGTTAAATTCCCAATTGCCAGGTATAATGAATTACTTCAAGCTTTTTCCTTGTTTGCTATCTTGTTGGTGTTTGGGGCACTTTCTAAAACTGTACCCAGTCTGATCTGGAACTCAGTATGTGCCTCATTCTGGCCCCAGTCGGCCCATTCACCCTCAGACTGCTAGGACTGCAGATGTGAGCTACCTAGCCAGGCTTGAATTTCCTCAATTCTTGTTTTTCCTCTCTCAGTAAAACAAAGTCCTCTTTCTCCTTTAACATTTTTATTTAAAACTTAAATATTTAAAATTTTTATTTTAAATTTACTTCAATTCCTTTTTTTCTTTTTAATCCATTTTTATTGATTATTTTATTTATTTACATTTCAAATGTCGTCCCCCTTCCCAGTTTCCCCTCCGCAAACTCCCATCCCATCCCCCCTCTCCCCTCTTCACTTTGCCTCTATGACGGTGCTCCTCCACCCACCCACCCATTCCCACCTCACCGCCCTGCATTCCCCTACACAGGGGCATGGAGCCTTCACAGGACCAAGGGCCTCTCCTCCCATTGGTGCCAAGCAATGCCATCCTCTGCTACATATGCAGCTGGCTGGAGCCATGGGTCCCCCCCATGTGTACTCTTTGGTTGGTGGTTTAGTCCCTGGGAGTTGGGGGGTGTCCTGGTTGGTTGGTTTTTTTGTCCTTCCTATGGGGTTGCAATCTCCTTCAGCTCCTTCCGTTATCCCCTATCTCTTCCATTGGGGTCTTCGTGCTCAGTCTGATGGCTGGCTTCGAGCATCCCCATCTGTATTGGTCTGGTGCCAGCAGAGCTTCTCAGGGAGCAGCCATACCAGGTTCCTGTCAGCAAGCGCTTCTTGGCATCAGCCATAGCGTCTGAGTTTGGTGTCTACAGATGGGATAGCTCCTAAGTGGGGCAGACTCTGGATGGCCTTTCCTTCAGTCTCTCCACTCTCTGTCCCTGCATTTCCTTTAGACAGGAGCAACTGGAGATTAGAACCTGTATTCAGCGGATAGGCACAGCCCCCAGTTTAGGAATGGGGCCACTCACCCATCTCAAAAATCTTAACTCAATTCTTGTTTTTATCTCTCAGTAAAAATAGATCCCTTTCATCCTTTTAAACTTTTATTTAAAATTTAAATGTTTTAAAATCTTAAAATATTTATTTTGTGTGTATAAAGTGTTTTGCCGGTATGACTGGTGCCCACCCCAGTCAGAAGAGAACATCAGGTCACCGGAAACTAGAGACACAGGTTACCTTGAGGTACCTCATGGGTGCTGGGAATCGAACCTAGGTTCACTGTAAGAACAGTAAGCACCCTAAAACACTGGGCCACCTCACACCCCACATCTTCCTTCTTGAAATTGTGCTCCTTTACCAAATAGAAATTGCAGGAGTTGATTGCTCTGGTCTGGGCTGTGCACTGAACACCAGCAGACAGACGGGGAGTTGGGAGTGGACAGAGTTGTGCTCCTCCACACACTGTGTCACCAAACAAAGGCTGTAGTCTCCCCCTCCTGGGAATCAGAAGAGAGAGCAGTTTATTAGGGGATCAAACTGCCAGGACTGTCTCATGGTGGGAGAGAGAACAGCAACTGGTTAGGAAAGCAAACACGTTCTATATGAGAGTCAGCAAGATCTTTGAGGGGTCTTTGAGCTGACATAGGCTGTCCAGATTAACTGGGAACCAGATGTGCTTGCCCAGTGTAGCTGACCTTTGGGATAATAAGAGAGATATTGATTTTCCTGATTGCCCATCTTATAAGATTCCCAAGGAATGATGAGTTTAGGCTTCTGTTTACCTGGCCAGAGGCCTTCTGTTAGGACAATGTTACCAGCACTGCCATTTTAAAGGCTTTGGACCTAACAACAGCCTTGTTTTTTTTTCCCAGATGCTGACCTAGAAATCTCACAAACAGTATAAACCTTGCTTACAGTAAGAAGCCTTGACCTCCCCTGCAGCCCTAGAGACCTAGCTGCTAATTTTATAAGGTTTACTTGCATGTTAAGTACATCAGGAAATACCCGCTGACCTCATTTCTTCAAAAGGTAAAAAAAGCCCTGGAACAGCCCTTTGGGACGTAGAGACACCATAGCACAGCTCTCCTCGGAGACACCCACAGCCATGCTAGGCAGTGTCTTCTTTGTCCAAGAACCTCTCCGTCTACGAACCTTCTATTGACCCCTTTGTTTAAATAACCCTCTTCCTAATAAACTCCCAATCTGCTTTCTACTGACTCCCCCTGAAATTCTCTTTTGAGACCAAGTATAGATTCCTGGCTTCACCTGAGTGCAGACCCCTGAGGCTGCTTGCAGAAGGATGAGGTCCTGTACTGGTTCCTACCGAACATTAGCTTTTAGAATCCGGAAACGGTACTGTGGTAGTGTATTTGCCCCGTGATCCAGGCCTAGTCTTCAGTACCAGCTGAAGAAACCCCTAGGCAAGTCTTTGCTACGTTGGGGGAAATTGGGAGAACTCTATTTTTTTTTTTTTTAATGTATAGGTGTATGTTGCTTGCCTGATGGTGTGCACCCTATGAGGACCTGGTAGCCCCAGAGGCCAGGAGAGAACTTCAATTCACCTGGGACCTGACTTACAGAACACTGTGAGTGGCCCTGTGGGTGCTGGGACCTGAACCTGGATCTTCTGCCAGGTCAACAAATGTTTTTAACTGCTGAGTCCTATCTCTAGGTCACACCCCAGCCTGCCCCCTTCTTTTTTTTTTTTTTTAAGATTTATTCTTTTATTATATATAAGTACACTGCACCTGTCTTCAGACACGCCAGAAGAGGGCATCGGATCTCTTTACAGATGGTTGTGAGCCACCATGTGGTTGCTGGGAATTGAACTCAGGACCTCTGGAAGAGTAGTCGGGTGCTCTTAACCACTGAGCCATCTCTCCAGCCCAGCCCGCCCCTTTTTTTTTTATTTTTTATTTTTATTTTTTTCCGGAGCTGGGGATCGAACCCAGGGCCTTGCAGTTGCTATGCAAGCATTCTACCACTGAGCTAAATCCCCAACCCCCAGCCCGCCCCTTTCTTAAAGACATCATAGAGACATATCCCCAGCCTTCTTTTTACTTTCCGTCATCTCCTTTAAAGTATTTGTTAGATTTATTTTACTTTGCCCATATGAGAGTTTTGCCTACAGGTATGCATGCACGTGATGTTCATGCCTCGGAGGTCAAAGAGGGCAACCCTGAGTTACATCGAGCTGCAGTCTGGGTGCTAGAAATTGAACCCCGGTCCCCTTGAAAAGCATCTGGCGCACTTCCCTGTTAAGCCATCTCTTCTGCCCCCTTACCTCTCTTTCGAGACAGGGTCCCCTAAAGCACCCAGGCTGCCCTAGAACTTGAAGTCCTCTTGCCTCAGGCCCCCAGATAGCTAGGACTTAACTCAGCACCACCAGGCACAACCTTTACCTAACTTCTTTAAACTTCGGTTGGTGGCGTTTTTTAATCTTTAAAACAAGGATCGAACTAGCTAGCTGAGAGGACTCATGGCTCATACATTTAAAACTTGATATATTAAAAACTGGGCCTCCCTACCTTCCCCTCCCCACGCCTCTATCTGTTCCCATCTCAGGGCACAGCACCAACTTCCCACCCAGGCACATTTGCTTGTCTCTCCTCTCCTCTCCTCTCCTCTCCTCTCCTCTCCTCTCCTCTCCTCTCCTCTCCTCTCCTCTCCCCTCCCCTCTCCTCCCCTCCCCTCCCCTCCCCTCTTCTTCTCCTCCTCCTCCTCCTCCTCCTCCTCCTCCTTCTTCTTCTTCTTCTTCTTCTTCCTCTTCTTCTTCTTCTTCTTCTTCTTCTTCTTCTTCTTCTTCTTCTTCTTCTTCTTCTTCTTCTTCTTCTTCTCTCTCTCTCTCTCTCTCTCTCTCTGTGTGTGTGTGTGTGTGTGTGTGTGTGTGTGTGTGTGTGTGCGCAGTATGGGGCATTGAACTGAGATGGGAGTTAAGTCGCTGCAGGACTTAAGGGCATGGCCCATGTTTGATCATTGAGGAAGTTATGTAGCACATGTGACCAGTCCCCCAACTGGACGGCAACGTATGATCGTGTCTTTCATTGGGCTTAGGGAGAATGCAGAGAGCATGATGACTCTTCATTGGTTCAGCTGAGACGATGCTAAAAATGTGACCAGTCACAATAAAGCGTACCTCCATCTCCAGTCACTTCCCACCACTAGGACCCGTAGCGGACTTCTAGGCAGGGTGAGTGACACAAAGGTCTACACACATTCTGTTCGTTCCTGCTGTGGCCTCCTTTGCCGGTAAAAGCATAATCACTTCTCTGGGTTCTCACAGAAGACTGCACCTCCATTAGACCCAGCACCACATGGTTTTGTAGTTATGGTAAGTCCCCTGCTGCCTGAGACTTCTACCGTGTGCCCTAAGCTTCGCTCAGTGTGGATCTTGGTGGGTTATACCCACACCTCTATGGTAAAGTTTATACGAGGCACAATAAGAGATGGACAAGAAAAATGGGTAATAAAATGTCGCAACTGTAAGAAGATGTAATAAACAGTTATGTATGCCGTCTCTCCCTTTAAACAGTATCACACCCACCTTCCTTTCTGTGACCAACATTAGATAACGGAACCCCTATGCAGGGAGAGGAAGTGAGGGGAAAGGAGCGTGGTGGTCATGTGACATAGCACTAGGCTACTGCTTACGCACCCCTGGAATGTGAACAAGATAGCAGCAAATAGCCAGGGTAGCTACTAAGTCACTCATAGGCAGGTGGCAAAAAGAGGGGACAACTGTTGGACAAGGGGGTGAATCGCATACCGGATGGGGCAGTGAGGGATGGCGCAAGACCTCATCATGTTTCTCGGAAAGTCAAGTAAAATAAAACATATAAATCACTTGTTTCTCGAATCCTCCATTTGGTACTTTCAAAGTGTGGTAGACCGCTGGCAAAGGCCACTGAAACTTTGGGAAACATAGCTGTGGGTATGGGGAACTCTTAGGCCTGTTTTTCCCACTGTCTAATTTTAGTCCGGCAGTTGCCCAAGAACAAGGTCTTGTCTTTCCTATTCTCCACAAAGCGTGGCAGCTAGCGCCTCACAAGGAAAAACCACAGGCCTACCCTCCCCCTCTTCTCACTGTAATAGCTATTTTTCTTATGCCGCAACACAATACTTAACAGAAACAACCTGGGACGGAAGGGTTTATTTGAGCTCACAGTTTGACAGAACTGCCCATCTTGGGGGGAAGGGTGGGGATGAGCTTGTTGGTCATACTACATCCAGTCAGAAAGCAGAGGAGGGGGGATTCTGGTGCTGTATTGGTCAGGGTTCACCAGAGTCATGGAATGTATGGAATGTCTTTCTATATTGAGGGTAATTATTATGATGACGTACAGTCTGTAGTCTACCCCAGCAATGGTCAGCTGGGAATGGGAAGTCCAAGAGTCTAGCTAGTAGTTGCTCAGTCCCACAAGGCCGGGTGGTTCAGCTGGTCCTCTGTAAAAGTAGATTCCAACAAGATGTGCTGGCAAGTAAATGCAAGCAGGTGAGGAAGAACGAATCTTCCTTCTTCCAAAGTCCTTATGTAGGCCTCCAGCAGGTGTGGCTCAGATTAAAGGTGTGAATCACAGCGTCCGGATCTGGGACTTGCTTTGTCCCAGGCTGACCTTGAACTCCCGGATCTCCTTGCCTCATTCTTCTGGGATTAAAGGTGTGTCCTACCTTACCTGGGCCTAAGCTTTTCTTGGCCACCGAGTCTCAAGATCTCCATGCCAAGATCCAGGTCGGAAACTTGTGTCTTCCAGCCTCAAAATCTGGATCACAGGTGAGCCCTCCTGGATTGTAGTTCATTCCAGATTATAGCCAGTGTACCAGCCAGGACGAGCCATTACGCAGGCCTAGCTTGTCCCCACCCCCTTTTTTTTTATTTAGCCCAGGACTGCAGACAATTGATTGAGCAGCAATGTCTACATTTGGAATGCATCTATCTTCCTTTCACCGTTAAACCTCTCTAGAAAAGTCCTTACAAATGCCCCCAGAAGTATATCTCCCATGTACTCAAGATAGAATAGTTCTATGATCAGATATGAGGGGGCTTTCCCCTGGCACCAAGTAATTCTCTAGCAGAGACCAAATGATTGTCCTATAACTTAATTCAGTTCAGGCGAGGGGCTCAGTCCGCTAAGACTGCTGTGTCTTAGATAGCAAGCCGATACACACACACACACACAGACACACACAGACACACACAGACACACAGACACACACACCAGACACACAAACACACAGACACACAGACACACAGACACACAGACACACACACACACACACACACACACACACACACACACACACACACACACACGGGTGGCTCTGCTTCACGCTGTGGGCTGACTGTAAATTGACTTTGACTTGCTAATTTGTTAGGCACACAGGACTCAGGAAAACAGGCTCACCGTGTTATATAAAATGCTACCGATGAAGCTGATAAGGGCCAAGGTGTGGGGGAGGTCACAGAGTTGCAGCCTTATACCCTCACGTGTTCCGTGACCTGCAAGGTCACTAAATCAGACCCAGGAGACTATAAAGTTTAGGGCTTGAGGCAGAGCTCACTGGCAGAGCCTGTGTTACTGCTCGACAAATGTGAGGGGGGTAGAGGGGGGAGGGGGGAGAGAAGGCCAAGAAGAAAAACAAGGAGAAACATGAGGAAAGTCGGGGATCTCCTCTCTCCTCTGTCCTTGAAGTTGGTAGGTGGGGTTTATGGCCTCAATTCCCTACTGCGAGAGTTTTTTCTTATCAGCAGCCCCACCCTGTGACCCCAGAAGGGCCCTAGGCAAATTACTTCATTAGCTTCATTTGCATAAAATGCAATAAGCAAGAGTCGAGGGCTCCAGGATGTCTGAACAAAGTTCATAATTAATTTAATATACTAATTAAATATAGTGAGTAAATAATTTAACATATTTATATTAAATAACTATTTTATATTAAAAGTTGCGAGGAGGGGGGGAGAGAAGCTGGGGCTGGTGTGGGCTTTGCTCCGGGACAGCGCCTGCCTGCCACCATGCTCCCTGCTGTGACAGTCAGGGACTACTCTCTGATACTGTAAGTGAGCTCCCAATTAAACACTTTTTTAAAAAAAGTTTCCTGGGGGGCTGGAGAAATGGCTCAGCGGTTAAGAGCACTGACTGCTCATCCAGAGGTCCTGAGTTCAATTCCCAGCAACCACATGGTGGCTAACAACCATCTGCAATGAGATCTGATGCCCTCTTCTGGTGTGTCTGAAGACAGAGAAGTGTCATCATATAAAATAAATAAATAAATCTTTGGGGTTGGGGATTTAGCTCAGTGGTAGAGCGCTTGCCTAGGAAGTGCAAGGCCCTGGGTTCGGTCCCCAGCTCCGAAAAAAAGAACCAAAAAAAAAAAAAAAAAACTTTCCTGGCTCTTGGCATCTCCTCACAGCAATAAAAAAATTAACTAAACAGCTAGCAGGCACCTTTTCCTATGCTGTGAATTAAATGTATGTTGGAGTGTGGGGACCTAGGGGCATGTCCAGACAGACATGTCTACAAAGCAGATTCTCTCCCCACTAACTAGTTCTTGTTTGTAGACCAGGCTGGCCTTGAACTTGAGGCAGTCCTTTCGCCTTCTGAGTACTGGCATAATCCCTACTCTTGGTGAGCTGTTTTTTGAAACAGTGTTTCACTATGTAGACCAGGCTGGCCTCGAACTCAGGGTTCCCTTGCCCCAGACTCCTAAATACTGGAATTAGAGACATTAACCATGGCATTCAGCACCGTCCCCTGCCACCTTCCATTTCTGTGACTGAGTAGTTCCTGAGAATCCAGACACAGGTTTGACTCAGGAGTGACAAGCCTCAGTGATTGCAGAGAGTAACAACATTGCAGCCCGTGGTCAGTTCTTAAGACTCTGCTTCCAACCCACCATCTCCCATTCGTTTTTGACATCAGCCAGCTCCGAATGGCGTCTGATTTACTTACTGTCATTGCTGTGCTTGAGTATCACAGGGTGGACGATCACGTGTCTTCGTGGGGTCTTCCTTCTTTCCTTACCCATGTCTTCTCTTCTCTCTTCTTATTGGGTCTGTCCTACTGGATTAAGGACTATTCATGTGACATTTTACCTATATTTCTGTGTTAACGCCCCATCTCCAAAAGAAAGCGCATTTTGAGGCATTTTGAGGTCAGAATTCAGTCCAGAACAGCAGCTAGTCAATCAAATCCTCTCCTTACCAGAGAGTGTAGTTTTGTTACCCCACCGGGGTGGGAAAAGAGTATAGCCCAGCAGAGGTAGCCATGGCAACTGGGGCCAGGGAAGGACTAGGTAGAGTGGGTGGGTGGTGGCTCTTGGTCGTTGGGAATTGGTTCTATTGCTTTGTCTTCATTTGGCTCCAAAGCCGCGCTTTCGCCGTCCCTGCCCCCAGCTGGCTTTGATTGGTAATGAAGAATTACCATACAGCCAATGGGCAGCTGGGCAGGGAGACGGAGGCGGGACTTTTAGATTGCCTGTGCTAAGGACCCAGGGAGGAGGAAGGAATACTTGGTCGGGGAACAAGAAGAACAGATATAAAGTTCTGGAAGAGTGGCCCTAGGGGCTATTCCCCTGATTGGGTCGGGGGTAGCAGAGATGAAATATGGATTTAGCAAATATTAATTCAAGAATACCGAAGGGGAATGTGTGCTAGCCGCGGGAGGTTTAGAAGTGCCCAACCATTGAGCTAGTCTAAGTATATCAAAATTAGCTGGTGTGTGTGTGTGTGTGTGTGTGTGTGTGTGTGTGTGTGTGTGTGTGTGTGTGTGTGTGTGTGTGTGTGTGTGTGTCTGTGTCCCTTTTATTCGTGAATCCAGAGCTCTCAGACGGGTGAAGTACGCGTGTGACCCGCTGGGAGCCAAAGCAGTTTAAATAATTTACTGCTGGGGTTGGGAATTTAGCTCAGTGGTAGAGCGCTTGCCTAGGAAGCGCAAGGCCCTGGGTTCGGTCCCCAGCTCCGAAAAAAAGAACCAAAAAAAAAAAAAAAATTTACTGCTACATCCGAAGACTCCCAAGAGCACTCATTCCGGGAAGACATTGAAAAGGGATCTGGGCTGTTCTACTGGGCAAAGCTGCAGTGGTGAATGCTGCTGGCATTCCTAGGACTAGAAGTTGAGCCTTCTGCTCTCCCCTTATATAATCCATACAGAACCTCAGACAGTGAAAACCTTTTAATAGAGATGACGCCAAAGTTGCCCCTTTATCCTGATGCCACCAGCTGACCCACAAACGGGTTTTCATAGACACTTCAACTCCACATAGTTGGTCAAGGCCAGCTATGGTAGGGTTATTTTGGGGTCATCACAGGGCTCAGGCCGGTTGGGGAGGCAGGACTCCGATTCTAGGCCACTGCCAGGCCTTAGGGCAGCCCCCGGGGTGGGGAAACACAGTATGGGAGCAGGACACAGCCGGAGTCCCTGGGCCTGCAAGGAAGCTGGGGCTGTCTGGTTCTCAGACTCTTGGACATTCAGGCACCGCTGGGATGCTGCTGAGAACGGAGTGGGGGCTGCAGGGCTGGATCTAGCCTGGGGCCAAGGGAGAAAATGGGGAGCTCGGCTGGTTCCACAGGGGAGGGTCACAACGGCAGCGGCCTGCAGGTTTGGTGTGGTTTGGCTGAGGCTGGAAGCACAGGGAGGCCTTCTACCGGGAAATTAGATGGCGGCTCTGTAGGCAAAGGGCTTCTCTATGGCTCCCCAGGGCGAATCTGGATGAAACGTTTTAAGACATTTATTGTCATGGTGAAAAGTGGATGAGTAAAACTGTACCACACTTCTCAGAATGGTCTCTGGAAAGGAAAGTTCATTGGCTAAACCTCCAAGCCTTTAGGTACCTCATTAAAATGGAGATGTCTTGAGCCTATGTGACATTATGGTCACTCCTCTACCTGTGGAGGGGCTTGGGGCATTGCCTTTATATGACTGAGGGCCACAAATCTATGGAGGGCTGTGGCTAGTGACGAGGCCTGACTTCCCGGAAGTCAGATGAAACGCCTACTGTCCCTTCAGGGTTACCGGGGTTTCTAGCCTTAGGACCCAGGCTGCCTTTCATGGTCCCACAAGCTATGATTTTCCTGCTTCAAGTTATGACCCCATTCCCCCTCTGAGTTTCCCTTTTGTCCAACCACAACTTAGTATTACACTCACTTCCTCAAGGCCCAGGAAATGTCATGGAAGGGTAAGCAGAAAGACTGTGGGAGCTAAGGTCATGGTGGACCAGGGCAACAGTGTCTTCTGGGTATGACAGGGTCGTCACGCACTCACAGCGCTGTGGTTGCCTGCACAAAATCTGCAAAAGGAAAAGCCAGTGAACATTCCAGCACGGATGGGGGAGGGGCATATGGGCCCCAACCTCTTCCTGAGGAGTTATTGACAGTTGATGGTTGCTGGGGAAGGGAGAGTCACTTTACTGTAGGGATGTAGTGTCTGGGAGGTGGACCATGCTCTGGTGGTTGGCCCATATCCAAGTGAATATGGGCTGTACAGTTGGATCCAGTCAGGTATTAAATAAGGGATGGAGAGATGGCTCTCTGTTTAAGAACATTTGTTGTTCCTGAAGAGAATTCCAGGTTGGTTCCCAGCACCCACGTGGCAGCTCACAACCATATTGCGAGCATAATTCTCAATACATATTAACACTTAGAAATTCTGAGCCACCTTTTCCCTTTTCTTGTTTTTTTTTTTTTTCTTTCTTTTTTTCGGAGCTGGGGACCGAACCCAGGGCCTTGCGCTTCCTAGGTAAGCGCTCTACCACTGAGCTAAATCCCCAGCCCCCCTTTTCTTGGTTTTTATGGTACTGGAGCCTCGCACATGCTAAGCAAGCATGCTGTCACGGAGCTACAACCCAGGAGGATTTCATGCCCACTTCAGACTTCTGAGGATACTAGGAACACACATGGTGCACAGACACACACACATGTAGGCATGGTTGGGAGTCTCTGGGAAGAGGTGAGGAGGAGAAACACAATTGGAATACATTGTGTGCATGTTTGAACTTTCCAAAGAACAAATACAAATATTACATTACATAAATAAGTACTACCTAGACTTTTTTAAAAAAAAACAACCCACAACTTGAAGATTCTCTATACTTTCTCTAAATGATCCTTCATTCATGATTTCTTAGTAAGTTGTATTAAATAGCTTTCAAACTTTGGTTTATTTCTCTTTATTTTGTTTCTTTCTTTTCCTCCCTCCCCTTCCTCTTTTTCTCCCTTCCTCCCCTCCCCCTCTCCCTTCCTTCCTTCCTTTCTCCCTTCTTTTCTTCCTTCCTTCCTTTTCTTTCTTTTTCCTTCCCTCTGTTTCTCCCTCCCTCCCTTCCTTCGTTCGTTCGTTCGTTCCTTCCTTCCTTCCTTCCTTCCTTCTTTCCTTCCTTCCTTTCCTTTTTAGAGACACAGTAGCCTACACTGGCCTTTAACTTAAGGCAATTCCCCTGCCTCAGTTCCCCACTTCCCAGGGACTAGAGTTACAAGTACGACTCACCACATCTAACTTTTCAAACTCATCTTGACAGTGTTGACATCATTTTCGTTGGCTGATAATAGGTCTGTCATCGATCATAACGATATTATAACATTAATGGTATATCTGGCTTTAGCCGTGATTAGGGCCACCGCAGTCAGCTTCAGTACAACAAACTTTGCTCTACTGTGACTGGAATCAGCCACATACGTGAAAAAGTGATAAATATTGTTGACTTCTGTTTAAATCTTGGTCTTTGGACCAGATGTCATGGCAGCTCCAATCTCTGTGCTTGAGAGGCAGAGGCAAGCAGATTTCGAATTCAAGGCCAGCCTAGCCTGGGCAACACAAAGAGTTCCACTCCATCCTGAGCAAGACCCTCTCTCAAAGAAGTAAATACATAAAAATGATGTCTTGAGAAGGCTGGAGGTCAGAAAACACAATTTCAAGGTTTTGAGTGGCTTTCCATTTTGGAAGCCACAGGGACCCAAATGCACTCTCGTGGTTCCTAATCTCAGTATTTCCGATGGCTTGCTTCCAATGGGAGCCAAACACCCTTGTTGACACAGAGACATACTTTGAGAAACCCTACTTTGCTCTCCAGCAGGTTTACAACACTCTGGGAGATGAGTCGCCCTTGATCATCATTTAGCTGCTGAGTTGGTGAACACCCACGTTCCTATTGCCACATTCTACGAATGTTCTCTTGTTTGCTCTTCAAAATGGCAGCGTCTCCTGGGCAAGCCCCTCTCTATTTGCTGTGCACCACACAGCCCTTCTCACCCTCAGTTAGTGACCTTACTCGTAACCAGAAAAATAGAAGACAATTGAGACAATCATTTGGGAAATGTCCTTCTTTCCTTGGACAGCTGTGACGAGATGCCCACAATGCCCACAGCTGTCTACTCCTCCCCTCCTGCGTTTATACCACGCTCAGATCCCCAGCTGTCCTTTCATAATCTTTGTGTATTTCTAATCTAGTCCTTGTTCTGCCCCTCACTGAAAGAGATGCCTTAAGCCAGACTCTAAAACCTCATGAAACCCGGCACTCTGTGCTCTCCCTGCTGAGATTCTGATTATAAAGATAGGGCACACCTTGGCACAGGGAGCAACAAACTCGGTCTTAACTTACCAATGGTCAGCTCCTACTCAGGGTTGCTGTTCTCTGCTTCACTTTGTGGATCTGGACCCCACAATTGGCACTTCCTTTCCTCCCATCTGGGTCATAATGCAAGCTCACCTAAATAGAGCTCACCATTAAACACTTTTCCTGTCACAACTTCCTGCCTCTCTAGTTTCCAGTCACATCCCTACTTTCCCTCCCTTCAAAACAAACTCAGAGGCTAGGGAGTTTGTTCAGCAGTTAACAGCTCTTGCTTTTTTTCCAGAGGACCTGAGTTGAGTTGCCAAAAACAGAGGTATCTGATGTCTTTTTCTATTCTCTATAGGCATCACACACACACACACACACACACACACACACACACACACACACACAGAGGCAGGACATTCATACATATAAAAATTAATATAAAAATTTTTATTAAAATAACTCAAGTTCTCAGGGCTAAATTTCAGATGGCCTTTTGTTCGCCTTTTTTTTTTTTTAAACAGATTTTATTATGTTGGTCAAGCTGACCTTGAGCTGATTGATAATCCTGAAATTACAGGCCTGCATCACTTGCCTGGCTCCAAGAACCTATTTGGTGTTACCTGGATACTCATAAGGTATCTCAAATGGAGTAAGTTCCAAACAAGAGTATGGATATGTGCTAAAGCAAACAAGGAAACAAACAAACAAACAAAAATCCCAAATTTCCCCCAATATGCCATATAGGAACCTTTGCTAGAAATTGCACAATTGTTTATGTTAAAACTGATGATAAAGGACTGTCACCAGAATGTCACTGAATGTGCTGACTCCTTGACCTTTCCTTCCCCAACCTCCAGAACTGTGAAAAAGTAATTTAACAAAGTAATAAAAAACAAAACTAAGCCCATTATTATTCTTCCTTTTTGACTTCCTCTCCCACATTCATTCCATTACTGACTCCACCATCCTTTCCTGCCAATTTATTCTCGAAGCTACATGTGATGTCAGCTTTACATGTCAGCTCTACACAACCAGGGAAGAGTCTCACTGATGCATTAATCTAATTGGGGTTGCCCTGTGGGTGTATCTTCAAGGGATTGTCTTAATCAAGCTAATGAATGTGAGAAGGCCCAGCCTACTGTGGGAAGCACCATTCCCTATGCAGGAGGTCCGGAACCTTACAAGAGTGGAGAAATGAAGTGGCGTGTAAGTGATCAAGTGAGCATCAATGTATTGACTTCTCTCTGCTCTTGACTGTAGATGTCCTAGGTCCCCTCAAGCTTCCACTGCTGTAACTCCTGTGTAGTGATGGACTGTAATCTGGAATTTTTAGATAAAATGGAACCTTTTCCCGTAAGTTGCCTTTTGTTGGGGTGGGTATTCCATCATGGCAACAGAAATGAAATTAAGACATCACTCTTTTCTCCATCCTGGACCATGCTAATTGCCCCCTGAGTACCTGTAGTCTCTCATCTGACTTCCTTGCCTCTCCTCTCACCATCTGCTTTTCACAGCTACATGACTACCAAAATTAAAATAACAAACTCTCCTTTCCCCTGCTTAACAACTCTTCTCACTTTTCTCTTCTTTTCTTCTCTTTCTTCTCTTCTCTTTTGGACTACAGAAAGGACCCAGGACGTTGTAAATCATAGGCATATACTCTACCATCAAGCTGCAGTTCTAACTCTATTTTTGTATTTATCTTAAAAAGCATCTCACTAAATTACCTAGACTGGTCTTTAGTTCTACGTTACCCAGGCAGGCCTTGAACTTAGGATCCTGTTGTCCTAAGTAGTTGGGATTACAATACTGTGGTATTACACTGATCTCTGAAACCTTTCCTAGCAAGCTCCTCACACACCAGTGAAAATATCTGGATCTTACTATGACCTGTAAGATACTACAAGGTCTGACATATGTCCACTGTTCCAGAGCCACCCGCCTTTCACCATATGCCTCACTGAATGCACTCAGGGCCCAGCAGTCTCTCTGCTCTGTGAAGTGTCCAAGCCTGTTGAGCCACTGGTATGATGCTAGGCAGGGAAGTCCTTTCCTTGTGATCATCTGGTCACAGTTCCTGTGTAAGTGAGCCCTTCCTACACCCCATGAGGTAACACTCCTCCCTGTGGGTGTTAAGAACATGTAGGAGGGACTCTTTTGAACACAACGATTGGTGTGCTTCTGACATCTCAGGACAGAATGGGAGAGAAGGTGGTAAATGTCTAGATACCACGCAATATATGGTCAGACTCTCATCAAACCCTAGTGAAAGACTGTCCTTCCATATTGCCCAGTGTCGAACGTTGTGCGGTGCTAGACAGCCTCACAGGGAAAGAAACCCGTGCCAAGAATCCTGTTATAGAGCTCCAGACACTTACTGGCTAAGCATTCTTTGCTGAGTTTTAACATCCATTTCTGGAGATGATGCAGTGGTCACTTGTATTGATAAGAAAAAAAAAATCATGTATTGGGTTGGTCCGATGTTGCCTGATTCTGACCTGGTTAAATACCAGCTCCTGAAATCTGGTTGACCCAGATGAGCAGATCTTCCTGTCATACACCAAGCAATGCTATGCAAACCTTGCTCCCCAATTTAACTGGTCAATAAAAGGCTAGAGCCTGTGATTGAGCAGTGGACAGAGAGAGGTAAGACTTGAGGATTGAGAGAGGGGGCTACAGGAAGAGAGAGGGAGAAGTACAATGAGGTGGAGCTGGACCTTGAGCTCATGGCCAGGGAAAACAGCAAGTAATACAGGAAAATATGGCTGGGAAATCAGTTAGAATACCTCCAAATCTGCCCAATCCAGGCTTGCAGTTTGCAAATAATACCTGGATCGTGCGCCTTTCGCACAGGCTAGCTGGGATTATGAGTAATCACTATGAAGCATTACCCAGAGCTGTTCACTATGGAGGTCACCCTGTCATGAAAGGACCATGCTTCCTGCTGGCATTTGAGCTGCTGGTGGCACGCCTAGAATCAGTGGGCGAGTGTAGCTATCGCATCCATGGTGATTCGGTGTGTGGAAGAAAACATCAAACAGTTCCATCTCGTCTTCAGGTACAGTCATGCCTGTCCTGTGCATACGGAATTAAATCTTCCATGACTGTCTCCCATCTCCCCCTTTTATTGCAGATGGAAATATAATACATACATGTATATGCATATACTTACGTGTCTGTACATACACACTAATGTGTCCTTGAGTTGTGGGCATAGGCAGATGTAGGGAGCCATTCTGAGCTATGCAGTCACAGGGCACTCAGCCCTAAGGTGGCTGCTGTAAGATTATGAGATTGTTGGACAAAAGCCTCTCCCAGGAAGATTCCAGGAGCAATCACAGGATGTTTCAGCCTGAGCAAACACTGGATGTCCCTGAGCAGATTCCTGAGAAGGGGTCGACCTTTTCAAAGAACATGTTCCCTGAAGACTGTTGCCTCTTTGTTTAAGGAGGATATCTTGCAGTTTAGTGAATCACCTGATATCCTTGGGCACTTCCCAGTACTCCCCCACCCTAAGCTTCAGTTCCTGCTTCAATTCCTGCTTCAGAGCTTTAAATGCTGTGCATTCCTCTCAATAAACGAGACCTTGACAACAGAACCTTGCTTGGTCTCCTTCTTTTCTCCCCCACTTGACCCTCAGGTATCACCTCTTCAGAACCCTGAATAACTGGACCTGCTGGACGGGTCAAGTGGCGCCCGAACAGGGACCTGAAGCACGGCCAACTACCGGACGACGGAGACAGGAGATCTGCGGAGAGATTGAGGACTCTTCAGGCCGCATCGCTCTTGTGTCACTGGAGAGGGAGGTAAGACCGGTCGAATAATTGTCGTTCCATTGTCATGGGGAAGGTATTGTCTACGGAAGCTTGTTTCATAGGAGAGATCAAGCGTTCACTCAGGGAGAGAGAAATAAGAGTTAAGAAAAAGGATCTGATAAAATCCTTTTGTTTTGTTGATGAAAAATGTCCTTGGTTAATTTTAAGCAGCCCCGATATTCACCCCCTTACTTGGAATAAGGTTGGTCAGGACATTAATAAGCTCTTGAAAGCTGGTGAACCAGTGTCCGCGGCTTTTTTCAGTTACTGGGGTATCATTAGAGACATTATAATAGATGCTGAGAAAGGAGGCGAGAGTGCCTGCCTCTTAGCTGTTGCAGAGGATTTCTTACAAGCTTCGTGGCCGCCATCACAAAACGGGGAGCCGCATTCTCCTTGCTCTTCCATTGAGTTTTGTCTTGGTGTCCTAAATGTGGCTGTGAGTAAAGGCTGTCGGCTGGCGGGGCTGAAATACCAAGGAAGGAGTAGAAACGAGGGTTGACGTTTGGGGGAAGGGTTAGAGAGGTGCTAGTCAGAGGGCACGAGCTTTCATTTAGACGGAAGACCTGCTTCAGGATACTGCACACATGGTGACCACCGTCTGTAACACGATGTATTCTCTATCGATATTAAGGGTCCTTTTATTTTTGAACTCAGTCCCCTTCCCTCATTTAATGACAGTTGGAGACAGTGTTTCACTATATACCGTAGGCAAGTTTTGAATTTGAGATCTTGCCTGCTTCGATCCTTCCAATTCTGGGGTCAGAGGTAACAAACTCTCCTTTAGATCCATGTGCCTATGAAGGAACTTAGTCCATGGTATTCTTCTGTCACCTCCCAGCAGTCACTGGGCCCCAGAGTAGTCAGTCTCATTGTCTTCAGAAGAACCGAAGATGTAGGCTGGAACTGAAGATGTGGCTTTGCATCCCACCACACATGCTCAGAAGAGAGCTGGGAAAGTTTCCCACCATTAGTAATACTCCAGGCCGAGCTGGAGAGATGGCTCAGTGGTTAAGAGCACAGACTGCTCTTCCAGAGGTCCTGAGTTCAATTCCCAGCAACCACATGGTGGCTCACAACCATCTGTAATGAGGTCTGATGTCCTCTTCTGGTGTGTCTGAAGACAGCTACAGTGTACTCATATAATAAATGAATCTTTAAAAAGAAATAATAATAATACTCCAGGCCCCACATTCTCGAAGTTCTCTTAGAGGTACAGACACAATTTGTGGCTTAACTGGCTCAGCCTGGCAGTGTGGTTTGTCAGGGTCTCCAGAATAGATATGAAAATGTAGTTTTTGGAACAACTGGACAAGGTGACCTGGGTGACGGCTCAAAGCGAACAGCATGGTATTGGGCGGAGAGTCATTGATCCTACAGTACTCTAAGCCCAGGGGCTGCCTGCTGCCTCTTCTTGTTGAGCTCAAAGAGACCAGGGAACTGAGCTCTCTCAGGAGGCTTGCTCAGAGTCTCAGAGTCAGAAAGTCCCACTGACCAAGGTTCAGACACTATGACTGATACTTTAAGTCTGATTCGTTGTGTGGCTGGACCCCAAAGAGAGTCTCCAAAAGGGTCAGGCTCATGGGATGAACATTCTGGGCAGGCAGAACAATTCAATACAGCCTGCAATGTCTCTAGTGGGGGTTCTTCATCAAACCCCTCTTCCCCTGCAAAGGAGGCATGGGCATGGGGAGGACCAGGCTTTCTTTTTTTCTTTTTTTCGGAGCTGGGGACCGAACCCAGGGCCTTGCGCTTGCTAGGCAAGCGTTCTACCACTGAGCTAAATCCCCAACCCCAGGACCAGGCTTTCACTATCATCCTCAGACTTTCATATTCACACTGGGAAGGCTTTAGTGTGCTTTAGGGAGCAATAGTGAGGGAGGCTCCAGAGGAGGGATCACCTACACTCTCTTCCCCAACAGACCGTGCTTCACAGGGCTTCCAGACTCACGATGGTGGATCTGCAGGGAAAAGAGTCCAGAGCCAGATTCGGTGAGCAGGGTACCCAGAATCCCAGAAGGGTCAGGAGTGACTTCAGGATCTAAGACACTTAGAGGACATCATATCCTTGAATGTTTGCACTGGTGTAGTGTGTCGTGGTGCATATCTGTAGTCCAAACATTTTGAAGATTGAGGCAGGAGATCAAGAGTTCAAGATCAGCTGGGCTACGTCCTGTGTTTGAGCCCACAGCCATCTGGCTACATAGTAAGACTCTCTCAGAAACAGAAACAAATGCCTAAATAGGTCAGGAAATAAATATCCCTATGGAATGAGCTGTAATAGAAAAATGGCCAGGTTTGGTAGTATGTGTCAGTAATCCCAGCACTCAGGAGGATGAGGCAGGAGGATTGTGGTGAGTTCAAGGCTGGAAAACCTCAGAAACCTAACTCCACCAAAACAACAACAAAAGGCCACAGGATTTGCTGAGAAATTTTTAATGTTCTATGTTCATCAAGTAGCTCGGTGTAATTGTGCATTTCATTTAGTAACGAAACACATTGAGTAAAGCATTTCATCTTACATTGTGCGTCTGTCACTGAGGGAGAACCAGGACAGGAGCGCAAGACAGGGGCCATGGAAGAACTCTGCTTACTGGCTTGCTTTCTGCTGTCTTTCTTTCTTTCTTTTTTTTTTTTTTCCTTTTTTTTCGGAGCTGGGGACTGATTCAGCTCTGGCCCACCAGCCTAAGGATGGTGCCGCCCACAGTGGGCTGGACCCTCCTATATCAATCATCAATCAAGACAACCCTACATAGGAACCACTGCAGCCCAACCTGAAGGAGGCACTTCTTTAGTCCAGCTTCTCCCTCTTCCCAGGTGCCCGTGAGTTGTGTCAAGTGGACAATAAAGACTCACCAGGAGAGGCAGTAAGGGCACGGCGCGTCATAGTCTGATATCTCAAACCAGATATGGGCATGAGGATCATACTGGGCAGCTCTACTTGTTGCAAATGGCTTGAAAAGAGGTGAGCAAAGGGAAGTCCTCATCTGCTACTTCTTACACCAGACCTTACTACATGTCGGATATCACACTTATTGCATGTTCATTCCAGGTAAGTCTCAGAACTCTAGTACAAAAAAATTATCTTTATTTTAAAGATGGGAACATAAGGCAGAGGAAGGTGGGGCACACTTTTAATCCCAGGCAGAGGTGGTTGGATCTCTGTGAGTTCAAGGCTAGCCTGGTCTACAGAGTGAGTTTCAGGTCAGTCAAGGATACACTGTGAGACTCTATCTTAAAAATCAGGCCGTCCTTGAAAAAGGATGGGAAATTCAGGCAGAGAAAGTTGCTCAGAGTCCTACAGATGATAGGTGGCAATGCTGTGTTTGGATATGTCCAGCTTTGATGTTCATGCAGACTCTCCTTTGACATGTGCTGGTTTTGGCTATGTCCAGAGACATCATCACAGAGGTCTCGGGGTAGATGTCTGGGAGCGGGGAGGATCATGACTTCATGACAGCTTGGTCTATGTAGTAAAGCCCTCTCTGGAAAAAAAAATAGTAAAGCAAAGATTAGGCAGGCAAAATTCCTTTGGATTGAAAAGAAAAAAAGAACTGTAGCAGCATTGATCTTGGATGCTCTAAGCCTTCTTTGATGATGATGATGATGATGATGATGATGATGATGATGATGATGATGATGATTACTAGTGTTAGTTTACTTTTGTGTGTGTGTATTTTTTTTCTTTTGAGACAGGATTTCTTTGTGTAGCTGTGGCTGTCCTGATATTTACTCCATAGACCAGGCTGGCCTTGAACTCAAGACACCCGCTTGCCCAGAGTGCTGGGATTAAAGGCATGCACCACCACCACCACCACCGTCTGGCTTCAGCTTTTTGTTTTTAGTAGTTTAATTTTTAAAATTTTTATTTATTTAAGGCCTGGTGAGATTGCTCAGTGGGTAAAGATGGTTGATTCAGTCCCTGGGAGCCAAAGGGTAAAGGAAAGAAAGTAAACCAACTAGCCAACAAACAAGTGAAATAAACAGAAATATTTTTATTATTGAGTGCAGCCATAGCTCTCCATGCTGAGGTGGTATCTCTCTTGTTCCTGTTGACCTGCAGACTGTAACCCTGCCGCCTCCCAAACTTCTAAGCCTCTGGGGCATTTTCCTCTTCCCACCTTGCTTGCATCTTGCCCTAGGAGCTTCTGCCCTAGGAGATCATGTGTACCACAGATCTGCCTATCTCTATGCATTCTGGGAACTAACCTCAGACAGTGCTATGCATTCTGGGATCTGACCTCAGGCGGCGCTATGCATTCTGGGAACTGACCTCAGGCGGCGCTATGCATTCTGGGAACTGATCTCAGGTGGCAGCTTACCTAGCTAGTCTTTTACCCATTTTTCCTGGCCCAGGCTCTGGTTCTTTTTGTTTTGTTTTTAAGACCGTGAGTCACGATTCAATATAGACTCAAAAAATTGAATAGTCATGAAAAAGTTGGTAATAGTGAAGGATTTTTAAACACTCAACGAACAAAAATTAAGAATAAAACCTCTAGTGAATCCAAGGTGTTTCTGGCTCTGCTTGCCGTATCATATCAAAAACCTGACACAACCTTGACTCTGAACACACTGTGTCCATATGTGTTCTGGCATGTTGTCACACTGTGCACCGCCTGACACACCTCAGCCCAGAGTTGAACCTATAGATTATCGATTACAGTGCTTGCACTGCACATAAACGGTCTCTGCTTTTTTATAGAAACAGAACAGTTTAAATATACAAAGGCTTTACCTATTCCCTTACCATCATTCCGTAGCATGGGAAACATTGTATGATTATTGTATAAGATTGTATTATGTTAGGATGGCTGACTTTTGAAATTGCTGCTTGAGTCTGAGGAAGTGGCTCATTGGCTAAAGCACCAGAACCCACATAAATGCTGGGTGGATGTGGCGGCCCATCCGTAATTCCAGTATTGGGTAGACAGAAGTAGAGCTGTGGGAATTGCTGGAGCAAGCTGGATGTCTAGAGTAGCCATACAAGTTCAATTGAGAGGCCCTGCCTCAATGAACAAAATGTAAATAATCAAAGAGGACTCTACACATCAGTCTTGGCCCTACACAGACACACACAGATACAAACACACACACACACACACACAGACAAGCATACATGTGCACACATGCATGTACACACATGTACACACACACTCTCACACACATACTCACAAATGCATATATATACACACATGCATAGAGACACAGACATGCATACACACGTTCACATGCATGCACATACATGTGCATACACATACACACATGCACACACTTATGCATGCATGCACATACATGCACACACACTCATACATGCAAACACACATGCACACATCACTCTCACACATTCACACATGCGTATATACACATACATGCATGCATACATACACACAAGCATACACTGGCAATATTCATGCATCTATATACAGGCATGAATGATTACAGCAATATACACGTGCATCTGTAGAAAGTATTGCTTAGCGGCTAGGGAGATGGCTCAGTCAGTAAAGTATTTGCCGCACAAACATGACAAGCACGAGGGCCTTCATTTAGGTCCCTATCATCTACATACAGTCAGGCATGGCAGCAAGCACGAGTAACCCCAGTGCTGGCTAAGCGAAGACAGGGAGAGTCCCGGGGGCTTATTGGCCAACCAGTAGACTCCAGGTTCAGCGAGAGACCATGTCTCAAAAAAGTAAGGTGGAAGGGGCTGCCCTTCCAGAGGAGCTGGGCTCAATTCCCTGCACCTACATGGCAGCTCACTGCTGTTTGTAACGCTAGTCCTAGGGGATCTGATGCCCTCTAGTGGCCTCTGTAGGCACGGACATGTAGGCAAAGCACTCATGCCATAAACGTGGGTAAGAGGAAGCATGATTGGGAAGGATGCTTTCTACCTTAATGAGCTTTTCTGTTGCTGTGGCAACACCATGATTAAAAGCAAACCCGGGAGGAAAATGTTCATTTTAGCTCGTGAGTTTCACGAAAGGAAGTCAGGGCAGACCCTTGGAGACCAGGACTGAAGCAGAGAGCATGGAGGAGTGCCGCTTCCTGGGTTAGACCCTCAGGCTTGCTCAGCCTGCTTGATTGTTTGCCCAGAGATGGCGGGGCGGTGGCATTTCTTAGCTGAGGTTCCCTCTTCTCGGATGACTGTGGCTTGTGCTAAGGTGACCAAAAACCCAAACAATAACAACAAGTCCTACACAAACAACAAAGCAACCAGGACACCCTCTCCACGTGAATGAACACAGATAGCTCACATACATACACATGCTATCTACAAAACAATATTTAAAACTTGGAGACTACTTTAAAAGTTGCTGTTGCAGTTGCTAACTGGGGTGTTATAAAAATTCCCTTATCAGGGGCTGGGGATTCAACTGAGCTGAGTATCAGAGCTCAGCTCCCAACTCCCAGAGTGCAGAAATTGCAAAGGCACATTTATTCTGAGTTAGGCATTTATTCCTACCACCTTTATGTACCTTCAGATGCAATTTTTCTATTAAATATTACAGGAATAGTCCCTTGGGTTCCACTTTAATGGAGAAAAGCATCTCTTAACATCATCTGCATTTGGCTAGCCATCTCAAATCATTTGATTAGGCTTCTTTGACACATGCTGAAATGAAATGTGCCACTATCCAAGACGCAGAGTGAGTCATGCTTGGGAAATCACACTTAGTGACTGTGTTCCCTTCTGCTCACACCGTGGAGGCATTCAGCAGCCATGCTTCCAACCCTGTCTGCACTGGACATTCATTCTGACCTTGGAGAAACAAGTGTGTTCACTGTCTTCCTCCCTGAAAGAGAAATTAAAAACGACTCAGTACATATTTCCCCCTCCCAGTTCCAAGTCTGCTTTCTGGACATCCTGTCTGGACATAAAAACACAACCTCAGATTTGAGTCTGTTATTGGTAAGGACTTCCAGACACTGGGAAGCAACTTCTTCCTGCCACAATCCCCACCCCTCCAGAGAGAGGGAGAGAAGGGTGTGTGGGGGGGAGGCAGAGAAGAGAGAGAGACAGAGAGACAAAGAGACAGAGATAGAGACAGAGAGACAGAGACAGGGAGAGACAGAGATACAGAGACAGAGAAACAGAGACACACAAAGAGAAGACAGACAAACATACACACACAGATACAGAGATAGAGACAGAGACAAAGACAGACAGACAGACAGACAGACAGAGAGAGAGAGAGAGAGAGAGAGAGAGAGAGAGAGAGAGACAGAGAGAGCAAGAATTAGACCCATAAATTTCAAACGGTTCTTTCAAAAAAAGGTCCAGCTACCTCAAGTCCTCAAGTAATACCTTTATCTATATAATGGGAACCCCCTCTAGCAAAGGAAATGGAAAATTTCCCACACTATTATAACACGTCTACAGGAAGGCTCTGGTTACATTCCAGAATAAAAGATGGCTAGACATAGCTGTCAGTTCTGCAGCAATAAGAATCACTTACGAGAATAAAGCTTCTCTCTGGACTGTGGAATTGTGAGTTATATAGATAGCCACTTTTTTTCTGATTTCTTTTTGGCATTATTTTATTGATTCTTTGTGAATTTCGCATCATGTACTCCAATCCCACACATCTCCCTGAACCCTTATATTTGCCTTCTGCCCTTGCAATCTTCCCTCTGCCCACAAAAGAGGGTAGACTAAAAAGGATCTTGTCATAGAAGCTGTAGCGTGTCCCACAGTGTACCCCTTTGTCACACACCTTTACTTGCAAATGTTCATGCGATGAGTCATTGGTCAGGTTCAAGGCTTCTGTTATGCTATCTACACTGGATCCTCACAGGGACACCTCTCAGATATCCTGTTGTTGCTGTGTGTCATGGAGATCCTGCAGCTTTGGATCTGTAGGACTGGCCCTTTCACTTGCTCCAGCAGATTATAGATGGGGTAGATGTTGGGGTGGGGCCAGTTCTCCCACCCTCAAGCCCCCTCCCCTGGTGGCTCACTCCAAGCCCTGGGGTCTGTCTTTTGTGCTGTCCAGGTAGGACCCATGTTCCTGAGTGCTGCAGCCAGTGAGGGTCAGGTTTTCTGATTTAATGCAGAGACCTAAATATGACTATTATTCCAAGCATGGAAACTAAAACGTGATCTTTCTTTTGGAAGTTATATATTAAGATTGTTTAAGCAAGTTAAAACTCTTCAGCCACACTTGTGGGCTTTTCTTTTCTTTTTTTTTTTAAGTTGAACCACTTTCTTTTGTTCCTAAATGACTTTTTGCAGTGGCCCACACCAGTAAGAAAAACTCACTTTACTCTGAGGGCCTAATTAAATCAGTTGGAAGTTATTCAACTGCTTCAGGAGAGCCACTTTTCTATAGTCTTGTGTGTCATAACCTATTGGCATCCTCGCTGCTGCCCGGCCCCCCTCCCCTGTCCTCCACAAAACCATGAAAGTCCAGGTTCTACAGCAAGAATGTCTCCATCAGCTTGCTGTTAGACTAGAAAGCATAATGACTCGTTGACAGGGCAAAGGAACGAGATAGGCAGTCTTTACTGCCTCACAAAGGTTATGGAGTTTTCAGTGTCTTTAAAATCACATTAAAGACTCAGAAGACCAGGGCAGCTGCTGTGTGATACTGTCTTCTAGGCACGGTGGGGGATGTGCCACTGATCAAGTCCAGCAATACGTTTACCTAAAAAGGGCTTTCGTCATGACTATGGCAGTTGAGATGCAATGTGGATGGAGAAAAATTCACAAGACCTCACTATCAGAGTTCACTCAATACAAAGCTAGAATAATCGAGGATAGGGAAGAGGAATTACCTCCCTCAGACTGGCCTGTGGGCATTTTAAATTAGTAATTGATGTAGGAGGATCCAGCCCATTGTGAGTAGTACCATCACTAGGAAGGTAGACCTGGGCTGTGTAAGAAAGGTAGCTGAACTTGAAATAAGCCAGCAACAAAGATAGTAATAGTAATAGTAATAATAATAGTAATAGTAATAGAAATAATAGTAATAGTAATAATAGTAATAGTAACAGTAACAATAGTAATAGTAATAATAATCAGAATAGTAATAATAGTAATAGTAATAGAAATGATAGTAATAGTAATAATAGAAATAGTAATAGTAATAATAGTAACAATAGTAATAGTAATAATAATCAGAATAGTAATAATAGTAATAGTAATAGTAATAGAAACAATAGTAATAGAAATAATAGTAATAGTAATAATAGAAATAGTAATAATAGTAATAGTAATAATAATAGTAACAACAGTAATAACAATAATAATGGAATAGTTATAATAGTAATAGTAATAGAAATAATAGTAATAGTAATAATAATAGAAATAATAATACTAGTAATACTAGAAATAGTACTAATAGCAATAGAATCATAATAGGAATAGTAATAATAATAGAAATAATAGCAATAGTAATAATAATAGTAATATAGCAATAGTAATAATAGAAATAGTAATAATAACAATAACAATAACATTAAAATAGTAGTACTCATTGTTCCTCCATGGCCTCCACTTCAAATTCTGCACTCGGATTCTTCCTCAGCTATTCTCAATGATAGTAGTCTGTGAGATGAAATAAACCCTTTCCTCCCCAAGTTGCTTTTGGTTGTAATGTTTTATTACAGCAATGGGAAAGCAAACTAAAGGGCCCATGCCTCCATGAGAAGCTTCAGGCCATTAGTGAGGGAGGGAGAACCATTTTTCCCAGGAATGAGTCCCCTGATACATTATCCATTCTCAAGTCACCAGTCCTAAATACGTATACATATGTGCAACACTAACTGTGTGTGTGTGTGTGTGTGTTCTAGATATGGTGGAGATGTGCAAATCTGACAATATGTTTTCCTGAACAAGACTTATATAATGACCATGGCAGTTCACACACACACATACACACACACACACACACACACACACACACACACACACACACGTAATAACAAGTCTAGAAGAACAGGTCATTAGTTTTAGAGGGAGTGGGAGGTATGGTAGTAGTTGGAGGGACATCGAAATTATGTAAAATGATGTTCATATTTGAAATTTTCAAAAACATACTTGAGAACAGAAACAAAAATAAACCCCATTTAATGTCTAGGTGCCAGGAGTACTAGGTAGTAAGAAAACCAGTCTACAGCACGGGAAGTGGCTTCACACTGAACAAGGGAGTTTTTTTTTCCCCTTGACCACTTTGATCAACATCAGTCCCCTGTGCCGATTTTCCAGGAAGCTTTCGGTTAAACAAAACACGCCTCCTAGAGTAACAGAACCGCATCAAAGGGTGCTCTCACAGGGTTAATGTAGTTTATAAATGATCGTGTGCTGGGTAAGAATTTCTTAGTTTGGGGAGCTAACGGCCTGATGCTCTAGTTTGTCCCCGCCCCTCACCAGATGGTCTGCACAATATGAAACTTTGAAACTCCCGTTTCCAAGCAGTACCTCAATATGTCCTCTAGGTGTCGCCAGTGACCACCATTAGAGGAGAGCTCTAAGAAACGCATTACACATTCTTTTAATCTTGAGGTGATCTGTTAAACATATGATACTATGTATGTATCATATTTATATATGTAAAAACATTCATCTTAGGTCAGACCCTGATTATCACCACCCCCACTTCCTTCTCTTACCCACTCCTTTTTCCTTTGTTCTCTCCCCTAAGTACCAAGATAACCTTGAATTTGCTATGTAGTTGAGGGTGACCTTGAACTCTTGATTCTCCCGGATCCGCCTCTGACGTGCTGAAATGACACGTGTACACCACCGCACCTGTTTTTTTTTTTTTTTTTTTTTATTAACTTGAGTATTTCTTATATACATTTCGAGTGTTATTCCCTTTCCCGGTATCCGGGCAAACATCCCCCTCCCCCTCCCCTTCCTTATGGGTGTTCCCCTCCCAACCCTCCCCCCATTGCCGCCCTCCCCCCACCAGTCTAGTTCACTGGGGGTTCAGTCTTAGCAGGACCCAGTGCTTCCCCTTCCATTGGTGCTCTTACTAGGATATTCATTGCTACCTATGGGGTCAGAGTCCAGGGTCAGTCCATGTATAGTCTTTAGGTAGTGGCTTAGTCCCTGGAAGCTCTGGTTGCTTGGCATTGTTGTACATATGGGGTCTCGAGCCCCTTCAAGCTCTTCCAGTTCTTTCTCTGATTCCTTCAACGGGGGTCCTATTCTCAGTTCAGTGGTTTGCTGCTGGCATTCGCCTCTGTATTTGCTGTATTCTGGCTGTGTCTCTCAGGAGCGATCTACATCTGGCTCCTGTCGGTCTGCACTTCTTTGCTTCATCCATCTTGTCTAATTGGGTGGCTGTATATGTATGGGCCACATGTGGGGCAGGCTCTGAATGGGTGTTCCTTCAGTCTCTGTTTTAATCTTTGCCTCTCTCTTCCCTGCCAAGGGTATTCTTGTTCCCCTTTTAAAGAAGGAGTGAAGCATTCACATTTTGATCATCCGTCTTGAGTTTCATTTGTTCTAGGCATCTAGGGTAATTCAAGCATTTGGGCTAATAGCCACTTATCAATGAGTGCATACCATGTATGTCTTTCTGTGATTGGGTTAGCTCACTCAGGATGATGTTTTCCAGTTCCAACCATTTGCCTACGAATTTCATAAAGTCGTTGTTTTTGATAGCTGAGTAATATTCCATTGTGTAGATGTACCACATTTTCTGTATTCATTCCTTTGTTGAAGGGCATCTGGGTTCTTTCCAGCTTCTGGCTATTATAAATAAGGCTGCAATGAACATAGTGGAGCACGTGTCTTTTTTATATGTTGGGGCATCTTTTCACCGCACCTGGTTTTATGGGATGCTGGGGGGGATCAAGTCAAAGGCTTCATTCATGCTAGGCGAGTGCTGACAGCTGAGCCACATTTATAGCGCCTGGAAACTATTCTAGCTTTGCAAGTGGTTGAGGTAAATTAAAAAGAAAGAAAGAGGGGTTGGGGATTTACCTAGCAAGCGCAAGGTCCTGGGTTCGGTCCCCAGCTCTGAAAAAAAGAAAGAGAGAGAGAGAGAGGAAGGAAGGAAGGAAGAAAGAAAGGAAGGAGGGAGGGAAGAAAGGAGGAAAGAAGGAAAGAAGGAAAGAAAGAACCAAACCACCATTAGAAGCCAATGAAGAGGAACCATGATATTATTAGAACTATGAGTCTGGTTTTATTACGCCAACTACACTGTACATAAAGGAGGGCACTTAAGATTGACTTTGTGATGGATGTGTCTATCAAGCTAGGGGAGTCTTGGCTTTTGACCAGAAGATCTATTGACCCTCCTACCAAGCTCCACAAACCCTGTGTAAGGTCCCAGTGACCCAGAAGAAGTTCTCACATTGAAAAACATGGAACAGCTTGAGACTTAGGCTCAAGTAAGTCACCGAAAGAAATCACCTTCAGCCACAGTTGAAGGATAAAACATGCAATGAGTTGTTCCCTGGGGCCCGGAGATGTCCCTCTGTCCCCTGACCCCATTCCATTTCTTTGAATGAGAGCCTCACTATGCATACTAAGCTGGTCTCAAACTTGCAGTGATCCTTCTGCCTCTGTGCTTTTAAAAACAGAATCTTGGGCTGGCCTGGAGCTCATGATCGTCTAGAGCAGGGATTCTCAACCTTCCTAATGCCGCAACCCTTTAACACAGTTTCTCATGTTGTCGTGACTTCCAGCCATAACGTTATGCTATTGTCAGTTCATAACTGTATTGTTGTCACTGCTAGGAATCCTAATGTAAATATCTGATATGCAGGGTATCTGATATGTGACCCCTATGGAAAGGCTGCTCCATCCCTGAGGGGCGTCAAGACCCACAGGTTGAGAACCTCCGGTCTAGACTCAGCCTTCCAAGTTGCAAGAGTTACAAGGGTGCGTTATCCTCGAGTTCAAAGTCTTTCTTCTTGAAGCTTCTTGTTCTGAAGTAGTTTCACACTGAACGAAACGCTGCTGCTTGGCCCTCTGCCTGGCCCTTTGCCACTCTGGGCAAAACTTCTGGTCTGCCATTTTCTTCAGTGCTTATCTAGTCTTGTGGTTTGTTTGTTTTGAAGCAGGGTCTTATTTTGCAGGCCGGCTTGGTCTGGAACTCACTGCGTAGCTCAGGATCTCTTTAAACCAAGAGAAAGCCACCCGTGCACCATGGCGGCTTTCAGCGTCTATGATTCGGGCTTGGTGTGGGACCTGTGCTATTTACTTGCTTTTGCCAAGAGCAGCCTGGTCGAATTGGCCATGCCCCATCACTTTTGGTTACAGCCAGTTCTACGCCTATCCTAACCCTTCTGTGGAGAATCCAAGATCTCAAGATCTGAGTGTTACTGTTTTTGTTGCTGGTGGTTTCTTTGTTTGTTTGTTTTTGCCTTATTTAGCCCTTTTACTGCAAAAAACTTGGAGATATGCGTGTACATGTTTGTGCATTAACATATACGTCACACACACAGATACACATGTATACCTATGATATACACTCATGCAGAGATGTGCACACATATGCAACATACATGTTTAGAGATCCCACTCTCCACCTCCATGCCCAGCACCACCTGAAGGGTTCTTTCTAGCTTTCCTCATCTCATAGTCATGTGATTTCACCATCTACTGTGATGACGTCACAGCTTTCAGAAACGTGAGCGAAGGCACCCATCTTCAAAGACTTGGTATTCGGTCTCATAGACAGGAGACAGTTTGGGGGTTTATTTGATGTATGGAGTCTTTATTAATTATTATTATTGTTATTATTATTATTGTAAAGTCTTTCTGTATAGCCCAGGCTAACCTCTAACTCATGACTCCCCTACCTCAGTCTCCCTAATGTTAGCCAGGTTTGCTGGCTCAGACAGCCCCTCCCAAAGAGCACGCTTTGCATCCTAGACCAAACAGTGCAGACGGCATCTTCCACCCACGTAATGAACCTGCCAAATATTGACCATTTCCAGGACGATGTTCTTTCTGCATGAAGGACTTTATACCTGAAGCAGTTCTCACATGATTTCGCAAAAGGCTGGATACGGGTTCAGTGGGATAAGCTTAAACTATAATGGCAGGTCATGTATACCCAGGACTCCAGCACACAGGGGAGAGCCTCAGTGTCTGTCTCCTTCAGTGTTTCCTTCAGAAAGAAGCAGATCAGGAAGAAGCGGGAGGGGCCAGTGCTCAGGTTCCAGTGCTTGGGCAGCAGGCCCTTTAAGGCTAAGGCACTCTCCAGTCCTGGTCCAGTCACTGGGGCTTGAGATTCCCCTCCCCCCTCCAACCCATGCTTCCCCCTTCTAAGCGGAGCCATCCTCAAAGCCTCCATTTCCCACAGTGCCTTCACTGACAAGGTCGCCCTCATTTCTTATTTCTGCCTCTAACTCCCTTGCCAGCTCTTGAAGGCAGGCGCTCCACCGTGTGTGTGCACTGTATGCAGCCACCGTTGAGGATCTAGCATCTGGCAGAGGACGCCCAAGCTGCCGTAAGCTTTTGTGAAGAGCAATTTTATGGCGAGCAGGGCCTTGTTATACACCTCCAATGATGCCACATAGGTGTTTGCACAGAAGTCTGGCACTACGTTGAGCTCACCAGCCTGCAAAGAGCCTCATCCAGAACGCAGCCCTGCCAGAGATTTCTACTCCACTTACTCTCCGGCTGGTGGTAGACCCCAAAACCACAGTTAATCTTATGACATCGAAGTGCCAGCTGACAGTGCTTTGTCTCTCCTTGCAGGGAACCCAGCTCTCTGCTGCGCCACAGGCTTACGTTAAAATGGAAGGAAATGGGAGAAGGACTATTATACCTCAGCACAGAGAGAACTAGAAGAAAAAGAGCCTGCTAGGCAAAGTCGCACTTTTCAACAGGTCACAACACAGGACACAGGTGCTGTTGGCTGATACCAACACCCACTGTTGGAAAGGTAGTGTCCTAAGTGGCTGGGGTGGGTGAGGCACTTCCTGAAGCTGAGGCAGGTTCTACTCCACGAAAGCATTATTTGCACTGTTTACTTAGATCATTCCTTCACTCTTGCATATATACGCACATGTGTGCAGGTGTGTACAGATGTGCTAACCCGAGCACAGGCACCTAGAGCTCAGAAGCAGACCCTGGTGTCTTCCTCCCTCCCTCGCCACCTGATTTGCTTAGTCATTCTTTTTTCTTTTTTCTTTTTTTTCCGGAGCTGGGGACCGAACCCAGGGCCTTGCGCTTGCTAGGCAAGCGCTCTACCACTGAGCTAAATCCCCAACCCCTAGTCATTCTTTTGAAAAGGTTGGTTGTGTGTGTGCACACGTGTGCATGCTTGTTTGTGTGCTCCCCCTGTGTGTCCAGTGCGCACAGAGGCCAGAAGAGGGCATCGGATCCCCTGAAACTGGAGTTGTGAGCTGTGCAGTGTTGGGAATCAATTCTGTGTGGTCATCTGCAAGAGCAGCCAGTGCTCTAGAACACTGAACCATCTCTATAGCCCCTGCTGTCTGTCTGTTTCTTCTTCTTCTTCTTCTTCTTCTTCTTCTTCTTCTTCTTCTTCTTCTTCTTCTTCTTCTTCTTCTTCTTCTTCTTCTTCTTCTTCTTCTTCTTCTTCTTCTTCCCCCTCTTCCTCCTCCCCCCTCCTCCCCCTCCTCCTCCTCCTCCTCCTCCTCCTCCTCCTCCTCTTCTTCTTCTTCTTCTTCTTCTTCTTCTTCTTCTTCTTCTTCTTCTTCTTCTTCCTCTTCTTCCTCTCCTTCTTCTCCTTCTCCTCCCCCTCCTCCTCCCCCTCCTCCTTCTCCTGCCCCTCCTCCTCCCCCTCCTCCTCCTCCCCCTCCTCCTCCTCCCCTCCTCCTTGTCCCCCTCCTCTTCCTCCTCCCCCTCCTCTTCCTCTTCCTCCTCCTCCCTCTCCTCTTCCTCCTCCTCCCCCTCCTCTTCCTCCTCCTCCTCTTCCTCCTCCTCTTCCTCCCCCCTCCTCCTCCCCCCTCCTCCTCCCCCTTCCTCTTCTTCATCTTCCTCCTCCTCCTCTTCCTCTTCCTCCTCCTCTTCCTCCTCCTCTTCTTCCCCCTCCTCCCCCTCCTCTCCTCCTCCTCCCTCTCCTCTTCCTCCTCCTCCCCCTCCTCTTCCTCCTCCTCCTCCTCTTCCTCCTCCTCCTCCTTGATATTTTTATTGCACTTTTATTTATTTGCATGTGTGGGTTAGTGGCTGCATACAGGCAGATGCATGCACACATGCATATCTGGAAGAAAAAGACAGCTTTTGGGACTCAGTTCTCATTTTGTACTCCATGCTGGCTGGGGACATAATGCAGGTCATTAGGGTCCTAATGGGGACCTAATGCAGGTCATCAGGCTTGGTGGCAGGCACTGAGCCACTGAGCCATCTTGGTGGCCTTAACTTTTGAGAGCGGCCTCTCCCTGAACCTGGAGTTCAGCATTGCGGTTGGACCAGCCACCAGTCAATCTCCTGGGACCCAGCTGTCTCTGCACTCCACCAAGCCCAGTGCCGGGTTTACAGACACGTGACTTCGTGCAGTGTCTTTGTGGGAGTGTTGGGGCTCCAAGCTCAGGTCCTCAGGCTTTCGAAGCAAGCACAGTATAGGTGGAGTCATCTGGAGGTGTGTCGTAAAGATAAGTTACGCAGCACCATGTACAAACCTTAGTTTGCCTATTCGTTGTCTAATCACTCTCTGGTCAGGCTTTTCACAGCTTCCAAGGGGGCTTCTTGCTCCTCCGAATTCCGTGGGCTTTGAACACTCACCATAGCTGCGACCTATTTTAGATTGTTCAGTATAAACTGTGGAATTGGACATTCCTTGTTTCAGTGTAATCGATGGATTCACATGGTTCGTTCGTGGAGGGGATTTTCGGTGGTTTCACCCTTTGTCCACAAGAGAACACTTCAGTTGTGAGGGAAGTTCTGTCAAGCTGAGGGGAGCTGGCTGTGCAGGTGGGGCTTCAGCCACATTTCGCTTACAACAAATACGTAGTCACTGCGGTTGGCGCAGTAATGGCTGTTGGATAACTGGCATGTCACAGAAAACAAAGGGTGACATAAATGTCAGTGCTGGGAGTGACAGTTTTCCTGCGTCTGTTGCTGCAACCGCTCTGGGCCGGGGCCTGACGAGTTGTGAGTTTCCTTGAAAGGAGCGGGGCTGTGAATGGGGCTAGTGGTGTGGACGAGGCTCCTGGAATACCCAGTGTGGAATCTGAGTGGGAGGGAAGCGTCTCATTGCTATTTACCTGCGGAACTCGGCCTTTGACACCCAGGATGAGCCAGCGCTTTTGACTGTTGCCTCCCCGAGGAGGCAGCATTCCTCAGCCCACACTCTGCTCTGTGCTGACTTCCCTGAACAGGCTTTGTATCGGCACCTTTTTTTTTTTTTAAAATCCAGACTCTGCATTTTGAGGGAAGCACCAATCCAAGCCTCTTTTTTTTTTTTTTTTTTTTTTTTGTCATTGCAGGGAGACCCACAGAGCCACCCACACAGGGATGTCCTCAAAGGGAGTCAGAGATGCTGAATCCTTTGAAGAAGCTGCGGGGAGACAAAAGGGATTCCCCTACGTGCCTGTGTGCCTGCAAATTCTTCCTTTCCCACCACTCTATACAGAACGCACGGACAAATGTCTATTCGTAGGGTCCCAGGCACTGGCAAATAAACAAGGGAGTGAGACCCTGCGTCTCTGGGCTCTGGTTCCAAGGCACGGCAGAGTTTGGTCAGGTTGCGAGGATGCAGCGATGCCTCTGTAAGAACACTGTGCGAGGTTTACAACCAGAGTAGGCCGGGCTCCCTACTACAGCCGTGTCTCATTGGCAGCTCACTCACATAACCCATGGCTCAGAATGCCTGTTCTCTGGAACATAATGGTCAAGGCAAAAGTCAGCGCGGGGACCAGCTTCATACACACAGCAGACCTGTGTCAGTCAGGAAACCTCCATCACTGACCGGTGCTGCTGCTACTGCGGCCTTCTGACTGAGAGGCAACATGAGTCACACATCTCTGTCAGAGTAAGGCTGCTTTCGAGGGCCTCTCAAGAGGAGGAAAGTCTGTGGTGTGTCCGTCAGGACCTTTCTGGCCTGGGTTAGGCATTATGGTTCCTGCTAAGACAACCTGTCAGGTGGCCTGTGACCCCTAGGCCGTGTAGGATCCAGTTCTCCTGGGAGCTGAGACTCTAAGAGGAAGCTGCGGCTTCCTGTCAAGGAAGCCCATGTCAATTCTGTTATTCTGTCAAGCCAGCCCATGTCCTCCTGGCTCCCCTCTCTTAAAAGCCTCTGTCACGCAGGCTGAGACAATGGGAGGCCCAACCCACAGACCCAGCAGCCCCCACCAACCTCTCAAGGTGCTCGGAGAATCCCCCAGGGCCCTGTTGGAAAGTTTTGCTGCCCTGGCAAAGGCCCCAACATTAGCTTAGGAGAGGTTAGGCCAGTCCCGGTGGGCTCACCATCTCTAGGCAAAACTGTCTCTACTCATTAACTCTTTTTTCTTGCTTCTCTTTGCGCCCTCCCTCTTGTCCCCCTCATGCTTGGCCGACATGTTCTCCACATTTGTGTCCGACTCGCTTGAAAATTACCTTGCTTACATAGCTCTAATTATAAGGACTCTGAGCTCCCAAGTGGAACGACAAATCAGAAGGGTTTTTCCATTCTTAGAGGAATCCTTTAAAAGAACTCTTCTAGCTCCCACTGTTCCTCCCCACCCTCCTCCCCTTCCTCTTCTTTCTCCCTCCCCTTCTGCCTCCCTCCCCTCCTGCCCTTCCTCCTCCTTTTCATCTACTCTCCATCTTCCCCTTTCCATCCTCCCCCTCCTCCTCTCCATTTTCCTCTGCCTCCCTTTCTTCCTGGTAGATTCTTGGGTTCATAGCTGTTCTCTCTGAGTCATGGCAGCCAGTGGGCTCCACCACTCCGGCTGAGCATCTTCCCCTCCCCCTCCTCCTCTTGCTCCTCCTCCTTCCCTGGGATACACAGGTGACCGGACCTGCCTCGGTCTTCCATGCTATGGACTATGGGAAGCAGTGCCATATTCTCAGAACGTCTTTCTTCTTAGCTTGGTCGGTGTTGCTGACCAGAGAGCCTGGAGAACGGAGAACCCCCGGAATTGGTATTAGCAGGAGTGAGACAGAGCCGTGCCTGGGCCAGTGCCGAGGGGTGAACTCTGTGCTAAGGGAAGAGGCCTTAGGGACGGTGAGGGAGCTGCGCTTCCTTCTCACAGAAGACAATCACTAGCACGCGTTGTGACATCTCGCAGGTCCAGCTAAGGCAGAGGTTGGGAGAAACAAGGAGCCAAGTGAGATGAGGCCCGGCTGAGCGTGGAGGCCGCGGTAGCGAAGTCGAAGCAACCTTCGGAGGTCTGACCAGGGCCAGTCACTCACACACTTGAGTTTGCACTCAGCACCTAAGCACGTGGGAGGAGATCGATCTACCTATCGGCGCGTTTTCACCAGGTCTCACCGGAGAACCCAGGTGTTCAGACTGTACCCGAAACCCTGGCAGGGGGCCAGGCTAAACACTACAGCAGTGTCTGGGCAGGAGAGGCTCAGCCCTTGCCCGGGGGCTCTGGGCCTCCACCTCTTCCTCCTGGGAGCCAAAAGAAAGTTCCCTTATGGGATCAGCCGAACAGCCAGGCCATCTCACAAGGTGGTGTGAAGTGGAGATCTGAGAGGAAAAGAGAGATGGAGGTGCATCCATCAGTAGACCCAGTTCTGTCTGGTAACCTCTGGAGTCTCACTGGGAGCTGCTTGGCTCCTTGAGGAAGCCTGGGCAGGTACAGGGTGCCTACCTGGCTTCATGGTGTGGATAAACAGGAGCTTGAAGACCTGCCCTTGGGCTGCAGGGAGGGAGGACCTGACTTTTCAGAATCAGTATTAGCTTCACAGAGGCTTTCTGTCCTGACGGAAGAACTACGTGCTAAGCTTTTTCTTACCCACTCCCCCTCCGTGTCTGCCCTACCCACTCATAAGGCTAGTCTGTGGAATATTTGCTGGTTTCCAAAATCATCTATTTCATTTTTAAAGATTTATTTACTTAGTATACAGTATTCTACATGCATGGATGCCCACACACTAGAAGAGGGCACAGATTTTGTTATAGATGGTAATGAGCCACCATGTGGTTGCTGGGAATTGAACTTAGGACCTCTGGAAGAACAGCCAGTGCTCTTAACCTCCGAGGCAATTCTCCAGCCTTCAAAATGTGTTTTTAAAGCATTAATGCTTCCTTTAGTATTGCTCCAAGGAACATGATCCTGATAGATTTTCCAATAAATATTAACTTTCTTTTAAGAGAAATTGCTCATGAAATGCCTAAGATTCTCTTGAGTATTATGTTTTAGGAGGTCCTCAGTAAAGGGCTGAAGAGCTAGCTCAATGGCTAGAGCGCTTGCTGTGTAAGCAAAAGGGCCAGAGTTCAGATCCTCTGAACCCATATGAAGGTCAGGTAGTGTGGTTGCTCTCCTAGAATTCTGGCCTGTAATTCTATGAGCTCTGAGTTTGATTGAGAGACCCTGCCTCAAAGAATAAGGTTAGAAGAGCAGTAGAGGAAGGTTGTAACATCAACACACGCACACATATACATACACACACACATACACAAACACATACATGAACACATACATACATACACACAGACACATATATATATATACATATATACACAAACAATACATATACACACAGACACACACATACAGGTACACACATGTATATACATACACGTGTACACATACAGCCACACATATGTACACATACACACCCACACCTACATACACACACATACATACACACATACATACCTCCTCACACGCATATATACCCACACAAAGAGTGAGGGCAAGGAGGAAAAAGAAAGGGTCTGCTGGAGAGCATCTTGGCCTTGGAGGATGAAGCACGCGCTTGGTTGGGAACACTACCCGATGGAGAGAACTGGTGTTTGGTGCTAAGTCCTATTTGAAGTACAAAAGCTATTTTGGAAAAAATTTGTTGAAATGTGTATGACATAGTATTTATTATTACAACTTCTATTTGTTTGTTTGTTTGTTTGTTTTAGTATGTGGGGGCATGCCGCAGCATGCATGTGAAGGTCAAAGGGCAATCTGCAGGAACGGGTTCTACTACATGGGACCTGGGGGCTAATCTCAGATTGGCACACTTGGTGGCTAGCATTTTACCAGCTGAGCAGCTTGCGGACAACACCTCTCCCCACGTCCCCCCCTTTTTTTTTGGTTCTTCTTTTTCCGGAGCTGGGGACCGAACCCAGGGCCTTGCGCTTCCTAGGTAAGCGCTCTACCACTGAGCTAAATCCCCAGCTCCCCCACGTCCCCTTTTATTTTGAAACAAACTGTTACTAGGTAGCCCAGGGTGGCTTCCAACTTGAGAACTTCTTCCTGCCTTAACTTCTAAAGTGCTGGGATAACTGGTGTGTGTGTGTGTGTGTGTGTGTGTGTGTGTGTGTGTGTGTGTGTGTACACCCTTTCTGGCTATGGTTGCTACTTTTCTGTGCACAGTCCAATAGTGCGCTTCCTTCATTGTGCAGCAGATCCTGAGAGCTTTTCCGTTGTGAGCATTGGAAACTCTGCCCATACATCAACTTCCCACTTCCCCGTGTGCTCTGCTTCTATGACTTGTATTTGAGTAGCTTCACACAAGTGGACTAATTCTAAGAACTTCAGCTGAGAAGCGTGACAAGAGGCAACCTCACAGATGAACGGACTCTTTCTTTCAAGATGGGAGGGCTCCGCTTGATAGATCTCTGCCCCTGGTGGCTGAGAAGCAATTAAAGAAACACAACCATGGAAGTTGAGATCCTTAGATTTCCTCATAAAATTCGCTTCTTGGGCTCCATCCGTTACTCTCTGGTACCGAAGTTTCAGCGCCATCAATATGACAGGCAGGCAATATTACTTCATCCGTCATGATTTACTTAATGTTTTCTGAATTTAGTAGTATTTGATTAAAACTTAATGCGAACATATCATACTACGCCATATATATTATTACACCCATTAATCAGGTAACGATCATAATGAAATACCGGAAGGTTGGATGAAAAAGAAGCTGGGATCTTGATGTATGTTTGACACAATTCTTCGAGTGATTAACTAAAAAATAAGAGTCAGTCCCGCAAAAACTCATTAATACATATTACTTCTATAATCATCTATGCATCATCAGATATTTTTAACCTTGGTTAAGCTTGATTTTTTAATTTACCAAAAAGACAATAAATATTAATAACCGTGAAAGATATACACTATCCTATTGAAGCGCACGTCGACAGAGTGATTTATAGTTGGTTCTGATTTCTTTATTTTGGTATAATGACGTGTATTAAAACATTAGCGAAGTTGTTTAATCAGTTAGTCACGGGGGAAATGGCGCACGGTTAACATAAGGCTGAGTACAGTACTAATTTAAATAGCATATCACATTTGTATCGTCTTTAACTCCCATGTCGTTGAGCATCCCAGATAACCACCCGTGACGATGTCTAATTAATGTTCGTCACGGGCTTTCCTGGTTAAGGATCCCCCTCTGCGCTATTAAAACATGGAATCGGTCATCTTGTTCTTTTTTTTTTTTTTTTTTTTCTATTGCTGTTTTAATCAGCTAACTCAGGAGGGACCAATTGGAGTCCAGCCACCTATTGGTTTCTGGTTGTCAGAGGAGTTGAGGAGGGGCGTGCACTTGGCGAAGCAATTGAGCAGGATAATACGTTCAACGCAAGACAGTTTAATTGTGGTTTGACGGAGGAACATTGATTATCCAAGCACAATTATCCTCGACGTCGTTGCTCTTCTCTTGGAGATGCTCATCACTCACGAATCCGATGTCGCTTTGTCTTGAATTGACCTCGTCTCTCGACGGGGGGCATGTCCTGGGGTTCTGGGGTACGAGACGCAGTCACATGTTCCTGGTCCACCACACAGCGAAAGCTACGAATGGGCGGGAGTACAGACAAGTGTTAGCAGGAGCGAGCTCTCCAGAAAGGAGCCTGAAAAAGCCGTGTGGGACACAGAGGAAGTTTTCCAAACTGGGGAGTGGCTGAGAAGAAAGCTCAGGAGCTGACTTCTTGAATAAAGAAACACGGGCGTGAAAATGACGCCAGGTCAGACACTCACTGTGGAGGTGTTTAGAGAAGGAATAGCACGCTGTAAGGCTTGGTAGAGAATGTTCTAGAAGTGGAGAAATTCCCTCCTGTGTCTAATGACTATGCTCTGAAGAGGAAGGATACAAAGGTCAGGTTTTTCTCCCCCCTCTGGGTGCCGCTCGCTGAGAGGACTTCATTTGAAGCCCAGGACCAAAGTAGCTACATTCAGTCCTCTTGGGTGTGTGTTTGATGATGAGGCGTCTCCCTATGTAGTCTTGCCTAGTCCAGGATTCACTCTATAGCCAAGGCTGGTCTTGAACTTATAATCTTGCCATCTCCCTCTCTAAATGGCTGGTATTATAAGCATGGATTCAAACTACTGAGAAGGGCTTGGTAACAGAGGACCCTTAAGAGAAGACAAAGATATGGGAGTAGGGGGTTGGGTCGGGATGACACAAACGCACGTTCTGTGACCAGTATAGTATAGGGACATTGCCCTGTAGAAGCGTCATTCCTAAAGCGTTCCCCAGAATTAACTTAAAAATCTCAAATGTTCGAGCAGAGCAATCACGGTAGGAAGTTGAACCTGCTAGCGCACTTTATAGTTAAGTCCTCTGTTAATGGGGGAGTGCATCCTGCAAGGGGTGAAGGATGACTTTGAAAGCTGGGAGTGATCAGATACTGTAAGCCTGGCACTTAGGAAGCTGTGGCAGGAATATTGGCACGTGTTATTACTCAGCTAGTGTTAGGTATCAAGACGCTGTCTTCAAATCAAACTAAAACGTGAGGAGGCTCACCTTGCCTTTCTTTGGAACGCATTATTTAAACGGAAACATTAGCTGAAAGGGGTGTGTGTGTGTTGAAACAGCTCTGTTATTAGGATTTGAGGTGACATACCCAGAAAATATTCAATAAATGTTTCCTTCATAATAAAGAGAAATGATGACCCTAAGAAAACGAACAGTTTGGCTCTTAAGGTATTGGGAAAGGAATCTTCTCGGTGGTGACATTATTTTAGAAGTAGGGAGTACCAGATCTAGGAAGAAAGGAAGTGGTACCCATACCCAGAAGGGAAGGTTAGCGGGACCTGGCATATGGTGCTGATGGCTTGACCCTGTCCTTGGGTGGGAAGTGGCTCCCAGTTGGAAATTGGGTGCTGTTCTCTGGTGGCTGGGTCCAGCCTGT